>NC_139981.1:34761715-35034215 GCF_963993115.1 Abramis brama | reverse complement strand
TTAAATAAAACATAGGTTTCCTGTTAAAAACATGAGCACAAAATAACAGTGCTGCATTATTAATATCCTCAATGTTTTTGCCCATCAAGCCTATCTAAGAGGAATATGACATAAGAAATAACCTGATCATCGTCAATAATGTCGGACATTCCATTTGAGCTGAAACTGAAGAGTGAATGAATATAAACTGCTGTGTTTTTATAGCTGGTTATTAAACTCAACCAAACGCTTCTTATTTGAGATTAGTCGGATATAGACAACATAAAAGTAATCTTACAACTTACATCTGCACCAAAAGACGCGAATGCACACATGAACTTGACCGTGCTAGTCTGATGCGTAACACGTGAACGCGCTGAAAAACGAAAGCTCAGAGAATTTACAACATTCACAATCGTGTTCTCATTATAATGCATATGATAGATTGGCACTAACTGCATTTCAGTGCGCGCTTTCAAATCCAGTTTCACTTCACTTCTCCGGTCCGGAAGGCGTGCTGTCTAACGCTAACCAATCAGACCTCAGGAACCGCCCCAAACGCCGCAATAACCAATCAGACCTCAGGAACCGCCCCAAACGCCGCAATAACCAATCGCTGCCGAGTGGGAGAATGTAGATTAGGAACGATAGTGGACCTAGGACAGAGCCTTGGGGGACACCACAGCTAACAGAGGCATTTCTTTTAATTGTATAAACTGTGTATGGTTTGAAAGGTATGAAGTGACCCAGGCATAAGGTATACAGTGACACCAATATCAGATAAACGGTTCAAGAGAATATCGTGTGAAATTGTGTGAAAAGCTGCACTCAAGTCAAGTAAAACCAGAACAGATAAGAACCCGCCATCAGCAGCCATTAGCAGATCATCAGTTACTCGTGCGACGCTCAGAGCCAAACCCTGACTGAACACACACACTCACACTGACTGAACACACACACTCACACTGACTGAACACACACACTCACACTGACTGAACACACACTCACACTGACTGAACACACACACTCACACTGACTGAACACACACACACACTCACACTGACTGAACACACACACACACTCACACTGACTGAACACACACTCACACTGACTGAACACACACACTCACACTGACTGAACACACACACTCACAATGACTGAACACACACACTCACACTGACTGAACACACACACTCATACTGACTGAACACACTCATACTGACTGAACACACACACTCATACTGACTGAACACACACACTCATACTGACCGAACACACACACTCATACTGACCGAACACACACACTCATACTGACCGAACACACTCATACTGACTGAACACACACACTCATACTGACTGAACACACACACTCATACTGACTGAACACACACACTCATACTGACCGAACACACTCATACTGACTGAACACACACACTCATACTGACTGAACACACTCATACTGACTGAACACACACACTCATACTGACTGAACACACACACTCATACTGACTGAACACACTCATACTGACTGAACACACACACTCATACTGACTGAACACACACACTCACACTGACTGAACACACACACTCACACTGACTGAACACACACACTCATACTGACTGAACACACACACTCATACTGACCGAACACACACACTCATACTGACTGAACACACACACTCATACTGACCGAACACACTCATACTGACCGAACACACTCATACTGACTGAACACACACACTCATACTGACTGAACACACACACTCATACTGACTGAACACACACACTCATACTGACTGAACACACTCATACTGACCGAACACACTCATACTGACTGAACACACTCATACTGACCGAACACACTCATACTGACTGAACACACACACTCATACTGACTGAACACACACACTCATACTGACCGAACACACTCATACTGACCGAACACACTCATACTGACTGAACACACACACTCATACTGACTGAACACACACACTCATACTGACTGAACACACACTCATACTGACCGAACACACTCATACTGACCGAACACACTCATACTGACTGAACACACTCATACTGACTGAACACACACACTCATACTGACTGAACACACACACTCATACTGACTGAACACACACACTCATACTGACCGAACACACACACTCATACTGACCGAACACACACACTCATACTGACCGAACACACTCATACTGACCGAACACACACACTCATACTGACTGAACACACACACTCATACTGACTGAACACACACACTCATACTGACCGAACACACACACTCATACTGACCGAACACACTCATACTGACTGAACACACACACTCATACTGACTGAACACACTCATACTGACTGAACACACTCATACTGACTGAACACACACACTCATACACGTTACTATTGCTCAGGAGCGCATGACCCTGTGCTGCCACTGTACGAGTGCTCGAGTACCCGTGCCCATCCCTATGATCTACGTGTGCGCTGTTAATATGATGAGAGGATTCACAAGCTCCTCTGATTGGCTGTTGCGTACATGCACTCAACACTGCAAACGCACACTGCAAACGCACACTGCAATGTAGAGAAGTAAATATAATGCTGTAATCAACACTTTTCACTGTTAAGCAATCATGGCAACTGTTATCATAATCATCATCATTTTACTGATGAATTCTGTGTGACGCATCACTATCATACTCCTCTAGACCAGCACACACACACACACACACACACACACACACACCGCTGTGATTATTACACTGCATCATTAAAGCTGCATTTCCCAGCATCACTGCATTCAGAAAACAGTCACTTTCAAGACCAGAGTGGGCAATGAACTAACTGTGCTCACACACACACACACACACTCTTGTACATCTATCTTTATGAGGACATTCATTGACACAAAGCAATCTCTAGCCACTTACCCTAACCTTACCCATCACAACTAAGTGCCTAACCCGACCCCTGACCCCTGACCCGACCCGACCCTTAACCTCATTATAACCTTATCCCTAAAAGCAAGGGCCTGTCCCAATACCTCCCCTTACCCTAGAGTTCTGCCCTAACCCTTGTTTTTGTGCGTTCTCGTGTAGGGTGTCCCAATACTCTAAAGAGCAAGTGGGGGTGCTATTCTCCCCTTAAAATCAACCCTCAAAACTTAAAATGAAGTGGAAGATGAAATTACCCAGGATACCTTGCGGACGGATAGCGGGCACCGCTGGAAAGGAACAATTGAATTGTAAGTATATTTTTGCAAAAAAGCATGTTAAAATTTCTAAATATGTTGGAATATGTTAGTTTGATGCACATTCAATGGACTGTTTTGAACACTAATGTTAGAAAATATTTCACGAAGCTATGATCTATCTATACGACGTTCGTGATCTCTGCCGAGTGCTTCGAGAGAGTCTGCCCATCACATACACATCTGGTCTGGGTAGGTCATCTAATTTTATTTTCGATTTTGGGTTCCAAGGATTATAAAAAGATGTGAGGTAAAACTATTAAAAACTAGCCGCGTTCGTCTAGTGCTTCATCTTTTTCTTCCCGTTAAACCCAAACTGCACTGAGCACAATCACTGTCTGCTGATTCTAAACTGCGGGACGTGTTTGATTGTAAATAGAGCTATTATAAGCACAATGATCCGCGCAAGAGACGTCGATCCTGTTCCCATGGCGGCGCGCGCTCGGAAACGGACTGCAGCTACACAAGCGAAGTATACTCTGGGTTTCATGTGCGCGTCTAAACGATCAAATACAGACACGAATGCGTCTTCTATATTCCACATGTCTTCACAACAGCCCACACAACACAACAGCCCACACAACACAACAGCCCACACAACACAACAGCCCACACAACAGCCCACACAACACAACAGCCCACACAACACAACAGCCCACACAACAGCCCACACAACAGCCCACACAACACAACAGCCCACACAACAGCCCACACAACACAACAGCCCACACAACAGCCCACACAACACAACAGCCCACACAACACAACAGCCCGCACAACAGCCCGCACAACACAACAGCCCACACAACACAACAGCCCACACAACACAACAGCCCACACAACAGCCCACACAACAGCCCACACAACACAACAGCCCACACAACAGCCCACACAACACAACAGCCCACACAACAGCCCACACAACACAACAGCCCACACAACACAACAGCCCGCACAACAGCCCGCACAACACAACAGCCCACACAACACAACAGCCCACACAACACAACAGCCCGCACAACAGCCCACACAACACAACAGCCCGCACAACACAACAGCCCACACAACACAACAGCCCGCACAACAGCCCACACAACACAACAGCCCACACAACACAACAGCCCACACAACACAACAGCCCGCACAACACAACAGCCCGCACAACACAACAGCCCGCACAACACAACAGCCCGCACAACACAACAGCCCACACAACACAACAGCCCGCACAACAGCCCACACAACACAACAGCCCACACAACACAACAGCCCACACAACACAACAGCCCGCACAACACAACAGCCCGCACAACACAACAGCCCGCACAACACAACAGCCCGCACAACACAACAGCCCGCACAACACAACAGCCCGCACAACACAACAGCCCACACAACACAACAGGCAACACAACACAACAGCCCGCACAACACAACAGCCCGCACAACAGCCCACACAACACAACAGCCCGCACAACACAACAGCCCGCACAACAGCCCACACAACACAACAGCCCACACAACACAACAGCCCACACAACACAACAGCCCACACAACACAACAGCCCACACAACACAACAGCCCGCACAACACAACAGCCCGCACAACACAACAGCCCACACAACACAACAGGCAACACAACACAACAGCCCGCACAACACAACAGCCCGCACAACAGCCCACACAACACAACAGCCCGCACAACACAACAGCCCGCACAACACAACAGCCCGCACAACACAACAGCCCGCACAACACAACAGCCCACACAACACAACAGGCAACACAACAGCCCGCACAACACAACAGCCCACACAACACAACAGGCAACACAACAGCCCACACAACACAACAGGCAACACAACAGCCCACACAACACAACAGGCAACACAACAGCCCACACAACACAACAGGCAACACAACAGCCCACACACAACCTGCGCGTGACGTAGTGAGGTTTGCCGAGCTAATTTGCATATAGTGGTGTCCCATTTCATAGGGAAAGATCTTCAACTCCACTTCCCTCGTTTAGGGGACTTTACTTTCGAGGGCACTCAAAACCAAGTGGAAGTTTTAAGGGGGGAGAAATGTGACAGGGCCCAAGTCTTGACCCTCAAACAGGCCTTTAAAGGCTCTCAGACACTGAGGACCGGCCAACATGTCCTCACTCTACTCTCTCTGTCCTCACTCCACTGCTCTAACACTCAAACTGGTCCTCACAAAGATAGTTGTACAAGCACACACACACACACACACACTGCTGCTCACACAGGCGTCAGTGAGCGGAACAATCATGCACTTGTGTGTGTGTGTGTGTGTGTGTGTGTGTGTGTGTGTGTGTGTGTGGCAGCTGAACACATCACACACACATGAATCCGTCAGTGAATACACAATCATCACAGATGACAGCCAGTGAACACACACACGCACGCACGCACGCACACACACACACACTGCGGATACACTGATGTTCATGTACAGTAATGGCTGGTGTGATACAGTGGGTCACTAAACTGGAACACTTACTAACGTTACATCTCACACTTACAAACATGTTCATTAAGACATCACTGCATTAATCACACTAATGAAGATCTGATATCTGATCGAATATGGACAGGTCAGTTTAGCTGGATCGACCAATCAGAAGCAGCCGGTGACTAAACAGATAGTTGTGATCCTCAAATCTGATTGGCTGCACTGTTTGTGTTACTGACTTATTGAACTGTTGTATAAAAGCAATATGACACCCATAATCACAAACATCAGTCATGTGATCATCTACGGCCCAATCACAGTTGTGATGATGATACTGTATGAGTCACATGTATAACCAGCCTGATTTCATCCTATATGTGTGTGTGTGTGTGTGTGTGTGTGTGTGTGTGTGTTTAGCACTGTATTAGACTAATGTAAGGTTTATCAGCTGATGGTAAATGCGGATTATGAAGTGTTTCCAGATCTTCACTCACGGTAACGCGCATCTGTACTCACATCTGAATCATGATGTCGTTCAGATAAACCCCGTCCACTAAAGTCATAAACTCCGACAGATGAGAGCCATCCGAGGGGAGCCGAGAGACAGTCTTCACCTGCAAACACACACACACACACACACACACACACACACACACACACATGAACGCGCAGCACACACACATATACACACACACACACACGATCTGATGAAGCGCGCGCTCACCCAGCACACCAGAGGAGACTGCAGAAAATCCTCCAACAAAGCCGTGAAAACCTCCTCCATCGTGTCCGTCGAGTGGGAATAAAGCGGGAGAGTTCTGGGAAGGAGTGTGTTTATAACGCGCTCATTCTGTCGACATCCATCGCGTGTTATTCCTCCAGATCCCGCAGCAGGAGTGCGGGAGAATACTGCAGTTCCGAGCCCGAACCCCGAGCCCCAGCCCCGGCTCTCTGAGAGGAAATCCCGCGCGTGTCCTCCGTCAGACCAGCGGCGCGAACTCTCCCTTCATCCCGAGAGAAAAGCCGTTGTTTTCCGTTAGATTCGCCGTGACGTGTCGAGCTTCCAGCGGGAAGTGTGCGGGGCGCGTCGAGCGCGTGTGTGTGTGTGACTGAAACAAAGCGCCGCCTGTACTACAGCAAACACACTACCGAGGGCACTGATTTACTGCACACTTCCGCCACACACACCGGGGGTCACCAGATGGGTGGGTTTAGTTTGACTCTGTATTCATCTACTGTAAATTCAATATAAAGAAAGAATAATAAAATATATAAAATGAATGTGAATGACACGCCCGAAGCGCACTACACTATAGGCTGCACTAATAAACAGCGACTGGAAGGGATGAACTTGAGTATGCGAAATTACCTGTCCAGTTATCATCATCTCAGACATAAATACCGCTTTTTATTTCATTCAGAGGTAACTTACTGTATGCGCATAACGGGTACAGTAGATGATACACACTGCATACTAGGAGGATGACATTGCGAACACGCCCACTGTGCGCCTGATGCTCGATCCCTTACTAGGCGACATCCGGAGGGAGGAAGTCTGGAAACATTGACTGAGTTGGACACACACACACACACACACACACACACACACACGATTGTGAAATGATGAACCGTTATAAACCGACATGGAGAAAATAACGAAGCGGCGCGCGCTCGACTCACAGTAGCCAATAATATAATAAAACAAAATAGATGAATTGACAATATGTGGACAGAAATTACGTGAAGCTCTTAATTGTCAAATGAATCATTAGTGACATCTCGTGGCTTCAAGTAAATAACTGTTACATTTTTATTTTGCGAGTCACGTGGAAGTCCATTCCCGCCACGTAAGGAAAAATGCTTTTGTAAATCATAGATTCTAAAGTCAAAATGATGTCGTAAAAGTTGCAATTATTACAGGAATTATTAAGTAGAAATTATGACTTACAAAAAGTTTAGCCTTACGGACCCTTTTCACAGACTGTGAAGACGCGTTTTAACGGTCATCGCATCGTAAATCCTGCAAAGTTTTTATTTTATTTTCTATATATTTTAATGTATGTACATTTATAACACCATTGCTACTTAGAATTATATTACCTTTGGCTTTGAATCAAATTATTCAAAAATAAAATTCTCTTTTTGAAAGTTGTGAAAACATTGTTGAGTTTTTCTTCTGGTATTGGAGCAAACGGGAACACAAAAAATATATGTAATGTATTCTCCCATTCACCGCTATAGAAGTTTACCCAACTATGACGAGTCCGCCTAGAAACCCGGAAATGTGAAATGGGTCAATATGTGCATGAATTAATGATAGTGCAACAAAGCAACAGCTGGAGAACATAAACTGGTGTTATGAAGAAACTATAAATGCAAACTTTCACAATAACAGAGGTTAAACCTAACCAGGTTAGTCGCATCTCACACATTGTTCACAGCTAGTGTTGTCTGAGGAAGTCCGTATTTGATTAAAATCTTAACACTGTGATAGAGATTTTTGATTACTCATTTTAAGATGAATCAATAGAAAAAAACAAAAAGATTTAAACATTAAACGTCCACAGCCACATTGACAGTGTATCCAAGTACAGTGTAATTTGACATGAATTGTTGTGGTGACAATAACATAAAATCAAATGATCTTGGGTATTTATAAATAATAATATAAAATCTTAACTTAATTGGTTTGAAGAGGTTATAACTATGGAAGATCATGGGCCTCATCATTTCTGCATAAACTTCTGCTCATGTGTCACATTTAACAGATGTTACTCATTTTCATGATTTCGTAACTGATTCTCATGTAAGTAGTGTCAGACAGTAGTTCCTCTGGCGTCGCAGGCGTCTGTAGAGTGTGATCCTCAGCACACAGAGAGTGTGTTTACGGACCGACAGATGGTTCAGGGCAATCGGCCACCTGTCGCTCTCCAGGTGCAGGTCCTGCTGATGCGGTGATGTGTGTGTGCAGAGACATCAGTGTGTGTGTGTGAGCCGCCCTTATTCGACACTCCAGCAACAGCCTGATCCTGCAATACTAAAACTGCAATTTTTATAATTAATATTTATTACCCCTAGACTAGGTCAAGCCCCACCCATTACATGTAGAGAGAGGAGGAGCTAGAC
This sequence comes from Abramis brama, assembly GCF_963993115.1. Classification (NCBI taxonomy): domain Eukaryota; kingdom Metazoa; phylum Chordata; class Actinopteri; order Cypriniformes; family Leuciscidae; genus Abramis; species Abramis brama. Next base: position 35,025,369 of record NC_139981.1, on the reverse strand, counting down.
TAGGTCAAGCCCCACCCATTCAATGTAGAGAGAGGAGGGGCTAGACTAGGTCAAGCCCCACCCATTACATGTAGAGAGAGGAGGAGCTAGACTAGGTCAAGCCCCACCCATTACATGTAGAGAGAGGAGGAGCTGGACTAGGTCAAGCCCCACCCATTACATCTAGAGAGGTGGAGCTAGATGAGGTCATGCCCCACCCATTACATGTGTAGAGAGGAGGAGCTGGACTAGGTCAAGCCCCACCCATTACATCTAGAGAGGTGGAGCTAGATGAGGTCAAGCCCCACCCATTACATGTAGAGAGAGGAGGAGCTAGACTAGGTCAAGCCCCACTCATTACATGTAGAGATGAGGGGCTGGACTAGGTCAAGCCCCACTCATTACATGTAGAGATGAGGGGCTGGACTAGGTCAAGCCCCACCCATTACATCTAGAAAGGTGGAGCTAGACGAGATCAAGCTCCACCCATTACATGTAGAGAGAGGAAGAGATGAGATCATCTGGCTCTGCAGGGAGCAGCACTCGGGGAAATGCAGTCCTTAAGCTGGCACTGCAGGATCACGCTGCTCCACTCGAGTGACAGAGAGAAACCCACAGCCGTCATCGATTGGGCATACATGTAAAAGCAAGCCAGTCTGTGTCGTAAATGTGTTTATTATCATTCCAAACAAAAAGCACTCCATTATTATGGGTTATTCTTGTTGTTGTCATTAATATCGAGCAGAAATCAAGTTCTTTCCTGCACAGGATCTTGTGTAAAAAAAAAAAGATTAAACGCACCAACTTGCAAAAGATTTTCACTGTCTTGCCTTTCCTCTCAGAGGTGGGTTGATACACACTGAATTAGCCGTCTTTGGATCATGGAAGTGTGTGTGCACAAATGTTTTGCCAGTAACCAGTGTGGGAGCATAGGAGGGTTGCATTTCCCTGCAGGTCAACAGATTTCCCAGTATTATACTCACACATCTAGCTTACAACTGAGAAAGAGTGAAGGACAGCGATGCGTGTTAGCAACACTCGTGTGAAATCTACCACATCCCAACCTTCAGGAACACGTCAAGAAATCAATGTGCACACACACCCAAGTCATCAGGGTTGAGATGTACATCACAATTATTCCATAACCTCGGCCTGGGATTGGAAAGAATGAACAGACACCTACAGATATCTGAGATGAATCTGATGGAAAGGAAAGCTAAAACACCATTACCAGTATATTTCAGCAATCATGCGTTTACAGGCAGCTGTTTAGAATCAGAACTAGACATTGCAATCAATCATTCTTTTTTGTATAATTTAATAAGACAGTTTTGCATAATGCAAAACTGTCTCTGGTCTTGATTGGCTGAGCAGCGTCTCTTAGCCCCGCCCTCAAACACTGTAGTGTATCTGAGACTGAAGAGTTTGGTTCGTGTTGTTCGTGTCGAGAAGACGCGGTTTTCTGCTGACAAAGCAAATCCACTTTGATGAGATTGATACGGTAAAACCCTCGCCATCGTTACCGTTCGTATCACTAGCCGTGTTTCCATTACTCTTCAAATTGCGCAAACTGAAATTGCGAATTGAAAATACGCTTAATTGAAACACGTAATTTTCACAAAAACTCCCATTTATCGCAAAAAAGTTTTTCCGCTCGCATGAGGTTTTTCTCGACAAAGAAATATTTCGCAACTGCAGTGGAAACAGTTTTTGCGCATTTACAGTCACCTGACTTAGAAAGCGCGGTGTGTTTGGACAGAATTCATAAAAGACAAAAGAATTACAGGAATACTTAATTCTAAACCTCAAAGAAATGGCACACCCAAGACCTGGATGCAGAAATGAGGGAGTATGGGAGTATATGTGTGCCGCTTTAAGTGTCATTCCTTACCATTAATGCTTGGATAACACGCCTATGTCCTTCCACTAATAATAATGGCTAGTGCGGCGGCTGCAATATATGAACCTACCAACATCCGTCGCCATGATTTTTGGAATGACTTCTCACGAGAGGGAAAAATTACGTTTTAGTCGCATAACCTCAGTTAATGGAAACACTGTCATTTCGCAAAAGTTTTTTATCGACAGCGCCTTTTATTTTTTAGCGCTTACTGTGAATCAAGAGCTGAGATTCAGATATGATAAGAGTGTTTCCTTTCTGACCAATCAGAGCAGAGCAGCTCTCAGAGAGGCGGGGCTTAGAGACTGAATCTTCGAACAAACCGTCTCAGACACTGAGAGAAAAGAGCTGACGCTGCAATGGAGATTGAGGAAATTAGTGTTTTTGTGTGTTTTTATACCTTGGATGCATGTAAACCTGCTGTAGGAGAATCCAAAACAACATTAGGAACCTTTAAAATCACATAATGAGGCAGTTTAATGTCTTCAGTTGTTGTGTGACTGGTGTATGCTTGTGCAGATGTTCAGAGAATAGATAACTCAGTTAATGATCACTGAGAGGGTACAACTCTGAGGAGCGTCAGAGAACGCCCCATAAAACTGACCACAAATAGTTCACTTCAGGCAACTTATTTAGCAAAAACCGTGATGAAAAAGAAAGCATACTAGGTTACACAATCTGCCTGTCACTTTAAGTTACAAACACTTCACTTCAGAGCAGTTTACACTCTAAATGTTCCTCTAAAACACTATTGTTACTTCAACAGCAACCTCAGGTGGTCACATGACCACAACCACAGGGCAGATGTTTAATCATTCACACTGAACAGAACATGCTTTCTGAATGAATACCCAGCAGCCCAGGTTAAACCAAATGTCTTTGTTATTATATCTATTCAACTAAAGGCTCATTCAAACAACACAAAATAATGAACAACCCGTTTAATTGCAGGACCAAATTTAATCTGAAAATTGTAAAAAATATCAAATTTATACAAATGCTCTTTAACGGAGATGGTGCTAGTTAGGAAATTGTACAAAAATGAGGGGAAAAACAAGAAGAGCTAGTAATCTAGAGTGTGACGCGAGTGTTGTGTGGACAGAGCTGATCTGAGATCAGACAGCAAACACTCACTGCAGTTTCATCTCTTCAAAACCAACATCGCAAATCTAGCCTGAATCACAGACGTCCGATTATAAAGGTTAATAACGGCCTCGCCCGACACTGGCAAGAGCTCCTGTCAATCATTAAAAAACACAAACGTCCAGAAGAACTCGTTAAAAAAGAGAGTCGCCACCGTAGAGCAGCTCTTCAGTCCCAGAGGTCAGAGTTCAGCCAATCCAGCGTTCATTAGCGCGGCTAGTCCTGCTAGCCTCCCATCAGCCCCTGCTGCTGTGATTGGCTGCTGCGCTCCTCCGTTTCAGCCCGACACACACACACACACGCGGGTTTATGAGCCCAGACGGGGCCGCTTGCGTGGAGCCTGCTCCTCCTCCTCCTCCTCTTCCTCTTCTTCTTCATCATCATCATCTGGATAATCCACCAGTCCAGTCTGAGGAACACACGCAGGATTAGCACACACACACACACACACACTGAGAACAACACCAGTCTGCCCCATAATTACACATGGACAAATCATCCCACAATAATTAATATTAAAAATGGCAACAAAAACAAACAATTTTTGGTCCCCCTAAAGTTTAAGATTTGCACTGCAAAAAAATAAAGTACTTGCTCAGTGTTTCTGCTTCTTTTACACACACATAATAAAACACATCTTTCCCTCGCGGGTCAAAATGACACAAAGCCCTACAATTACACTACTTTTTCCCCTTTTTTTTTCAGAAACCTTATTTCATTTTATTTTGACCCAAAACTCATTTTTTAAATTGAGTGTTCATCAGAGGGGTCCGAGACCCAAGGACTCCTGTCGCACTTGAACCACGAATATACACAAAACAAAAAAAAATGGATTCGAGGAGTTTTGTGGTTACAATTTTACAAAGTAACAAATCCTTCCCTCTCGAGTCAGTTTGACCCCCTTAGGAATGAAGGGAATGCGAGGAATGCTTCAGTACACATAGAAAAACCTAAGAATGCTCAAAATTCTAATTAAAAATGCTAAAACTTTACCAAAAAATTATTTTATAACATCTACATGTGTATCTGAATGCACACTGAAGGGCACTGACTTTAGGACCCAGAGGAACAGCTCATTTGCTCCATATAGAGATATAAGGCCATCTAGAGTCATGAAATATCATCTTATATTATTATTTTACTTCCACAAGAGGGCAAAGACATCCAATGTAAGATATTTTGACCTGAATTAAAAGGGTTATACATGCAATTGTTAGTCATTTCGAAGAGTGTGTGTGTGTGTGTGAGTGATTGAGTGAGCGAGCGAGCAAGCGTGTGTGTGTGTACGCACCCGTGGCGTGTGTCCAGCAGGAGGCGCTGCAGGCCTAGAGCCGCTGGAGGAAGAGGAGGGCGGAGGCTTGGAGCCGTTGCTAGCGTTAGCCGCCGCTGAATGAGCAAAGGTGAACTTAAAGCTGCCTGTGGTCGAGCGCTTCGGCTGGTTCTCTTTATCCTGACTCTCTTTAGCTGAAACCAGAGGGAACACATGTAATGTTTGTTTTCCATGCATATCCAGACCTGGAAATCACTGATTCTGAAAGCAGGAATACCTTTCTCGCTCTCCATGAACTTGCCGTAGTCGCTCTTGCTCTTGTCGAAGCCGGTGTCGGACACGTCCTCCTCTTCCTCCTCCTCGTTCAGCCACATGTCCTCGTCCTCCTCGAAGGAGCGCGCGTCTCTACGGTACCTGTGAAAAGAGCATGCTGTGTTAGTGTGTGTGTGTGTATATGTATATTTATTTATTTATACACACACAATATGTCCGCCTCTCCGCCTGTTAACCTCTCCGCCAGTTGCCCTCCCCGCCTGTTGCCCTCCCCGCCTGTTACAATCTCCGCCTGTTGCCCTCCCCCGCCTGTTACTCTCTCCGCCTGTTGCCCTCCCCGCCTGTTACCCTCTCCGCCTTTTACTCTCCGCCTGTTACTCTCTCCACCTGTTGCCCTCCCCCGCCTGTTACTCTCTCCGCCTGTTACCCTCCCCGCCTGTTACCCTCTCCGCCTTTTACTCTCCGCCTGTTGCCCTCCCCGCCAGTTGCTCTCTCCGCCTGTTACTCTCTCCGCCTGTTACTCTCTCCGCCTGTTGCCCTCCCCGCCTGTTGCTCTCCCCGCCTGTTACCCTCCCCGCCGGTTGCCCTCCCCGCCTGTTACCCTCCCCGCCTGTTACCCTCTCCGCCTGTTGCTCTCTCCGCCTGTTACTCTCTCCGCCTTTTACTCTCCGCCTGTTGCCCTCTCCGCCTGTTGCTCTCTCCGCCTTTTACTCTCCGCCTGTTGCCCTCCCCACCTGTTACTCTCTCCGCCTTTTGCTCTCTCCGCCTTTTACTCTCTCCGCCTTTTACTCTCCGCCTGTTGCCCTCTCCGCCTGTTACTCTCTCCGCCTTTTACTCTCCGCCTGTTGCCCTCCCCACCTGTTACTCTCTCCGCCTTTTACTCTCCGCCTGTTGCCCTCTCCGCCTGTTACTCTCCGCCTGTTGCCCTCCCCGCCTGTTACCCTCCCCGCCGGTTGCCCTCCCCGCCGGTTACCCTCCCCGCCTGTTACCCTCCCCGCCGGTTGCCCTCCCCGCCTGTTACCCTCTCCGCCTGTTACCCTCCCCGCCTGTTACTCTCTCCGCCTTTTACTCTCCGCCTGTTGCCCTCCCTGCCTGTTACTCTCCCCGCCTGTTACTCTCTCTGCCTTTTACTCTCCACCTGTTGCCCTCCCCCCGCCTGTTGCCCTCCCCGCCTGTTACCCTCTCCGCCTGTTGCCCTCCCCGCCTGTTACTCTCTCCATCTGTTGCCCTCCCCGCCTGTTACCCTCTCCATCTGTTGCCCTCCCCGCCTGTTACCCTCCCCGCCTGTTACCCTCCCCGCCTGTTGCCCTCTCCGCCTGTTACTCTCCGCCTGTTGCCCTCCCCGCCTGTTACTCTCTCCGCCTGTTGCTCTCTCCGCCTGTTGCTCTCTCCGCCTGTTGCTCTCTCCGCCTGTTACTCTCTCCGCCTTTTACTCTCCGCCTGTTGCTCTCTCCGCCTGTTGCTCTCTCCGCCTGTTACTCTCTCCGCCTTTTACTCTCCGCCTGTTGCCCTCTCCGCCTGTTGCCCTCTCCGCCTGTTGCCCTCTCCGCCTGTTGCCCTCTCCGCCTTTTACTCTCCGCCTGTTGCCCTCTGCCTGTTGCCCTCTCCGCCTGTTGCCCTCTCCGCCTGTAGGCTTTAGTGAAAGGCTAATGACCTTCCGTATCCCCCTGGCAAAAAAGCATTATGGCACATTTCTTAGTGCCTATGCACCAACTTTGCCATCTGAAAATGAGGCCAAGGAATACTTATATCAAACACTGGATGAAACTCTTTGCCGGATCCCTAAGAGTGATATGATCCTCTAGCTTGGGGATTTTAACGCTAGGGTGGGACAGAACTACAGGATATGGAGTGGAGTACTAGGTAGGCATGGCATTGCCAGGGTGAATGCAAAAGGCATGAGGTTATTTTTTTTTCTCTGAGCATAACCTTACCATAACCAACACCATCTTCCAGCATAAGGCAAAATATAAGACCTCGTGGATGCACTCGCTCTAGACACTGGCATGATTGACTTCATCATTGTGAGCTGTAGGGACATCAAGGATGTTCTCAACACTCGTACCATGAGAGGTGCAGAGTGCTGGACCGACTATTGCATGATTGTGGCCAAGCTCAATATGAAAGTACAAATCCATCCACAAATCCATCAGCTATAAGAGCAAGACCCACCAAGACTGGTTTGACGATAACTCCATCCACAACCTGCTTAAGGATATGCGAAAAGCACACCGGGCAACTTTAGACAACCCTTCATCCATTAAGACTCGAAATGAAATGAAATGAAATCCAATCCTTTGCTGATAAAAATGACATGCATAATTTGTATAATGCTGTCAAAACCATCTACGGTCCAACAAATCACTGTGTCAACATCTGATGGTCAAGCACTTCTGAAGGACCAGAATAGTAATCCTACTGAGGTGTGCTGACCATTGTGCCACCCTACTTAATCAGGACTCTGGTCCTCTTATGGGATGTCCTCCTCAGGTTTGGCTGTCCCAATAAGTTTGTTAACATTCTCCGCCAATTCCATGATGGGATGATGCTCGGGTGACCATAGGCGGACAAAAGTCTGAGCCCTTCCCTGTACACACAGGGGTGAGACGGGTGTGTGCTAGTGCCCGTGCTCTTTAACATCTTCCTCCTGTGTGTCACCACGCTTCTCCACAACCAGTGGACTTCAGATTAGATGGCAACCTCTTTAACATTAGGAGGCTACACGCATCCACAAAAAACTGTAGAGCGGGTCCTGGACCTGCAGCATGCAGACGATTGTGCTTTTGTGGCCCATGCTCTGGAGGATCTTCAAACTGTCCTTGCTGTGGCAGTGAGGGCTGACTGTCAACACCACCAAGACAGTTGGAGTACTAATGTCCACCCACATTCCCTGCCTTCACTGTTGGAGATGAACAGTTGTCAGGACATCTTTCAAATATCTGGGGAGTTTTCTCTGTGAGGATAGCGGCATCGACAAAGAAATGCAGAGCCGCATTAAACAGGCATCAGCTGCCTTTGGGAGACTTCGGTGTAGAGTCTTTCATAATAAGAACCTTCATCCCTCCACAAAGGTCGCCGTATTACCAAACAGTCTGTGTCACCACCCTCCTCTATAGCTGTGAAGCGTGGGTAACCTACAGCCGTCACATTAAGTCTTTACTTCTATATAAGCTGCCTTCAGTGCATTCTGGGAATCACCTGGCATAATCGTGTGCCTCACACTGAAATACTTAAAAAGACCAACTGCAGAAGTATTGAGGCCATGATTACCCAGCGCCGACTGCAGTGGTTGGGACACGTGCTACTATAGAGAATAGAGTGCTATACGGCCAGGTACATCATGGCCGAAGCAGCGCTATAAGGATCAGATGAAGAACGCGTTGAGGAAGAGTTAGATCAGACCTGAGGATCTGGAAGATGTTGCTGCTGACAGCTGTGTAGCGATGGGGCTCGTACGCTAGAGTCGGAGAGCCAGAAGACAGCAGAAGGGAGCCAGGAGGAATACAGCCATGGCTGCAGCTGTTACCATCACTTATACATGCCCTCCTGCAATAGAGCTTGTGGGTCCAGGACAGGACTGTTCAGCCAACAAACATCTCACCGTACAAGGCGTGGACGTCAACATCGTGTGTGTGTGTGTGTGTGTGTGTGTGTGTGTGTGTGGGGTCGCTCACACACCTGCTCAGGCCTCGGCTCTGTCGCTCCTTCTCCTGCTCGTATCGGCCCTTCAGGCCCTTGAAGGTCTGCACATACTCGATGGACTCCAGCGCAGGGTAGAAGTGATCCACGATGTGTGCGATGAGGGACCTGATGTCCTCCTGATGATCAAACACAGCGGTCAGACTCTACTAGCGATGGGTATCCAGAACCGGTGCCAAATTCACAAGAACCGGTGAATCGGTAAGAAACATACATTTCGGTTCCACTTATCGATTCCTGTGTGCACGTTGTAATGTGATTTAAACCATAAGCGCGAGACGACTCGTGTGCTGTATTCTGTATCATCCAAAGCGCGCACAGAAAGAGATTTTAATGTGAGGAAAACAGTGTCTCGCGCTTGAATGGATCCATGCAGCTCTTAAAGTGACAGTAGGCTGTCGTCTCTATAATAACACTAAAACAACAAAAAATTCAACTCGTTCCTGACTGAGTCACTTTTGTTACTATATTTGTAATGTATATTATTTTATAAAGTGCACTTTCTGAACCTGAAAATCTTAAAACACTGTTTATTTCAATCGTATCTTTGTTCAGTTGTGTCTATTTGTTGCGATTGATCATTTCTTATTTGTTCTTTTTTAATTACGGAGTGTTTATTTGTCTTTAATAATGCTTAAAGTTTGTATTAGTTGAGCTAGTAGTTCTTCTATGGTGTTTTTAGACCACAGGCAAACGCTCCTCGTGTAAGTGCTCTTTAGCCTGTTTGTGTTCATGATATTCAGCCACAATTACATGTTTTGCAATAACACTAAATGTGAATGATATCTAAGGTTTATTTTTACCTTACTGGAATTAAATTAGGAATCGATAAGCAGAATCGTAATCTTTAAAATTCCAACGATACCCTATTCCTCAGCACTCTGCTTTTATCAGTAGTTTAATGGTTTTACTGGAATCTCAGGATCCCCAGCCCTACTCACGACTCTGATGAACTCGAAGAGCTCCACGACGGCGGAGTTCAGCAGGTTATATCTGGTGCCGTTGTCCAGCAGGGCGTTGATGACCGGCTCGAACAGGTTTCCCTTCATGATGTAGCGGTTGTAGTACTCGTCCTTCAGTCCGATGATCCTCCTCAGGAAGCGCAGGGCACCTGCTCGACACACACACTCCGTCAAGCCTCACTACAGTCTGAGTCCAACAGTTCTGGATCCGACGGATCAGATGTTCTGCATTTCACTGACAAATATCTTATTCCACATGCTGCCTAATATTCCTCTCCAAACAAACATCACACTGAGAGCTGTGACAAAATATAAATGTAGGCTAAACTATACATTATGAGCAATAACAAAAAAGGGATAAAACAGAACAATAACCTGCGTGAATGTGTGTGTGAGTGAGATGAGCAGTGTACGTGTGTGTGAGTGAGATGAGCAGTGTACGTGTGTGTGAGTGAGATGAGCAGTGAATGTGTGTGAGTGAGATGAACAGTGAATGTGTGTGTGAGTGAGATGAGCAGTGAACGTGTGTGTGAGTGAGATGAGCAGTGAACGTGTGTGTGAGTGAGATGAGCAGTGTACGTGTGTGTGAGTGAGATGAGCAGTGAATGTGTGTGAGTGAGATGAACAGTGAATGTGTGTGTGAGTGAGATGAGCAGTGAACGTGTGTGTGAGTGAGATGAGCAGTGAACGTGTGTGTGAGTGAGATGAGCAGTGAACGTGTGTGTGAGTGAGATGAGCAGTGAACGTGTGTGTGAGTGAGATGAGCAGTGTACGTGTGTGTGAGTGAGATGAGCAGTGAACGTGTGTGTGAGTGATGAGCAGTGAACGTGTGTGTGAGTGAGATGAGCAGTGAACGTGTGTGTGAGTGAGATGAGCAGTGAACGTGTGTGTGAGTGAGATGAGCAGTGAACGTGTGTGTGAGTGAGATGAGCAGTGAACGTGTGTGTGAGTGAGATGAGCAGTGAACGTGTGTGTGAGTGAGATGAGCAGTGAACGTGTGTGTGAGTGAGATGAGCAGTGAACGTGTGTGTGAGTGAGATGAGCAGTGAACGTGTGTGTGAGTGAGATGAGCAGTGAACGTGTGTGTGAGTGAGATGAGCAGTGAACGTGTGTGTGAGTGAGATGAGCAGTGAACGTGTGTGTGAGTGAGATGTGTGTGAGTGAGATGAGCAGTGAACGTGTGTGTGAGTGAGATGAACAGTGAACGTGTGTGTGTGTGAGATGAGCAGTGAACGTGTGTGTGAGTGAGATGAGCAGTGAACGTGTGTGTGAGTGAGATGAGCAGTGAACGTGTGTGTGAGTGAGATGAGCAGTGAACGTGTGTGTGAGTGAGATGTGTGTGAGTGAGATGAGCAGTGAACGTGTGTGTGAGTGAGATGAGCAGTGAACGTGTGTGTGAGTGAGATGAGCAGTGAACGTGTGTGTGAGTGAGATGTGTGTGAGTGAGATGAGCAGTGAACGTGTGTGTGAGTGAGATGAGCAGTGAACGTGTGTGTGTGTGAGATGAGCAGTGAACGTGTGTGTGAGTGAGATGAGCAGTGAACGTGTGTGTGAGTGAGATGAGCAGTGAACGTGTGTGTGAGTGAGATGAGCAGTGAACGTGTGTGTGAGTGAGATGAGCAGTGAACGTGTGTGTGAGTGAGATGTGTGTGAGTGAGATGAGCAGTGAACGTGTGTGTGAGTGAGATGAACAGTGAACGTGTGTGTGAGTGAGATGAACAGTGAACGTGTGTGTGAGTGAGATGAACAGTGAACGTGTGTGAGTGAGATGAGCAGTGAACGTGTGTGTGAGTGAGATGAGCAATGAACGTGTGTGTGAGTGAGATGAGCAGTGAACGTGTGTGTGTGAGTGAGATGAGCAGTGAACGTGTGTGTGAGTGAGATGAGCAATGAACGTGTGTGTGAGTGAGATGAGCAGTGAACGTGTGTGTGAGTGAGATGAGCAGTGAACGTGTGTGTGTGAGTGAGATGAGCAGTGAACGTGTGTGTGTGTGAGATGAACAGTGAACGTGTGTGTGTGTGAGATGAGCAGTGAACGTGTGTGTGAGTGAGATGTGTGTGAGTGAGATGAGCAGTGAACGTGTGTGTGAGTGAGATGAACAGTGAACGTGTGTGTGAGTGAGATGAACAGTGAACGTGTGTGTGAGTGAGATGAACAGTGAACGTGTGTGTGAGTGAGATGAACAGTGAACGTGTGTGAGTGAGATGAGCAGTGAACGTGTGTGTGAGTGAGATGAGCAGTGAACGTGTGTGTGAGTGAGATGAGCAGTGAACGTGTGTGTGAGTGAGATGAACAGTGAACGTGTGTGTGAGTGAGATGAGCAGTGAACGTGTGTGTGAGTGAGATGAGCAGTGAACGTGTGTGTGAGTGAGATGAGCAGTGAACGTGTGTGTGAGTGAGATGAGCAGTGAACGTGTGTGTGTGTGAGATGAGCAGTGAACGTGTGTGTGTGTGAGATGAGCAGTGAACGTGTGTGTGAGTGAGATGAGCAGTGAACGTGTGTGTGTGTGAGATGAGCAGTGAACGTGTGTGTGAGTGAGATGAGCAGTGTACGTGTGTGTGAGTGAGATGAGCAGTGAACGTGTGTGTGTGTGAGATGAACAGTGAACGTGTGTGTGAGTGAGATGAACAGTGAATGTGTGAGTGAGATGAGCAGTGAATGTGTGTGTGAGTGAGATGAGCAGTGAGCGTGTGTGTGAGAGATGAGCAGTGAACGTGTGTGTGAGTGAGATGAGCAGTGAATGTGTGTGTGAGTGAGATGAGCAGTGAACGTGTGTGTGAGTGAGATGAGCAGTGAACGTGTGTGTGAGTGAGATGAGCAGTGAACGTGTGTGTGTGTGAGATGAGCAGTGAACGTGTGTGTGAGTGAGATGAGCAGTGAATGTGTGTGTGAGTGAGATGAGCAGTGAATGTGTGTGTGAGTGAGATGAGCAGTGAATGTGTGTGTGAGTGAGATGAGCAGTGAATGTGTGTGAACAGTGAATGTGTGTGTGAGTGAGATGAGCAGTGAACGTGTGTGTGAGTGAGATGAGCAGTGAACGTGTGTGTGAGTGAGATGAGCAGTGTACGTGTGTGTGAGTGAGATGAGCAATGAACGTGTGTGTGTGTGAGATGAGCAGTGAACGTGTGTGTGTGTGAGATGAGCAGTGAACGTGTGTGTGTGTGAGATGAGCAGTGAACGTGTGTGTGTGAGTGAGATGAGCAGTGAACGTGTGTGTGTGAGTGAGATGAGCAGTGAACGTGTGTGTGTGTGAGATGAGCAGTGAACGTGTGTGTGTGAGTGAGATGAGCAGTGAACGTGTGTGTGAGTGAGATGAGCAGTGAACGTGTGTGTGTGAGTGAGATGAGCAGTGAACGTGTGTGTGTGAGTGAGATGAGCAGTGAACGTGTGTGTGAGTGAGATGAGCAGTGAACGTGTGTGTGTGTGAGATGAGCAGTGAACGTGTGTGTGTGAGTGAGATGAGCAGTGAACGTGTGTGTGTGTGAGATGAGCAGTGAACGTGTGTGTGTGAGTGAGATGAGCAGTGAACGTGTGTGTGTGAGTGAGATGAGCAGTGAACGTGTGTGTGAGTGAGATGAACAGTGAACGTGTGTGTGAGTGAGATGAGCAGTGAACGTGTGTGTGTGTGAGATGAGCAGTGAACGTGTGTGTGTGAGTGAGATGAGCAGTGAACGTGTGTGTGAGTGAGATGAGCAGTGAACGTGTGTGTGAGTGAGATGAGCAGTGAACGTGTGTGTGAGTGAGATGAACAGTGAACGTGTGTGTGAGTGAGATGAGCAGTGAACGTGTGTGTGTGTGAGATGAGCAGTGAACGTGTGTGTGTGAGTGAGATGAGCAGTGAACGTGTGTGTGTGAGTGAGATGAGCAGTGAACGTGTGTGTGTGTGTGAGATGAGCAGTGAACGTGTGTGTGTGTGTGAGATGAGCAGTGAACGTGTGTGTGTGAGTGAGATGAGCAGTGTACGTGTGTGTGAGTGAGATGAGCAGTGAACGTGTGTGTGTGTGAGATGAGCAGTGAACGTGTGTGTGTGAGTGAGATGAGCAGTGAACGTGTGTGTGAGTGAGATGAGCAGTGAACGTGTGTGTGTGTGAGATGAGCAGTGAACGTGTGTGTGTGAGTGAGATGAGCAGTGAACGTGTGTGTGTGTGTGAGATGAGCAGTGAACGTGTGTGTGTGTGAGATGAGCAGTGAACGTGTGTGTGTGTGAGATGAGCAGTGAACGTGTGTGTGTGTGTGAGATGAGCAGTGAACGTGTGTGTGTGTGTGAGTGAGATGAGCAGTGAACGTGTGTGTGAGTGAGATGAGCAGTGAACGTGTGTGTGTGTGTGAGATGAGCAGTGAACGTGTGTGTGAGTGAGATGAGCAGTGAACGTGTGTGTGTGTGTGAGATGAGCAGTGTTGCTGCACTGGACTGAATATTAAACAGCACCAATTCTGCTATTCTCCAAGTCCATCTGTGTTTAGTGTGTAATGTTGCTGTGAGCATGAAGAAGAACTCCTGAAACGCCTCCAGTGTAGTCTTGAGTTTCTTCCAGGAACAAAAACGTCACAATATTCCTCATTTAAATAATTAATATGCAGAATAAAGGGGCGGGGCCTGGTTGAGTTCGTTAGTAGTGTGTTAAACTGGCGGTTATGGTAAGGGGCGGGACTTTCCCAACACACTCGAAGCGCTCGACCAATCACAACACACTGCTCCAGCCGACCAATCAGAGCACAGTGTGCTTTTCAGGAGGAGGGGCTTCATAGAGACAGGAAGTAAACAGCGTTACTGACAGACTGGGAAGAGAGGAGCCGCAACAATGGAGAATATGAGGAGAATAATCAACATTACAGCAGGAAAACCTGCTCTAGTAGAGCCTGAAACAACATCAAGACTGATAGTGGACGCATGTCAGGTCCTCTTTAAACACAGGCCGTCTGTGGCATACGCTCGTGTAGAGCACATGAGCGATGACATCATGATGACTGATACTCACACAGCGCCAGGAAGGTGTGTTTGGAGTTCATGAGCGTCAGCACTCTCCGCAGCAGGTCTTTAGTCATGATGTAGTTCTTGATGTGGTACGTGTGGTGCTCCACGCAGAAGGTCAGCAGCTCCAGGATCAGGGCCAGCAGCTGCGCCGTCTGGAAGTTATCTGAGGCACACACACACACACACTCAGCAGACCACATGCGTGTGGAGTGACGTGTGTGTGATGTGCGTGTGGCGTGACCCGTGTGGTGTAACCTAGGCTTGACGTGTGTGTGTGTGTGTGTGTGTGGCGTTCCGATCGGCTTTTATATGACTTCGCAACATGCACTCGTCTCAATGAACGTGACGTCTGCCAATCTTTAAACTTCAAACTTTCATGTCCAAACTTTCTCAAGCCAACTTAAAGTTTGTCTCGACGAACTTTTTAATCTAGTTTATTATTATTATTATTATTATTATTAAATTGAACGTCTGGCGCGGCGATGCGAGGCGTGTGTGGCGTGAGGTGTACCTGGACACACAGGGTTGACTCTCGCCGATCCCTCAGTCAGATCTGTGGAGAAACACACACACACACACACACACGTGTCAGTGCGAGCAGTGACACCGGCTCAGCTCCTGCAGCTCTGAGGTCAGTGTCTCACCGTGGTCCTCTTCAGAGGTGTTGGCCAGCAGAGGAGCCGTCAGCACATGCATGCAGTACTTGTAGAAGAAGCTCAGGAACTCGCTCTTCTCCGCTTTCTGCACACACACACACACACACACACACCAGTTTTAGCCATTCAATTATTACTGTGAACTACGCTGAAATGGAGTCACCTTCATTGGTTTCTGGAGTCTCAGAAGAAACACTGACAAAAGTCTTGACTTCTCGTGCAACATATCTTTTATGAACGTTTTAAAACAGCAAATGACCATCCTCAGATTCTCAGCCAATCAGACTCGAGCGTTCCCCAGATCAGACCGTGGCAGCAGTTTCTCAGACTGTTGCGCTCAGCCTGTGTGTGTGTGTGTGTGTGTGTGTGTGTGTTACTCACGCTGGCCGGGGCGAGCATGTTCTCGGGGTGAGTGTGTGTGTGTGTGTGTGTGTGTGTGTGTTACTCACGCTGGCCGGGGCGAGCATGTTCTCGGAGTGTGTGTGTGTGTGTGTGTGTGTGTGTGTGTGTGTTACTCACGCTGGCCGGGGCGAGCATGTTCTCGGAGTGTGTGTGTGTGTGTGTGTGTTACTCACGCTGTCCGGGGCGAGGATGTTCTCGGGGTGAGTGTGTGTGTGTGTGTGTGTGTGTTACTCACGCTGGCCGGGGCGAGCATGTTCTCGGGGTGAGTGTGTGTGTGTGTGTGTGTGTTACTCACGCTGTCCGGGGCGAGGATGTTCTCGGGGTGAGTGTGTGTGTGTGTGTGTGTGTGTTACTCACGCTGGCCGGGGCGAGCATGTTCTCGGGGTCGATGAGGGTCCTCAGGAGCCCCATCAGCTGCACAGCACCGCCCAGCTCAGGGTCCGAGTCACAGATCATCTGCTTGATGACCACGTTAATCAGCAGCACGTCCTGCGCACACACACACACACACACACACAGCCGTCAGCACGCTTACACCGCTCATCTGAACAACCTCCATATGTGGATTCTGAAATCTTCACTGAACATTATTTGTAGCGCAACTCAAACACTCTCAGGAATTTCAAACAACAAATGTTCCTGAGGCTCTTCAGAGACGGATCGGGTCTTAATGTGTGTGAATAAACCAGTCACTATATAAACGTGTTTCAGCATCATCAGCATTCATGATCATCCCTCCCTGCATAACAAGTGTGTGTGTGTGTGTGTGTGTGTGTGTACTCACGTCATCGGCCTGCTGTGGCTCCTGCATGACGAACTCTCTCTCTCGTGTGTGTGTGTTTGTGTGTGTGTGTGTGTGTGTACACTCACGTCATCGGCCTGCTGTGGCTCCTGCATGACGAACTCTCTCTCTCGTGTGTGTGTGTGTGTGTGTGTGTGTGTGTGTGTACTCACGTCATCGGCCTGCTGTGGCTCCTGCATGACGAACTCTCTCTCTCGTGTGTGTGTGTGTGTGTGTGTACTCACGTCATCGGCCTGCTGTGGCTCCTGCATGACGAACTCTCTCTCGTGTGTGTGTGTGTGTGTGTGTGTACTCACGTCATCGGCCTGCTGTGGCTCCTGCATGACGAACTCTCTCTCTCGTGTGTGTGTGTGTGTGTGTGTGTGTGTGTGTGTGTGTATGTACTCACGTCATCGGCCTGCTGTGGCTCCTGCATGACGAACTCTCTCTCTCGTGTGTGTGTGTGTGTGTGTGTACTCACGTCATCGGCCTGCTGTGGCTCCTGCATGACGAACTCTCTCTCTCGTGTGTGTGTGTGTGTGTGTGTACTCACGTCATCGGCCTGCTGTGGCTCCTGCATGACGAACTCTCTCTCGTGTGTGTGTGTGTGTGTGTGTGTACTCACGTCATCGGCCTGCTGTGGCTCCTGCATGACGAACTCTCTCTCTCGTGTGTGTGTGTGTGTGTGTGTGTGTGTGTGTGTGTATGTACTCACGTCATCGGCCTGCTGTGGCTCCTGCATGACGAACTCTCTCTCTCGTGTGTGTGTGTGTGTGTGTGTGTGTGTGTGTGTATGTACTCACGTCATCGGCCTGCTGTGGCTCCTGCATGACGAACTCTCTCTCGTGTGTGTGTGTGTGTGTGTGTGTGTACTCACGTCATCAGCCTGCTGTGGCTCCTGCATGACGAACTCTCTCTCGTGTGTGTGTGTGTGTGTGTGTGTGTGTGTGTGTACTCACATCATCAGCCTGCTGTGGCTCCTGCATGACGAACTCTCTCTCTCGTGTGTGTGTGTGTGTGTGTGTACTCACGTCATCGGCCTGCTGTGGCTCCTGCATGACGAACTCTCTCTCTCGTGTGTGTGTGTGTGTGTGTGTGTGTGTGTGTACTCACATCATCAGCCTGCTGTGGCTCCTGCATGACGAACTCTCTCTCTCGTGTGTGTGTGTGTGTGTGTGTGTGTGTGTGTGTGTGTACTCACGTCATCAGCCTGCTGTGGCTCCTGCATGACGAACTCTCTCTCTCGTGTGTGTGTGTGTGTGTGTGTGTGTACTCACATCATCAGCCTGCTGTGGCTCCTGCATGACGAACTCTCTCTCTCGTGTGTGTGTGTGTGTGTGTGTGTGTGTGTACTCACGTCATCAGCCTGCTGTGGCTCCTGCATGACGAACTCTCTCTCTCGTGTGTGTGTGTGTGTGTGTGTGTGTGTGTGTGTGTGTACTCACGTCATCAGCCTGCTGTGGCTCCTGCATGACGAACTCTCTCTCTCTCGTGTGTGTGTGTGTGTGTGTGTGTACTCACGTCATCGGCCTGCTGTGGCTCCTGCATGACGAACTCTCTCTCTCGTGTGTGTGTGTGTGTGTGTGTGTGTACTCACGTCATCGGCCTGCTGTGGCTCCTGCATGACGAACTCTCTCTCTCTCGTGTGTGTGTGTGTGTGTGTGTGTGTGTACTCACGTCATCGGCCTGCTGTGGCTCCTGCATGACGAACTCTCTCTCTCTCGTGTGTGTGTGTGTGTGTGTGTACTCACGTCATCGGCCTGCTGTGGCTCCTGCATGACGAACTCTCTCTCTCTCTCTCGTGTGTGTGTGTGTGTGTGTGTGTGTGTGTGTGTGTGTACTCACGTCATCGGCCTGCTGTGGCTCCTGCATGACGAACTCTCTCTCTCTCTCTCGTGTGTGTGTGTGTGTGTGTGTACTCACGTCATCGGCCTGCTGTGGCTCCTGCATGACGAACTCTCTCTCTCTCTCTCGTGTGTGTGTGTGTGTGTGTACTCACGTCATCGGCCTGCTGTGGCTCCTGCATGACGAACTCTCTCTCTCTCTCTCGTGTGTGTGTGTGTGTGTGTGTACTCACGTCATCGGCCTGCTGTGGCTCCTGCATGACGAACTCTCTCTCTCTCTCGTGTGTGTGTGTGTGTGTGTGTGTGTGTGTACTCACGTCATCGGCCTGCTGTGGCTCCTGCATGACGAACTCTCGCACCATCGACGGGCTGAACTCCACCAGGTAGGAGAAGATGTCTGTGGCGGCGGCCTTCACCTGCACGTCATCCATGCCCTTCAACACACACACACAACACAATACAACACGTGTGTATGAACTCGGAGACGACACACACATCAACACGTGTGTATGAGCTAGGCTTGCTATGATAGTCGGTGTTACACGGTGTTCAGTCGCAACACCGGTTTCATCACTTGCCCACCGCAGCACCGAAAAAAAAAGAAAAAAAAAGAAAAGTTTAAATCGTTAAAAAAATTGAATGTTCTACATTCACGTCCCCGCACCCCCGGGGGTGAAACCGATGTTACCGGTGTGGTCACAAGTCGATTAACCGGTGGGAGAATATTATCACCATCACATCTCTAGTATGAGCTCAGAGACGACACACACATCAACACACACACTGCGAGTGTGACGTCTCTGAGCTCATACACCAGTGTTGTGTTGTGTGTGTCGTCTGAGCTCAGAGTGTGTGTGTTCACTCACCAGCACGATCTCCAGCGCGGGTAAGATGCCCAGGTTGGCCAGTGTTTTGAAGAAGGCGTCTCTGTTCTGCGGCTGCAGGGTTTGAGAGAACGCACAAAACTCCTTGAAGAAGTTCACCTGCGGGTGAGAGAGGAGACGGGGTGAACCCCTGCCGTGTGTGTGTGTGTGTGTGTGTGTGTGAGAGAGGAGACGAGGTGAACCCCTGCCGTGTGTGTGTGTGTGTGTGTGTGTGTGAGAGAGGAGACGGGGTGAACCCCTGCCGTGTGTGTGTGTGTGAGAGAGGAGACGGGGTGAACCCCTGCCGTGTGTGTGTGTGTGTGTGTGTGTGTGAGAGAGGAGACGAGGTGAACCCCTGCCGTGTGTGTGTGTGTGTGTGTGTGTGTGTGTGTGTGTGTGTGTGAGAGGAGACGGGGTGAACCCCTGCCGTGTGTGTGTGTGTGTGTGTGTGTGTGTGAGTGTGAGAGTGTGAGAGAGGAGACGAGGTGAACCCCTGCCGTGTGTGTGTGTGTGTGTGTGTGTGAGAGAGGAGACGAGGTGAACCCCTGCCGTGTGTGTGTGTGTGTGTGTGTGTGTGTGTGTGTGTGAGAGGAGACGGGGTGAACCCCTGCCGTGTGTGTGTGTGTGTGTGAGTGTGAGAGTGTGAGAGAGGAGACGAGGTGAACCCCTGCCGTGTGTGTGTGTGTGTGTGTGTGTGTGTGTGTGTGTGTGTGTGTGAGAGAGTGTGAAAGGAGACAAGGTGAACCCCTGCCGTGTGTGTGTGTGTGTGTGTGTGTGTGTGTGAGAGTGTGTGAGTGTGAGAGAGGAGACGGGGTGAACCCCTGCCGTGTGTGTGTGTGTGTGTGAGTGTGAGAGTGTGAGAGAGGAGACGGGGTGAACCCCTGCCGTGTGTGTGTGTGTGTGTGTGTGTGTGTGAGTGTGAGAGTGTGAGAGAGGAGACGAGGTGAACCCCTGCCGTGTGTGTGTGTGTGTGTGTGTGTGAGAGAGGAGACGAGGTGAACCCCTGCCGTGTGTGTGTGTGTGTGTGTGTGTGTGTGTGTGTGAGAGGAGACGGGGTGAACCCCTGCCGTGTGTGTGTGTGTGTGTGAGTGTGAGAGTGTGAGAGAGGAGACGAGGTGAACCCCTGCCGTGTGTGTGTGTGTGTGTGTGTGTGTGTGTGTGTGTGTGAGAGAGTGTGAAAGGAGACAAGGTGAACCCCTGCCGTGTGTGTGTGTGTGTGTGTGTGTGTGTGTGAGAGTGTGTGAGAGGAGACGAGGTGAACCCCTGCCGTGTGTGTGTGTGTGTGTGAGAGTGTGTGAGAGGAGACGAGGTGAACCCCTGCCGTGTGTGTGTGTGTGTGAGAGAGTGTGTGAGAGGAGACGAGGTGAACCCCTGTTGTGTGAGTGTGAGTGTGTGTGTGTGTGTGTGTGTGTGTGTGTGTGTGTGTGTGTGTGTGTGTGTGTGAGTGTGTGAGTGAGGAGACGGGGTGAACCCCTGCCGTGTGTGTGAGTGTGTGTGTGTGAGAGAGGAGACGGGGTGAACCCCTGCCGTGTGTGTGAGTGAGTGTGTGTGTGTGTGAGAGTGTGTGAGAGAGGTGCAACTGATCACAAAATTCACGGTTCGGATCATTAACGGTTTTTGAGTCACGGACCGGTTAATTTTTCGGATCAACAAAAAACAAAACAATTATATACATATCTATATATACACACATATAAGCTCAAGTGAAGTTCTTCGACACCACAGCAGAATCTACTAGCCTAACTGATAAAGTTCAACATTATTAAACACAAGTGAACAGTCAGTAATAAATAAGAGCAAACACACACATTACAAGCAGAGATGAACACTAAATAACAGTTATGAACCCTAACAGTAATATTCAGGCACAGGAATTAACAATTAAGCCTAAATGTAAATAACACTATTTGTTCACTGTAGAAATTAAATATAGTTTCATCTAATTGGGCTATTTGCCCATGATATCTTAATATATTTAAAACAACCAGACAAGCGTTTACCACATTTAATGAACCCATTGCAACACTTCGGTTATCTGTCAGGCTATAAGCTGAATATAGGGAAACACACCTTCTACCTCTAAATTTCATCCCATCCACAGAAATAACACAGAAGTATGATTTTAAATGGAATAAGAAATCTATTCAATATTTGGGAATAAATATTCCAAGTAACCTTTCTAAATTGTATAAAATCAACTATGAAGCCTTAAATCAACAACTTTATAAAGACATGGAAAGGTGGGGCGTCTTATTGTTAGACTCAAGTCAGAGAACTGAAATGATCAGAATGAATGTGCTGCCAAGAGCCGTATATTTGTTTCAATCTTTGCCAGTGCCAATACCGAGGCCACAGCTTGTGGAGTGGAATAAAAAGATTTCAAGATTTATTTGGAACGGGGCTAAACCAAGAATCAAGTACTCAACACTTCAACTACCAAAGAAAGAGGGAGGATTGGCGCTGCCAAACTTTGAAGAATATTCCTGCGGAGGACGTGCGGTGAACAGGATGTGGGTCATGCACAAAATTATCCCAATACTGGGATAGTGTCTGGGAGGAATCAGGGAAAATACTTGGATATAAACTACCAAAGACATGCTCAGTGCTGTACTTCAGAAGTCTAACAGAGAAGAAAATACAAAATAAAGACAAATACTTAATAAAAATCCTTCTGGCAGCATCAAAAAAGGCCATTACACGAAAATGGTGTAAAGAGGCCCCCCAACCCTGAAAAACTGGACAGACATTGTGGAGGAAATTCACAACATGGAGAGACTAACATATATTTTAAGACTACAGCAAGAAATCTGCGAAGAGAGATGGAAAAAATGGACTTTATACACAAACTTTATTCACTATGGCCACTGACACCGTGTGGTAAATGTTCTTTTTGTTGTTGTAAAATTGAAAAAAATCAACAATAAACCTTAAGTGAAATATAGTTTAATCTTTGTTAAAGCTGTATTGTTGTTTTATTAACATTAATGACAGAGAACAGCAGGAATATTAGGCCACTGTCACTTTAAGACGAATAACTGACAAACATCCGGTTTCTTCCTGTTCACTGACGACAGAACCGAGAGAACACTGGCAGAGACGGGGTTTAGAAAGAACTGTGTGTGTGTGTGTGTGTGTGTGTGTTCATTCAAGGGCAAGGATCAGTTCGGTGTTCGAGCGCTGTCTGAAACACACTCTCTCTCTGCGTGTGTGTACGGCTGTACGCACGGAAAACACGTGAATCCCGATTTTCGCCTCTTCTTCCGCGTTTAAAAATGTAAATTGTCAAGACAAAACACGTCCAAATGATAAACTTTCACTCTATGATGGTTAAATTCAGCAGTTGATCAGCGAATCACACGCGTGCCGAACCGTGGAGAGCTGACCCGTTGCACCCCGTGTGTGTGTGTGTGTGTGTGTGTGTAGTACCAGCTCTCTCCTCTTGTCGTCCTCCGTGGCTTCATCCGTCAGCTGAGCGAACACCTCCGTCAGAAACTTCTCATCCTCCTGAAACACACACACACACACACACACACACACACACTGCTGACTGTTTCTACAGGCTTAAACGCATCATCATTTCTGTTATGAGGAGAATATTGCTTCATAATAAATGACACGTACAGCGCCGGTCAAAAGTTTTGGATCGGTAAGATTTTAATTTTTTTAATGTCTCTTCTGCTCACCAAGGCTGCGTTTATTAAAAACAGTAATATTGTGAAATATTATTCCAGTGTAAATCATGTGTTTTCTATGTGAATATACAGTAAAGTGTAATTTATTCCTGTGATCAAAGCTGAATGTTCAGCATCATTACTCCAGTCTTCAGTGTCACATGATCCTCCAGAAATCACTCTAATATGATGATCTGATGATCAAGAAACATTTATGATTATTATCAGTGTTGAACACAGTTGTGTGTGTCTTTGATGAATTGAAAGTTCAAAAGAAAAGCATTTATTTGAAATAAAATCTTTTGTAACATTATAAACGTCTTTACTGTCACTTTTGATCCATTTTGGAATGATTTCTGAAGGATCATGTGACACAGAAGACTGGAGTAATGACACCGAGCCCCCCCCCCACACACACACACACACACACACACACACACACACACACACACAGAGACCGTGGGCGAGCGCACCTGCAGCATGCTGACGATCTCCACCTTGTTGAAGAAGATGAAGGAGGAGAGCGTGGACAGGAAGTTCTCCTCGAACACGGAGGGCGTGGGCAGGATGATGTCCTGGATGTACTGCACGCGGTAGGTCTGGTGGATCTTCTGCCGCAGCTCGGAGTCGGTGATGGGGATGACCTCGCGGAAGCGGGCCGTGTGTGTGAGGAACTCGCGGTGTCTCCGCGGCTGGGCCAGCGCCGGCTCGTACTCCAGACAGCCCACCACGTCCATGATGCAGTCGTCCGAGAACAGCACCTCGAACAGCGACGCCTTGTTGAGGAACAGCACGCCGCGCACGATCTCGTACAGGTGGTGCAGCGCCTGCGGGACACACACGTTCACACGTCACTCAGCTGCGCAGGGGTGTGTGTGTGTGCACTGTTAGGTCCTCTGTGTGTGTGTGTGTGTGTGTGTTAGTGCTGGGCGTTGTGTGTGTGTGTGTTAGTGCTGGGCGTTGTGTGTGTGTGTGTTAGTGCTGGGCGTTGTGTGTGTGTGTGTTAATGCTGGGCGTTGT
Source organism: Abramis brama (assembly GCF_963993115.1). Taxonomy (NCBI): domain Eukaryota; kingdom Metazoa; phylum Chordata; class Actinopteri; order Cypriniformes; family Leuciscidae; genus Abramis; species Abramis brama. The sequence goes on along the minus strand of NC_139981.1, from coordinate 35,001,929 downwards.
GTGTGTGTGTTAGTGCTGGGCGTTGTGTGTGTGTGTGTTAGTGCTGGGCGTTGTGTGTGTGTGTGTGTTAGTGCTGGGCGTTGTGTGTGTGTGTGTGTTAGTGCTGGGCGTTGTGTGTGTGTGTTAGTGCTGGGCGTTGTGTGTGTGTGTGTGTGTGTGTGTGTGTTAGTGCTGGGCGGTACACTGGTTCATACCGAATACCGGCGTTTATTTTTGTTATGATATGAATTTTTACTATACCGCAGTGCCAGTGTATGATCTCTTCAACAGTGCTGGGAACACGGCCTGTGTGAGGCTCAGTGTGTGTGTGTTACTGTGACGGTTAAACTATAACTGACAGCTGTCAAATTATATTACAGTGTTTCCCATACATTGGTTCACAATATCAACACTGCCTTTTGGAAAACCTATTAGTGGATGTCTTTGACGTCGCCGAATAAACACGAGCACTGCTCGTCTCTCAGTGTAAGCGCGTGTTCTGATACGAGTGTGTCTGAAGGGAACTGACGGTCCTCAGAAGAGCTTACTGAATGTTTCTTTATCTTTCCTGATAAAGCAGCGTTTCTGAGCGCCTCCTGCTGGACGTCTTTGTAAAACCTGCAAACCTGTATTAATCCTAGTGTGGACTGTTCTACAATATTCACTCATGACAGTAAAATAGGGCGTTCTGAGTCAGTCTGCTGCAGTGTTTCCTCTCGATCAGTAGAACATGTGGTTAACACCCAGTCATGCTTGAAAAAACAAAACCTGTCATTCACCGTGAAACCAGTATAGTTTCGACACATACGGTGGTCTGGACTAGCGCTAGCGGAAGACGCTCGGCTGTGCGGTGAAGTAAAGTGTGATGATGTGAAGTGAAAGCGTAACTGGCCTGTCGGTGGTGTGAGTCCTCGCAGGAGCGGAAGAGCAGCAGCAGCTTGCGGATGAACCCTGAGCTCAGCAGAGCTAGTGCTAGCTTCTCGCGGCGCACGGGCGAGGACAGCACGGACGTCACCAGCTCCGCGATCTCCTCCAGATGCTCCGGCTCGCAGGCCGGCAGGTCCAGCACATGAGCCGACTCCAGGTCCTCCAAACGCTCCTCCTCAGACTCATCCATCGGGTCCTGCGTGATCTCCACCGACGGGTCTTTGCCCTGCACCTGCGCACACACACACACACACACACGTCAACAACAGCAGAGCCTCAGTATCAGCGACCACAGGTCTTACCTACTTGTTAAAATCTCCCTGTAGTCAAAAAGTTTATCCTTAAAACTCATCTTTGATCACCAAAATTACATATTTAAAGTTTTTTCCTTGTCTTCATGCCTTATATCTTGAATGTAACTCGACACCCTTGCCTCATTTAGTATACGTGGCTCTATGACTATGCAAATGAGCCAGGGATCCTGAGTGATCTCCATTGACGGGTCTTTGCCCTGCACACAAGAGCCGACTGCCGTATGAGCGGCTGATGAGTCCTTACCTACTGTTAGTGTTGTTTATAAGTCTATGTGGTGTTTTTAATATGCTTTAAGACAAACCTTGTGTAAATTCATAAGTCGACACCATTGCTGAGTAGGGATGTGACGGTTAAGATATTTTCCCTGAACTGGCGCTGATTTAAAAGCGAAACTAAAACACACGCGCATTTTAGTTTCACTTTTAAATCAGCGCCAATTCGGGGCGGATTGCTTGAATGGTGAGTTCATAAGACTATTATTCTTAACACAACAGCACAATGACTAATTCGTTTATATAGGCGCTATTACAGCGAATGTTCCTCCATCATCTTCAGCTCCTCGCTCTCGTGATTAACGAGATCTGACTCTGATGATCTGCGACTCTCGTTCCAGTCACGAGTTATTAAGCAGACACCGTTCAGCTGTTTACTGTAGTGTCTGTTCTCTAACTGAACTAAATGAGTTTATATTGAAAATAAAAAAAATCTGATCAAATGGACGGTGCCGCGGTGGGCAATTCCGCAGGCCGCTGCGTTGATGAGGAACCCGAGACACAAGACCACAGTCCCGCTCTGCCTGCTAACTCTCCGAAGAGGACTACCGGGAAACTTCCCAAGAAACGTTTTATACAAGTGCTCTGATTGGAGAGGCTTGTGTTTAATTAAATGTTAATAAATGTCTAATTTAAGCAATTTTCTGTATTACTTCTTATTAAAAGGGTTAGTTCACCCAAAAATGAAATTTCTGTCAGTAATTACTCTCCCTCATGTTGTTCCAACCCCGTAAGACCTTCGTTCATCTTCGGAACACAAATGAAGATATTTTTGATTAAATCTGAGAGCTGGATCACTCCTCCATAGGCTTCTAAGACATTATAACTTGCTGGCCCAGAAAAGATTGAGCTTAAGATTGAGCCACTGGAGTCACTTGGACTATATTAACGATGTCTTTAATACATTTTCTGGGCCAGCAAGTTTCAGTCACTTAATCCCATTTAAGCTTCATTCGGATTCAGATTCAGTTTAAAACCTTTCCTGATTTGTTCAATAGAACATGTAAACTCTTTAAAGCATGAGGTGTGACGCAGGGAAGGAGAGATGGTGTGCGTGACCACAGTTAGTCTGTGGCAGAAAACACGTCGTTGCTGAATATCTTAAAAGAGGAGTTGAAAGACAAGTCACGCAAGATGTAAGTGTTGAGGAAAGTGAAGGCATGGATGAGGAGGGTTGGTGGCATAAAAACGCGCACATCGTCCTGATCACTTTAAAAAAACTAAACTAATAACTTTTTTACAACAGAAATGAACCATCACCGAACTTACTGAAGCTGGACTGTGACGCTATTTTCTTCTGGAAACAAAACTTTGTTGTATTATTTTCCTGTCATCTCTGTAAAGCTGCTCTGAAACGATCAGTATTGTAAGAAGCGCTGTGTGAATGAAGGAGACTTGACTTTACTCAGACCTCGTGTAAACACTGTGTTCAGAGTCATCATGTAAATGAACGAACCTGACAGATCTTCTCCCAGATCTCGTCACAGCCGGCTTTCTCTTGGAAACTCAGAGCCAGGTCGTAGTTCTCCGCTTCGGACCACACGATGAGCGTGTCCTGAGGGGTCAAAGGTCACAGGGCTCAGGCAGGGTTAAGAGAGATATCTATTTAACACTCAGATGGAAGCGGGCTGAATCTGAGAGCATGAGGGTTGTGTACCTGCTGTTTCTGATATGCAGTGCTGGTGATGATCTTGGACTCCAGCAGCAGTGACCCTACACACACACACACACACACACACACAGAGAGAGAGAGAGAGAGAGAGAGAGAGAGAGATCAGCACGGGGTCACGTGATGATGATGATGGTGGTGGTGATGAAGAGGCTCGTACCGTCGGACTCTGCGGTGACCGTGAGCGAGGTCTCCTCGTCGGAGCAGCACACATGCCCCGTGCCCCGGTCCTCCCACTGCCGGTCCTCGTTCAGCGTGTACAGCTTCACTCTCCTCCGGGTGTCGCTCATCTTCACTAGCTCAAACCTCTCCGACTCTAGCAGTCCTGGCGCATATTCACCTCACTAAACTAACGTTAGCACTGTCTGCCCTCGCATCCACACAGCCGGGAACCAGACATCCTACCGCACTAAACCACCAGTTTACCTCACTAAACCACGCTACCCTGTGGAAACCACCCGACGAGACTAGATCAACGGGTTATTTAGCTCTAACCACTCGCTTTAATATCTCCAATCGTTCATCTTAAGCTCACGAAATCAGTAGAAAGAGCCAAACCTCAGAGTTTCAGCCTCGTGATTCTCAGACTCTCGCGTGAACGGTCTACGGTCTCGTTTAACTGTGTTTGGCTCTCGGTTACGGCTCTGAATGAGCGTTAATCGGGTCGGGTCGTTTAAATGTTTACGTGAATGTCCGTCTATCCGCCGATCGCCGCCATCTTGTGTGTCTTTCACTTCATCGTCGCTCGTCTGATGATGGCGCGGGGTTTCCGCACACGGGCTACGGAAGCCGCGGCAGGACACGCTCACGCGCAGCCGTACTGCAGTCACCATGGTTACCACAGTCACTCAGCGAACACTGCTCGATTCCCAAAACTCAATTCCTCTTAGAATTCTAAGTTTATATTTCGCAGTTCTGACTTGTCCCTCGCAATTCTGGTTACAACTCACAATTCTGATCCTCTTTTTTTAAATCTTATATCTCATAATTATCACTTTCTTTCTCGAAATTTGGAAATTTTCCCCATTGAATTTTGAGTTTGAGTTTTGAGTTTTTGTCCAGCTGACGAACGATAAAAAACAAAAAACAAAAAAACACATTTTTAACAGCCAATCAGAATCCATCCTGCTTTAAAGTCAAAATGGACAATTCTTATTTTTATGGAATATTGCAGTGTTTTTGTAAATGATTTATCAGTGCAAATCATCATTGTTTTAAATTCATGTTCAACAGGACAATGATCCCAAGCATTCCTCAAATTCCTCAAGGCTTGGTTGCAGAAGAAGCCCTGGGAGATACAGTGGCTTCACAGTCTCCTGACTCGAACCCCATTAAAAATCTCTGGTGGGGTTTGAAGGCGGTTGCAAACCCAGGAACATCCCTGAACTGGAGGCCGTTGCTCATGAGGAACAGGCTCAGATCCCTCAGACACAGGAGCTGCTGTCTTACACATCTGGCGTCAGCAGCTCAGGACAGCAGAAGACTGTTCTACTGAGTACTGGAGACGCTTGCCATGGAGGGGGTGAATAATTTTGAGACTGCAGAGGACATTAAAAGTTGCATTTTCAGTTAAATTTGGAGAAACCACTTGAAACATTTGTGTTGAGCTATTTCAATTATCTTTGTTTGATTTGTTCAATGAAAACAGCTGAAAGTTTGTACATTTGCAAATAAATCTGATTTGCAATGGAGGTCATAATATATAGATATTAATACATGTAAGACATGGCACACCGGCTGATTTAGCCTTTTAAAGCACAATCGCAGTGACAAATATAGGACATAATATCATGAACGTGACGTGTGTAATACCAGAGCCCAAATGACCATCAGAGATGTAAGAGTAACTGTGGATAATGCAAAGAAAAATCTTGCAATTTTTTGTGGGGAGAAAAATCTTTGCATTTATTTAGAATGCTGTAAGTAACTTTTACAATCAAAAACTATTAAGTCTGATTCACATGAAATGATATATGTGTGGTCAAGTGTTTTAACCCATAAATATGCATATCGCTGGTCTGGGCGTCTCACTGTTAAAGATATGATCTCTTCAGAGCCTGTCGCACTTTAAATAGAACCCACCTCAATATTCTCTACAGAGGGAATCATAATACATGTATCTAATGTTTAGTTTAAAATACTATTTTTAATGCTCTATCGTTAGATCCATGCTGCTCATAGTGGGAAACGATGTTTGCTGTTGTGTGACAGTAATTTCACCGATTACATAAACTCGCATGTTTATCACGAGGTTGAATTAAGTTATTTCAGCTACTTGATGCTTTTCTGTTGAATAACGTGACGCTTCCGTAACGCGTTGTTCCCATAACAGAGATGTAAGGATGGCCAGCAGCCATATCACCCTGTAGCCCATGACTGGATGTCCACTGAAGCTCAGCAGGGATGAGTCTGGCCAGTACTCTGATGGGAGACTCCTGGGAAAACCAGGTTGCTGCTGGAGGAGGTGTGAGTGAGGCCAGCAGGGGGCGCTGCTCATCCTGGGGTCTGTGTGGGTCTAGTACAGTGACGGGGACACTATACTGCCAAAGAGCACCGTCCTTCAGATGAGACGTTAAACTGAGGTCCTCCTGACTCTCTGTGGTCATTAAAAAACCCATGGCACTCCTCGTAAGAGTAGGGGTGTAACCCTCGTAAGAGTAGGGGTGTGACCCTCGTAAGAGTAGGGGTGTGACCCTCGTAAGAGTAGGGGCGTGACCCTCGTAAGAGTAGGGGTGTAACCCTCGTAAGAGTAGGGGTGTGACCCTCGTAAGAGTAGGGGTGTGACCCTCGTAAGAGTAGGGGCGTGACCCTCGTAAGAGTAGGGGCGTGATCCTCGTAAGAGTAGGGGCGTGACCCTCGTAAGAGTAGGGGCGTGATCCTCGTAAGAGTAGGGGTGTGACCCTCGTAAGAGTAGGGGCGTGATCCTCGTAAGAGTAGGGGCGTGACCCTCGTAAGAGTAGGGGCGTGATCCTCGTAAGAGTAGGGGCGTGATCCTCGTAAGAGTAGGGGCGTGACCCTCGTAAGAGTAGGGGCGTGATCCTCGTAAGAGTAGGGGCGTGACCCTCGTAAGAGTAGGGGCGTGACCCTCGTAAGAGTAGGGGCGTGATCCTCGTAAGAGTAGGGGCGTGACCCTCGTAAGAGTAGGGGCGTGACCCTCGTAAGAGTAGGGGCGTGACCCTCGTAAGAGTAGGGGCGTGATCCTCGTAAGAGTAGGGGCGTGACCCTCGTAAGAGTAGGGGCGTGACCCTCGTAAGAGTAGGGGCGTGACCCTCGTAAGAGTAGGGGTGTGAGGGTGTGACCCTCGTAAGAGTAGGGGTGTGAGGGTGTGACCCTCGTAAGAGTAGGGGCGTGAGGGTGTGACCCTCGTAAGAGTAGGGGCGTGACCCTCGTAAGAGTAGGGGCGTGAGGGCGTGACCCTCGTAAGAGTAGGGGTGTGACCCTCGTAAGAGTAGGGGCGTGAGGGTGTGACCCTCGTAAGAGTAGGGGTGTGACCAGTGCTCGAATTGAGGGGGGGCTGGGGGGATCCGGGACCCCCCATAAGGTATTAGGGACCCCCCATAGGAAATAAAAAATAGAATTAGGGGGGTCCCTCAGATATTTTTATTTTAGTGAGAAAGAGAAAGCTTCTTACTGACTTTTTTGAGGGGTAATTGTCTCTCTCTCTATATCTTTCTACTTTATATTTATCCACTCCATGTCGAGGCTTTTGTATTCCTTACATAAATTGGAAACATTTAGGCTTAAGTTGCTGTTTTTTTCATTATTAATAGTCCTGGTTCTACAGGAGTGCTACAGATCTCGATGAAGATGGATAACAGCTTTTTAGTAATTATAAAGGGAGTGCTCGTTGTGCGCTTTCTATGCTTTCTAATATCCATTCAGAATTTGTATAAAACTTGTTTTTCATGCTGCTAGGACCAATGGCCACGTTAACACTGCAAAGTTTTGGGAATTACATTACATTCACTCTTGAAATAGCAATGATTGACATTGATTGCCATAGCATTGTTTGTTCCTGAATAAAGCAGCCTTTTTCACTGAAATGGTTGAATAGTCTGCTGACCGACTTACTCACTCACAGTCCTTTGCCGCCCGCCACCTACTGGACGTAACTATGTAAAAATCGTATGTGCTGAAATCTTTGAAAAATCCCCACCAACACACAGACTGACAGCCTGTTTTGTCACAATTTATGTTTAATATCTAAAGCTAGAATTATTCTGTTGGATGTACACTACTGTTCAGAAGTTCAAGAGTCTCTTCTCTTCACCAAGCCTGCATTGATTTGATCCAAAATACAGTAAAAACAGTAATATTATGAAATATTATTACAATTTAAAATAATACAATAAAATATAATTTATTTCTGTGATCAAAGCTGAATTTTCACCATTGTTACTCCAGTCTTCATCACATGATCCTTCAGAAATCATTCTAATATGATGATTTGATGCTCAACAAACATTTATGATTAATATCAATGTTGAAAACAGTGTTTCTTTTTTTTCTTTTTTTTTAAGAATAGAAAGTTTAAATGAAATAGAAACATTTGTAGCATTATACCATTCAAAAGCTTGCGGTTAGTAAGAATTTATTAAAACATTTATTGTTGGGAAAGAAATTAATACTTTTATTCAGTACGGTTGCATTAAATTGATCAAAAGTGACAGTAAAGACATTTATAATATAACAAAAGGTTTCTGTTTCAAATAAATGCTGTTCTTTAGAACTTTCTATTCATCAAAAAATCCTGCAAAATAAAATGTATGATGGTTTCCACACAAATATGAACTGTTTCCAACATTGATCATAAATGTTTGTTGATCATCAAATCATCATATTAGAATTATGATTTCTGAAGGATCATGTGACACTGAAGACTGGAGTAATGATGCTGAAAAAACAGCTTTGATCACAGGAATAAATTGCATTTTACTATATATTCACATAGAAAACAGTCATAATATTTCACAATATTACTGTTTTTTTAATCAAATCAATGCAGCTTTGAGCAGAAGAGGCTGTCAGTCTGTGTGTTGGTGGGGATTTTTCAAAGATTTCAGCACATACGATTTTTACATAGTTACGTCCAGTAGGTGGCGGGCGGCAAAGGACTGTGAGTGAGTAAGTCAGTCAGCAGACTATTCAACCATTTCAGTGAAAAAGGCTGCTTTATTCAGGAACAAACAATGCTATGGCAATCAATGTCAATCATTGCTATTTCAAGAGTGAATCCCGCATAAATGCGTATGTAATTCCCAAAACTTTGCAGTGTTTACGTGGCCATTGGTCCTAGCAGCATGAAAAACAAGTTTTATACAAATTCTGAATGGATATTAGAAAGCATAGAAAGCGCACAACGAGCACTCCCTTTATAATTACTAAAAAGCTGTTATCCATCTTCATCGAGATCTGTAGCACTCCTGTAGAACCAGGACTATTAATAATGAAAAAAACAGCAACTTAAGCCTAAATGTTTCCAATTTATGTAAGGAATACAAAAGCCTCGACATGGAGTGGATAAATATAAAGTAGAAAGATATAGAGAGAGAGACAATTACCCCTCAAAAAAGTCAGTAAGAAGCTTTCTCTTTCTCACTAAAATAAAAATATCTGAGGGACCCCCCTAATTCTATTTTTTATTTCCTATGGGGGGTCCCTAATACCTTATGGGGGGTCCCGGATCCCCCCAGCCCCCCCTCAATTCGAGCACTGGGTGTAACCCATTAACATTTGCCCAGTGGCCTCTGTCCATTAAAACTGATTGATTGTCCATTCATTAAAAGTTGGATCTGTCCATCATGGCCTCCTAATCATCCCTATGTACTGATGGCCTCATCACTGTCTCCTCTCCTCCAGTAAGCTGGTGTGTGTGTGTGTGTGTGTGTGGTGTGTGTGTGTGTTCTGGGGCAGTACGGCTGCCGTCGCATCATCAGGTGTTGCTTCCATGTAAAGCGCTTTGAGTAACCCAGAAAAGTGCTATATGTGTAACAAATTATTATTGTTATTATTATTATTAAAGCGCTGTTTCTCTGGCATTTTTAAAAGGCTCATCAAATATAATAATGTGGCTTGGCTTGATACACAGTCTTATGAGCCCCTTTCACACAGCGCTTTGAACCCGGGAAATTGCCGGCAAATTGCCAGAGCACCTTCTGTGTGAACGCAAAAACACGACCCGGGATTGATGCCGGGATCGATGCCGGGTTGGGGACCTAGTAACATTGCCGTGTTCAGTCCCGGAATGCGCGCTGTGTGAACAAAAGCCGTAATAATGCCGTGTCGTAGTGATGACGCTGAAGCGCGGGATCGTTCGCCAGCTGTGAAACGGTGCGTAATGCGCAAGTTCATGATCGAATCAGAGAACAAAATGGACAAGCTTGGTTTCTCGAGAGAGAAATCGCAGCTCAAAAGCAAACTTAAGACGCTGCTGAGACATTAAAGTCACATCGATGTCACGTGTCTTTACGGGATTTTTACGGGTCGTGTGTGAACTCACTCACTCATTCCGGAAAATCACTCGCAGTGTGAATGAACCAAAATCAAACGAACCCGGGTCAAATCCCGGCTCACTTTATCCGTGTATTTTCCGGAATCTCTGTGTGAAAGGGGCTATGGTCTAACACAATTTTAAGCATCTTTTGCTATACCAATTTTATGGGCCTTACACTTTCTATTTGAGCCAGTGCAAATGAATAAACAAAGTTATTTAAAGGGACACTTCACCAATTAGCATTCAGCTTTGTATCAGTAGAAACCCAGTAGTATTCTCGAATGATGTGCTTCCCCCCCCCTCATGTCCCCCTGAGACCAGAGATTTCTGCATTGCGTGTCTGGAAAAAACTCTGATGACGCAAAAATCGTCATTTATCGTCATCGGAGGCTCTTGTGTCCAGAGGCGAGAGACTCCAGCCAGTAGGAGGAGCTGTCCCGCATGTCTTCAGCCCGCCCATAGGGGGATCTCACGATACAACGGCGTCGTTTCAGTTTCGAGTCGACTAGTCGCCTAGCTGTATAATTTCTTCAGATTCTGCCCTCTGTAACCGGTAGGCGTGGTTTGGGAGTGGCCTCAGCGAAGCAAGTGCATTCTGGGAGTTGTTGTCTTTCATTGAAATGAGATGAAAATATATTTTCTGGCTTTTCTCAGTCTAGAAGGAACCAACTTCTAAAATAATTTCACATTTCTACTACATAAATGACCCAATTTAAATACACATTCATCTTTCCAGAGGTGAAATATACCTTTAAGGGCAAGACCGCCCTGATTGTAAAGCAAACCGTGATTGGTTGGATCATCAGCGTGCTATGATTGGTCAGTGCAATATGGCTGTTATCTGATTGGCTTAAGTACGTGGTGGGTGGAGTCCACTTATTTGTGGATTTGTGGGTCTATACGCTGGAAATGTTTCAAAATCCACAAATGCAGAGGAAACTATCCACAAACGGGACATAAAAACATATTACACATAACAAGTAATATATAACATTACTGTTGGTTTTTGTCTTTATTTCTTTGACCTCACTTGTGTTCTCAAGGCGCCTGAGGGCAGTAAGAGGTGGAGCTGATGAGTAGGTGGTGAAGGAGAGAGGGTAAGTGGAACGTTTGATTTCTAAGTCTGGTAAAATCTTATCCTGTGATGGATTATGTTCTTTGTATGTGTTGTGTTTTATGTATTATGTTTACAGAGTACCTCTTATAAGGGCCTCTGTCTTTGTGAGGGAGGTGTGATGACGACCCAAGGGGCTGTGGGACTTTATTTTGTCCAGCAGGAGTCTCTGGGTAACACTTCTGTCTTCAGGTTAGGTGCTGTGACGCAGGTGTGGAGAACTGAGGTGATTAACCGTGCAGTTTATAAGATGCTGGCGTTCTCACCCTCTGGAGTCAAAAGCTTGGGGTTTGGTCACTGCGGTTCTCATGCTGGCTTTCTCACCCTCTCCAGTCCAAGGCTTGATGTTGTTGTGTTTTGCATCTTTATATTTTACTTTTTGTTTGCTGTAGTTATGTCTGTTTTCTTGATTAAATACTTGTTTCAAATTTGATTACGTGTTTGGCCTCCCCATTCATGTTGCTGCTCCTCGAGCCACGGGGTCGTAACATGTGATACTATTTTTAATTGCAAATTCCATTTTTATTTATTTGTGAATCGAATTAATTTTTGTGAAACATCTGCATATATTATTCCAGCCTTTGCATCTCATTCTACTCTTAGTATCCTGGGCTTGACTGAGACCTGGATTCGTCCAGAAGACTCAGCAACCCCCGCTGCTCTCTCTAGCAACTTCTCCTTCTCTCACTCCCCTCGCCAGTCTGGGACGGGTGGGGGTACAGGGCTTCTCATTTCTAACAATTGGAAATACTCAGCGCTCTCTACTCTATGCAACAACAACTCATTTGAATATCATGCTATTACACTTACAACTCCCAATAAGGTCCATATTGTAGTCATTTATCGTCCCCCAGGTCAGCTGGGTAACTTCGTAGAGGAGCTGGATGTGCTGCTGTCCTCTTTCCCTGAGGACGGCACCCCACTTCTAGACTTTGGTGACTTCAACATTCATCTCGAAAAGCCGCATGCAGCAGACTTCATCTCTCTCCTAGCCTCTTTTGATCTCAAACGACTCATCACCACAGGAACTCACAAATCAGGCAATCAACTGGACCTGGTTCACACACGCAACTGCATCACAGACAAGATCTTGGTGAGACCTCTCCATGTTTCAGATCATTTCCTCATAACTTTCAATCTACAACTCTCTACCCCTGCACCTCCAACCCCACCACCAGTCACTTTCAGACGAAACCTGCGCTCACTTTCTCCCTCCCATCTTTCCTCTGCCGTGTCTTCTTCTCTTCCTCCACCCTCACAATTCTCATCACTGGATGTGAATACCGCAACGGATACCTTATGCTCCATCTTAACTTCTTCTCTAGACAATATCTGCCCTCTCTCCTCCAGGCCTGCACGCGCTACTCCCTCCAACCCCTGGTTATCTGAGGTTCTTCGTGAACACCGGACCGTGAAGAAAGGGCATTCAACTGAGACTGCATTACTGTCGGTCACAGAAGCCCTACGGATCGCAAAAGCTGCTTCCAAGTCCACAGTCCTCATTCTCCTGGATCTGCTGCCTTCGACACTGTGAATCATCAGATCCTTCTGTCCACCCTCTCATCTCTGGGCATCACAGGAACTTCACTCCACTGGTCTGAGTCCTATCTCACAGGCAGGTCCTTCAGGGTCGCATGGAGAGGCGAGGTATCCAGAGCACATCAGCTGACCACAGGGGTTCCTCAGGGCTCAGTTCTTGGACCCCTCCTCTTCTCCATCTACACCACATCACTGGGACACATCATACAGGCACACGGTTTCTCCTACCACTGCTATGCTGATGACACACAGCCCTTACTTTCATTTCAACCACATGATCCCACAGTAGCTGCACGGATCTCAAGCTGTCTGGCGGACATCTCCACATGGATGAAGGAACATCACCTGCAGCTCAACCTGGCAAAGACTGAGCTTCTCGTCCTCCCCGCCAATCCATCTCTACAGCACGACTTCACTATCCAGCTAGACTCATCATCAATCACCCCATCAAGGTCGGTCAGAAATATTGGAGTAATATTGGACGACCAGCTGACCTTCACAGACCACATTTCAAAGACAGCTCGATCATGCAGGTTTGCACTGCACAACATCAGGAAGATCAGGCCTTTCCTAACTGAGCATGCAACACAACTCCTCGTCCAGGCCCTGGTCATTTCTAGGCTTGACTACTGCAATGCTCTTCTGGCCGGTCTTCCTTCAAGTGCAACTAAACCTCTACAGATGATCCAGAACGCTGCAGCTCGTCTTGCCTTCAACAAGCCCAAGAGGGCCCACGTCTCTCCTCTGTTCATCTCTCTGCACTGGCTACCTCTCGCTGCTCGCATCAAGTTCAAGGCATTGAAGCTTACTTGCAGATCTGTCACAGGCTCAGCTCCCTCCTACTGTCACTCACTCCTCCGAGTCTACATCCCTACCAGAAGCCTACGATCGGTCAACGAGCGACGTCTCGTGGTCCCATCACAGAGAGCCACAAAATCACTTTCCAGAACATTCTCATTCACAGTTCCATGCTGGAGGAACGCTCTTCCCACCCTCATCCGGAATGCAGAATCCCTGACAACTTTCAGAAGACAGCTGAAAACTCATCTCTTCCGTGAGCACTTAACCTCATAAAAAAAAAAAAAGTCTTTCTTTTTTCCTTTAAAACCTCACTTATCGGGCTTATGCTACTCTGAATAATGCCTGAACTTCGTATTTTGAGCACTTCTTGCATTGTTTTTGCCTCCTCATGATGACTCGCTTAATTTAGTCCTAATCCGTAAGTCGCTTTGGATAAAAGCGTCTGCTAAATGACTAAATGTAAATGTAAATATTTGTGCATCTCATTAGGTTTATTTGTGAACTGGTTTCATTTTTGTGATTCTTTTTACATTTATTGTGCATATAAATCTATTTATCTGGAAGTATGCAACAATTCTAACCCCTTCTCCTCCATCCTGTCAGCATCTCTTCTCTTCTCTGATGCGGAGGGCGGGGCTATAACCTGTCACTCACATGAGATCAGCCAATAGCAGACCACAATCATCCAATCATCCAATCAATTCCCCACAGACACAATCAAGCCCACATTTGTTCTTGTTCCCGAAGGTTTCACTTGGATATACAACACAATAGAGAAGAATAGACCAGACTTCCCCTTATGATGACTCTAAAGAGCTTGAACATTTAAAGTGGCAGACGACAAAAATGCAGTGCTTATAATAAACGGTGGACACTGATATAGTTTTCATTCTTGGTGTGAACGGCCTTCTAAATCCCAAAAATGTCCAATGCCAACTAATATTCTACATTTGCGATTCCCTTTTGAAGGCGACGAGAAATACTAACGTATTATTTTACTGTTACTGCTTTAGAGCACAACAGCAGGGAACAAGAAGTAAAAGATTCATCAAGTTTCTCCATAGACAAACGGATATTTAATGATAAGGTCTATAGACTGACCATGAGTTGATTGATAGATGATGCGCTTCTGAATAGCAGGTTGGCATGATCTGATTGGCTCAGAGGAAGGTGTGCGCTGATAATGCTGATAAATGAGGCAGATCTGAAGGCCAGTTGCTCTATTCGACAAACTGCATATGTACAGTATTCCACATTTGCAGACAATAACATCCCTACAGTGTGTGTGTGGGACTCGTTTATTTCTTTAGTACAAAATGTCGACCGTTTCTCATTAGAAACAGCTGCAGGACAGAGATCAACACGTTCACCTTCACGGCTCAGGGTTTTGCACACGTGTAATGCAGAAGCTGAAGCTGTGTTTGTGAAGATAATATATATAATAAGAGTGTTTATTATAAAATATGGAGTAATCTCTAGGGGTCAGCGCCAGGGTCGCCGGGCGCTCCTATAGAGATGCTGTGTCTCTCGCTCAGACTCTTCACGGCCGCTGACGCCGGAGACTGAAGAACCTTACGAGAGAGTCTCATTCTGCCGTCCGTCGGGTCCCGGCCGAAGTACTTCACCTAGAAGAGCCGAACACGTTAATCAAGAGACTCAGACGTTAATCAAGAGACTCAGACGTTAATCAAGAGACTCAGACGTTAATCAAGAGCCGAACACGTTAATCAAGAGACTCAGACGTTAATCAAGAGCCGAACACGTTAATCAAGAGCCGAACACGTTAATCAAGAGACTCAGACGTTAATCAAGAGCCGAACATGTTAATCAAGAGCCGAACACGTTAATCAAGAGACTCAGACGTTAATCAAGAGACTCAGACGTTAATCAAGAGACTCAGACGTTAATCAAGAGACTCAGACGTTAATCAAGAGACTCAGACGTTAATCAAGAGACTCAGACGTTAATCAAGAGACTCAGACGTTAATCAAGAGACTCAGACACGAGATTGTGGAGGATTGAGCTGTTCATCACCTGGATCTGCTGGCCGACCTCCAGTCCGAGCGCGCTGGGATGCTTGATCTGCAGAAACACACACACACATCAGGAAGAACAGCGTGTGTGTGTGTGTGAGTGTGTGTGTGAGTGAGTGAGTGAGTGTGTGTGTGTGACAGATAGGGCCGTGTGATGATATACATCCATCAGATGAACCGATACTGATTCTTAAATATCAAGAATCGATCTCTCAGTCCGAGCTGAAACTTCACCACACGTTCTCTGTATCTCCTGCCATCCCATAATCTCAGTAATCTTTGATACTTTTGAAATGAATCAAAGTCTCAGCTCTCAAATCCTGTCAGTTTCATCAGTAAATTCAGTCCATAAATGAGTGTGTTTGTGTGTGTGTTTAATGTGTGTGACAGAAAAACCGATCATCTCCTCCTCAACACTACTAGTTACAGCAGCAAATAAACATCAGTGAACATCAGAAGATACAGAACAACTTCCTGAAATCAATCGATCAGTGTTTCAACCGTCACTAAAACAGCTGGAGAACAATAACGCCACATTATCCTCAAGACTGTCAGTGTCTAAACTCTACATTAATAACTCTAGAGAGGAGCTTCTGATACAGACATGCTCTAGATTAGAACCGGAGTGAATGTTCTGACCCGTTTGTGGTCCAGCTGTGAGTTGTGCAGGAGGACAGCGCTCATGTTGGGGTACAGCTTCACCATCACACCGATGTCCCTGAAACACAGAGTCAGCTTCAGCCGTGATGAACCCTGTGAGGCTGAGCTGTGCGAGAGAGAGAGCTCTACCTGATCTCTGTGATGCTGGCGGTGTACACGGCTCCGAACTCCAGCTGCTGCTCCTGCTACACACACACACACACACACACACACACACACACAGGCGTCAGTCTCGCACAACACACACCAGAGAAGAGCCAGCTGCTCCTGCACGCACATCATCTTTACAGATGTCCCGGATGAACTCCTGGGCTTCGCTCATGGCACTGGGAGTGGGAGCGAACACACAGAACGACTCCTCGTCCACCTGACTGATCGTCACACCTGGCGGAGAAGGGCAGAGCTTCATCAGCGGATGCAGAGGTTACTGACAAGCACAGTCTGAGGAAAATCAGATGAAGAGAACTGGGGAATCTGTGCCAGTACACATCTTACTGAAGAGGATTACTTTTACACTACATTTGTCAGAATCGGATGAGTTTCAGCTATATAGGTTTACTTGTAGATTACTTTAGACTGAACCACATTACGTTTAGACTACATTCAATCAGATTACTTTTGGCCGAATCAGATTACTTTTAGATTACTTTTGACCCAACTCGTATAATCACATTGATTTGAAAAGGATAATCGTATCATTGCACCATTGTGATATAACAATACAGAGAGAAAGAAAATATCAATATTTATATAATCCCTTTATAAAATGTGGATTTGTGGGTCTATACGCTAGAAATGTAAAATCCCTGCATTGCATGTAAATATGAAATGGTAATTTGTGCAGTTTAATGTGTTTGAAAAACAAAAGTCTTCCAAAGATATAATACATGGTTAAATGACTTACTAAGTGATTATTCAAATAATAATAATCATATTAATAAATAATAATAATTAAATGCTTAACATATAATTTAAAATGTGTTTGTCAGGATAGAAAAGATTTACAATTTACTTCCATTGTGTGAATAATGTAATCATGTAAAATCTGATCACGAGTGTTTGAAAGGTCTTGAATCTGATGATGTAATCATGTAAAATCTGATCACGAGTGTTTGAAAGGTCTTGAATCTGATGATGTAATCATGTAAAATCTGATCACGAGTGTTTGAAAGGTCTTGAATCTGATGATGTAATAATGTAATCATGTAAAATCTGATCACGAGTGTTTGAAAGGTCTTGAATCTGATGATGTAATAATGTAATCATGTAAAATCTGATCACGAGTGTCTGAAAGGTCTTGAATCTGATGATGTAATAATGTAATCATGTAAAATCTGATCACGAGTGTTTGAAAGGTCTTGAATCTGATGATGTAATAATGTAATCATGTAAAATCTGATCACGAGTGTTTGAAAGGTCTTGAATCTGATGATGTAATCATGTAAAATCTGATCACGAGTGTCTGAAAGGTCTTGAATCTGATGATGTAATCATGTAATCATGTAAAATCTGATCACGAGTGTCTGAAAGGTCTTGAATCTGATGATGTAATAATGTAATCATGTAAAATCTGATCACGAGTGTCTGAAAGGTCTTGAATCTGATGATGTAATCATGTAATCATGTAAAATCTGATCACGAGTGTCTGAAAGGTCTTGAATCTGATGATGTAATAATGTAATCATGTAAAATCTGATCATGAGTGTCTGAAAGGTCTTTAATCTGATGGTGTAATAATGTAATCATGTAAAATCTGATCACGAGTGTCTGAAAGGTCTTGAATCTGATGGTGTAATAATGTAATCATGTAAAATCTGATCATGAGTGTCTGAAAGGTCTTGAATCTGATGATGTAATCATGTAAAATCTGATCACGAGTGTCTGAAAGGTCTTGAATCTGATGATGTAATCATGTAAAATCTGATCACGAGTGTCTGAAAGGTCTTGAATCTGATGATGTAATAATGTAATCATGTAAAATCTGATCATGAGTGTCTGAAAGGTCTTGAATCTGATGATGTAATCATGTAAAATCTGATCACGAGTGTCTGAAAGGTCTTGAATCTGATGATGTAATAATGTAATCATGTAAAATCTGATCATGAGTGTCTGAAAGGTCTTGAATCTGATGATGTAATCATGTAAAATCTGATCACGAGTGTCTGAAAGGTCTTGAATCTGACGATGTAATAATGTAATCATGTAAAATCTGATCACGAGTGTTTGAAAGGTCTTGAATCTGATGATGTAATCATGTAAAATCTGATCATGAGTGTTTGAAAGGTCTTGAATCTGATGATGTGCTGCAGATCCTCATCTTCACCTGTCTGAGCCTGCAGTCTGCGCAGATTAAACCCTCCTGGACCGACGAACCGAGCTCGTCTGGATAAAGGCACGCTGATGTTCTCTGAGGGAGAGAGTTCACAGCAGGGTCAGAGAAACAGCAGGAATACGAGGAACGGAATGCGAGGAATGGGTCACGGATCATACCCACGACCGGCCCGTTGTCCTTCCGGGAGCTCCGGGGTTTGGAAATGCTCTTATTCATGATGCCTAGAATCTCTCTTTTGGCCACTGGAAGACAAAGCAGAAAACGGCACGTCAAACACCCACTGCTGTGCGTCCCATGATGCTCGTGGAGTGAGGCGTACCTGTGGCCTGCTGTATGGCCTCCATCACGATCTTCAGAGGAAGTCCTGGGATTTTAACATCAGCCTGCGGGAAACACAGATGAGCGATCACATGATGAGGCGTTTTACTGGAACAGTCTATCTGAAGATCTAAGAAGTTCATTTCAAATTTCTCACAAATTCATATTACAGAAGCAAATCTTTACTTGATTTAGGATTCCTGTCTGATCGTATCATATCTGAAGTTAGGAAATCTTAAACTACTCCATCGAGTTTGTTAATCTACTCGTATATGTCACACTGTAGAGTCCCGATTTTAGGTAATACACTTAACTGAATCGGATTACTTTTAGATTACATCTGTCCAAGTCGCATTACTCTGTCAAATCGGAATACTTTTAGATGACTTTTGTCTGAATCTGATTACTTTTAGATTACATTTGGCAGAATTGGATTACTTCTGTCTAAATCGGATTACTTTGAGATTACATTCATCTGAGTCGAATTACTTTGAGATTACATCCATCCGAATTGTATTACTTTGCCGAATCAGATCACTTTTAGATTACGTTCATCCGAATTGGATTACTTCCGACTGAATAGGATTACCTTTAGACTTAGACTTACCTTAGACTTAGACCTAACTGGATTACTTGTACTTGTACTTCAGTCCAAATTGGATTACTTCAAGATTACTTTCTACTGAATCAGATCAATTTGACATTACATTCATCTGAGTCGGATTACTTTCAATTGAATCAGATTACCTTTAGATTACTTTAGACCTAACTGGATTACTTTTAAATTACTTTCAACTGAATTGGATCAATTTTAGATTACATTCAGCTGAGTTGGATTACTTTGCCGAATCAGATTACTTTTAGATTACTTTCTACCAAATCAGATTACTTTTAGATCACATCTGGCAGAATCTGATTACTTCTGTCTGAATTGGATCACTTTAGTATTTTTCGGATTATGCAGATTAAATCCGTTAACCAAGCAACCAACGATGCAGCAGCTGCCGTGAAGTAAACAGAGATAAACAAAATCTGTGTGCTTTTAGTTTCAGTGCTGCAGAAAAAGATGTTTTGATAAGCTTGGTAGAAAAGACGAAGTTTATCACTATATTTTATGAGCGTCTGTAATTATTTATCAGTGTTTTGAGGTCAAAGAGCAGCACATCACTTGAGTCTATAAAAGTCTTTCCACCACTAAACATAACTGTAATTCTTCATCTTGCATTATTAATAAATGTAACGCCATTCTCGGACATGGCTACTGTAAAGTGATTTTTACCGTTGCCTTCTACATAAGTTTCAAGTGAGGACCTAAGTGAGTTAGGATGCTTCTGTAATACCCTTTTCCCAAGACAATGCACTTAATAAATGTTATTCTGTAACAGCTTTTGTCCTGAGTGAGCTCCTCACTGAAAGAGATACGACAGGTTTCTAAAGTCAGGGTGTTTCTGTAGGTCACCTGTAGAGCCGTGATGCCCTTGCTGCTCCCTGCCATCTTGAAGTCCATGTCTCCGTTGTAATCTTCTATTCCCTTGATTGATAAACACAGCAGGATGAAGACAGGCTCTGAGACGCTCTGAGAACAGAAGCTGAAGAACACCTACCAGAATATCCGTCAGGAGCCTGTAGTCCTGGATCTCTGACGGCTTCTCAGCGCTGGCTCTGGAGATCAGGCCGATGGCCACGCCGGCCACAGCCGAGGACACGGGCACACCTGAACACACACCAAACACACACCTGAACACACACCGAACACACCCTGAACACACACCTGAACACACACCTGAACACACACCTGAACACACACCTGAACACACACCTGAACACACACCTGAACACACCCTGAACACACCCTGAACACACACCGAACACACCCTGAACACACACCGAACACACCCTGAACACACCCTGAACACACACCGAACACACACACACCGAACACACACACCGAACACACACACCGAACACACACACCGAACACACACACCGAACACACACACCGAACACACACACCGAACACACACACCGAACACACACACACTCAGTGCTGGCTCTGGAGATCAGGCCGATGGCCACGCCGGCCACAGCTGAGGACACAGGCACACCTGAACACACACACACACCAAACACACACCTGAACACACACACACACACCTGAACACACACACACACACACCTGAACACACACCTGAACACACACACACACCTGAACACACACACCTGAACACACACACCTGAACACACACACCTGAACACACACACTTGAACTCACACACTTGAACTCACACACTTGAACTCACACACACACCTGAACACACACACCTGAACACACACACCTGAACACACACACCTGAACACACACACCTGAACACACACACCTGACCTGATGAGCCCATCAAATCAGCAAAACAATCCATTTCCCAAACACGCTCTAAACGCTCGACCAATCACACAACACACTGCTCCAGGCAACCAATCAGAGCGCACTGTGCTTTTCAGAAGGAGGGGCTTCACAGAGACTGGAATCAACAGGTTTAAACATTACACTGCTCTGCTGTCATGTGATCATACCTGCATCCATGAGCGCTAGACTCCCGCCACACACCGACGCCATCGAGGAGGATCCTGAGACACACACAACACACACTCAGGACAGGCTCATACAGACGGCTGAGAGGAGTGTGTGTGTGTGTGTGTGTGTGTGTGTGTGTGTGTGTGTGTGTGTGTGTTAACCCACCGTTGGACTCCAGCACCTCAGACGTCACGCGGATGGTGAAGGGAAAGTCTGCAGGAATGACGGGTCTCAAAGCTTTCTCTGCCAGCGCTCCTGATGTCACACACACACACACACACACACACAGTGATGAGATCCAGAGGAGAACCAGCGGAGGTTCACACACTGAAACACACTCACCGTGGCCGAGCTCGCGCCGGTTGGTTCCGCCCATCCTCCCGATCTCGTTGGTGGCGTACGGGGGAAACTGAAAGAGAGCGCTCAGTGAATGAGGAGTCGCACAAGCGGAGCTAAACCTGTCGGCTAGAGCGCTCACTCACTTCATAGTGCAGCATGAAGTTCTTGTCTCTGACTCCACTGGAAGAGAACACACATCAGCTGTGCTTCAACACTTCAGAAAGGCTGTTAGCGAGAACACTAACACACACACACACACACACACACACACACACACACACACCTGAACACAGTATTAGACCAGCCATTGCCCCGATGGAGCCGTTACTGTACGCTGAGTCCAGGAGCACAGGTGTGATCATTCTCATGTGAGAGACGCCATTTATCTTTTATAAACACAATTTATACACTGAAAATTTTGTATTATAAATCTAAAAAGTTCCATAACTATATATTTTTATATAAACAAATCATATTTTTTTACATTCATAGTAATGTACTGTTAAAAACATTATTTAATCACATTTTTATTTATATTGATCAAAATCATTCATTTTATTTATCTAATAGATTAATAACTAGTATTTTTGAAATACCTTATTTATTTAATCAAATATATTTATTTATTTATTTATTTATTTATTTTAATATTCTTTATTTATCTATTTCATTAAAGTCCCCCTGTAGTCAATCACTGTATCCCTTAAAACTCAGCAAAATTACATATTTTAAAGTTTTTTCCTTGAAAATGTCTTCATGCCTTAAAATATCTTGAAAGTAACTCGACACCCTTGCCTCATTTAGTATATGCGGTTCATAAACAGTGTGTGTGTGTGTGTGTGTAACACCTTTAAATCATGTGTTTGCGTGTGTTACTGACCTGAGCGCTGTGGTGATCACGTCTGTCTTCAGACTGGACTCCAGAGAGTCAAAGGTCACCGAGCACAGCACCTGCACACACATTCACTGACTGTGACCATGTGATCTAGCGTGTGATCTAATGTGTGATCTAGCGTCTGTTCTAGCGTGTGATCTAGCATCTGATCTAGCGTGTGATCTAGCGTTCAATCTAGCGTCTGTTCTAGCGTGTGATCTAGCGTGTGATCTAGCGTCTGATCTAGCGTGTGATCTAGCGTTCAATCTAGCGTCTGTTCTAGCGTGTGATCTAGCGTGTGATCTAGCGTGTGATCTAGCGTCTGTTCTAGCGTCTGTTCTAGCGTGTGATCTAGCGTGTGATCTAGCGTTCAATCTAGCGTCTGTTCTAGCGTGTGATCTAGCATCTGATCTAGCGTGTGATCTAGCGTTCAATCTAGCGTCTGTTCTAGCGTGTGATCTAGCGTCTGATCTAACGTCTGATCTAGTGTGTGATGTACCGTCTGATCTAGCGTGCGATCTAGCGTCTGATCTAGCGTGCGATCTAGCGTCTGATCTAGTGTGCGATCTAGCGTCTGATCTAGCGTCTGATCTAGTGTGCGATCTAGCGTCTGATCTAGCGTGCGATCTAGCGTCTGATCTAGTGTGCGATCTAGCGTCTGATCTAGTGTGCGATCTAGCATCTGATCTAGTGTGTGATGTACCGTCTGATCTAGCGTGCAATCTAGCGTCTGATCTAGCGTGCGATCTAGCGTCTGATCTAGTGTGATCTAGCGTGCGATCTAGCGTCTGATCTAGCGTGCGATCTAGCGTCTGATCTAGCGTGCGATCTAGCGTCTGATCTAGCGTGCGATCTAGCGTCTGATCTAGCGTGCGATCTAGCGTCTGATCTAGCGTGCGATCTAGCGTCTGATCTAGCGTGCGATCTAGCGTCTGATCTAGCGTCTGATCTAGCGTGCGATCTAGCGTCTGATCTAGTGTGCGATCTAGCATCTGATCTAGTGTGTGATGTACCGTCTGATCTAGCGTGCAATCTAGCGTCTGATCTAGTGTGCGATCTAGCGTCTGATCTAGTGTGCGATCTAGCGTCTGATCTAGTGTGCGATCTAGCGTCTGATCTAGCGTGCGATCTAGCGTCTGATCTAGCGTGCGATCTAGCGTCTGATCTAGCGTGCGATCTAGCGTCTGATCTAGCGTCTGATCTAGTGTGTGATGTACCGTCTGATCTAGCGTGCGGTCTAGCGTGTGATCTTGCGTGTACCGTGTGATCTAGCGTGTGATCTGGCGTGTGATGTAACGTGATCTAGTGTCTGATCCAGCATGTGCTTTAGTGTGTGGTGTACTGTGTGATCTAGTGTCTGCTGTACCATGTGATCTGGCGTGTAGCTTGTTATCTAGCGTGTGATCTGGCGTGTACCGTGTGATCTAGCATGTGATCTGGCGTGTGATCTGGCGTGTAGCCTGTTATCTAGGCTGTGGTCTGGCGTGTACCGTGTGATCTAGCGTGTGATCTGGCGTGTAGCGTGTGATCTGGCGTGTAGCGTGTGATCTGGCGTGTAGCCTGGTGTGCAACGTGTTATCTAGCGTGTGATCTAGCATGTATCGTGTGCTGACCTGTGTCTGACCCCTCTGGAAGAGAGCCGAGCCGTGGAGTGGCTTAAACACGTCCACCTCGCAGGAGATGTTGCGTAGAGACGTGAGATCTCTTCCGTCACACCTGTCACATGACGCAAGAGTACCTGTCACATGACTCACCAACATCAGTGCTTACATTAAGAGCTTGAGTATGACGTTACCGTCTGTATTCATGAAGAACC
The DNA here is from genome assembly GCF_963993115.1 of Abramis brama. NCBI lineage: Eukaryota > Metazoa > Chordata > Actinopteri > Cypriniformes > Leuciscidae > Abramis > Abramis brama. Next base: position 34,977,876 of record NC_139981.1, on the reverse strand, counting down.
AGATTCCTGAAGATCTCTCTGGAGACGCTGTTGAAGGCCTCCACCACCTCGAACGCCTCCGCCTGCGGAAACTTCTCTACACACATCAGACAGCATCAGCGTTACACAGCGCAAACACACCAGTCAGAACCGCTGAAGAACGAGCGTATCCGTCACACACCTCGGATCTGCTCCTCGGCCTCCAGACGGATCTTATTAATCGCTTCATCTCTGGATATCTGAGGAAACACGCACACTTAAAGGATTAGTTCACTTCAGAATTAAAATTTCCTTATAATTTACTCTCCCCCACGTCATGCAAGATGTTCATGTCTTTCTTTCTTCAGTGGGAAATAAATTGAGGTTTTTGAGGAAAACATTCCAGGATGTTTCTCCATATAGTGACTTCATGGGCTCCAACGGGCTGAAGGTCCAGATGTGAGTTTCTGTGATGTTTATTTTTGTTATGAAATGTCCGCTGGTTTGTCTAGATGAGACTCTTATTCCTCGGCTGGATCGTGTCGAGACTTTGAAGCTGCACTGAAACTCACATCTGGACCTTCAACCCGTTGGACCCCATTGAAGTCACTATTTCTTTTCGACTGAAGAAAGAAAGACATCTTGGATGACGTGGGGGAGAGTAAATTATCAGGAAATTTAAATTCTGAAGTGAACTACTTCTTTAATACCACGAGAGATCAGACAGTGTGGCGCTGACACTCACCTTGTCATGTGTGAAGTCTGTAAATACAGCGTAGATCTTAGCAGACGTCAACCTGAGGAGAAAGCAGCCAATCAAACGCTGACATGTGTCATGAGGAAAATCACTCTAGAGAGGGGCAATCTGACAAACATATGCACTATATTACACATTTATTAGGGATGTACGATGTATCGGCCACCATATCGTATCGGCCAATATATGTTCATTTTTAATGTTATCGATATCGGCATGATAAGAAAATTTGGTTGATATATTAAAAGCTGATAAATAATGTATTATTTCCTCCAGCTGACACACTTCAGATGCGCACTGTTCAACATGATGGTTTGAATTGCTTAAAATATGACTGGAATCACTTCAAAAAAGAAAAATATAGTAAATGTGCAGCACAAGTCTGTAATATCGGCTACATAAAATTATCATGAAAACATTATAATTGTGCGTTTGGGACATGGATTTTAATGGAGAAACTTTTGTTTTTGTAATCAGGCTTTCATAAATTACATAATTTGGATTTAGATTTATCAGCCAATATATCAGTTATCGGCTCTCAAATATAAAGAATTATCGGTTATCAGTATCGGCCAAAAAGTTCATATTGGTGCATCCCTTATATTTATTATATTTTTAAACGAACTGTTGTTTAATATTTAATGTGTGTTAGAATAAACCATGAAAACAAGTGTTTATGGCAGCAATTGAAACAAATTTGAATTGAATTGTGAAGTGTGTGTGAATGCCCAGCACTAACAGACACAGCACAGGTTTATGGGTCGGTGTCATGAAGTCCAGCTCATATTTCACCCCCAAAATAAATCATCAAATGATTGAGTCTCACAGTCGAGTGAAATCCACCATCTCGGCGGAGGCAGTGAAGAGTTTCGCCGGAGAGCGCTTGGTCACTTTCATCTCGCGGCTCATCTGCTGGATGGCCTGAATGATCAGCTGTGTGTGTTTGACCCCCAGCTTCACCGCGTGACTGAAGTCCTGCTGTAGGACGTTCTCTGCCGCAGCCTCGATCATCACTACACACACACACACACACACACATCAGAACGTGAGCAGAGCATCATGGGTAACGCTGAGCTCTGAGAATCTCACAGACCCACTTGGCTGGCCGGCGCTCCTGCGATCACGAGGTTCAGCGAGCTTCTGTTCATCTCCGAGCGCGAGGGGTTCACGAGGAACTCTCCGTCCACCAGCCCAACGCGCACCGCACCTGAAACCAGCCACAGCGTTCACACACACACACACAGCATCCACACACACACCTGTACGAGTGCTGGACTCACCGATGGGGCCGTTCCAGGGAATATCAGACAGAGCCAGAGCCGCAGACGCTAAGAGACAAACACCATCAGACACCGACACACACACAGTAACAGACGAGTCACAGTCAGAGATATTCATACCTCCATTAATGGCCAGAACATCCGGGTCGTTGACTCCATCAGCGGCAAGTATGTTACACAGCACCTTCAGCACACACACACACACACACACACACACACACACACAGTGAGTACAGATACAGAAGTGACTGGGATCTGAGGTTTCGTGATGCGATCACATTCAGAGGTGGTCAGAAACACAGGAACACAGCATGTGTGATATAAACACTGCTGAAGAAAGGTTGTGTCCAAAATCACACACTATGTACTCAAGCGTCTAGTGTATGAATTTCAGATGGTTATTTTGCAATAATCTGAAAGTCCCGTCCCCTTAATCTACGCAATTAAACAGCGACTTTTGAGAGCATGAAGTGTCCAACATTCGATTGATTATAGGTGACATATTATGCCCCTTTTCACAAGATGTAATATAAATCTCTGGTGTCTCCAGAATGTGTCTGTGAAATTTCAGCTCAAAAAACCCAGATCATTTATTATTGCTTGTCAAATTTGCCCCTTTTTGGGTGTGAGCAAAAACGCGCCGTTTGTGTGTGTCCCTTTAAATGTAAATGAGCTTTAGCTCCGCCTCCATTCAGAAGAGGGCGGAGTCTTTACACAAGCTTCAGAAACTCCAGCAATAACAAAACAGGCCAATCTCCCTCATCCAGAATCCCAGAATCACCAGCAGCGAGTGCAGCCTTACGGAGAGACTCAGGAAGAGCTTCTGAATGTTAGTGGAGACATTTCTGTAGTTGTTGTGGAGTTACACTGATCATCTCATCATCATGTTGAACTTCTCCACAAGTGTCCACAGTTCTGAGGTCTTTATAAGACAGCGGTGACATGTTCTGGTCAATAGTGTTCAGTGCTCGTCTGAGCTCAACCACAGAACAGCTTCAGGCTTTGCTGGATCTTTATCATTGCGTTAGAACTGGTCTCTGTTGTCGCGTGTGAAACCAAATGTCGGCTGGTGTGTGTAAACGTGCAGATTAAGGGCCGGTAATATTATAATAAGATCCTCTTCATACGTCAGAAGGAGAACAAAATCTGATTGGCTTATTTTTAGACATGCTCGCAGAGAAAGGCTCACCAGAACACAGTTACTGGGTTTCACTTTTCATGTTTTATGGGTTGGTAGAAGCACCGGGACCCGATTATAGCACTTAAACACGGGAAAACCCGCTTACGTGCATCATCTGGGAATCTGAGGAACATGTCATGTGGAACAGCACTAAACCTCACAGAACATCTTGAGCATCTGTGTCTCTGTGTTTCTGACTCAGTGACTACAGCTCCTGCATGAGATCTGATGAGAGTCACACCTGTGTGTCATAGAAGTATCCGGCGGGAAACAGCGGCCTGATGGAGCGATCTGCACACACAGCACACACACAGGCAATGCATTACTGACTCGTGTGTGTGTGTGTGTGACTGTGACTGTGACTGTGTCTGTGTGTGTGTGTGTGTGTGTGTGTGTGTGTGTGTGTGTGTCTGTCTGTCTGTGTCTGACCGATCAGCCGGCTGGTCAGGATCTCAGAGTCGGTGCTGCCCAGTTCTCTTCTCAGGTGGTTTGTGGGGATTCGTCCTGCGGCCGCTGCTTTCTGTCTGTAATCCACCTGACGATCTCACAGAAAACACTCATGTGATTCACAGAGGCCGAAAACACACTGCAGAGTTTCAGGAGTGACAACAGCATTTAAATACAGCACTGAATTCTGTTCTGTGTGTACGTAACAAGACTCACATCTAGAATCACGTGTGTGTGTGTGTGTGTGTGTGTGTGTGTGTGTGTTGTAAACATGCTAAAGCTGAAGTGTATCTCACCACGAGAGGCATGAAGAAAGCGGTGGCCGGTTTGCTCTTGCTGACTGCTGTCACCATCACTGATGTCTCGCCCAACTGCAATCAGAGACAGCGATCAGCGCAGAACTCACTCACCCTGACCACTGCAGACTACCTCACTCACTCACACACACTGACCACAACTCGCTCACTCACACTGACCACAACTCACTCACTCGCTCACACACACTGACCACAACTCGCTCACACACACTGACCACAACTCGCTCACTCACCCTGACCTCACTCGCTCACTCACTCACTCACACACACTGACCACAACTCGCTCACACACACTGACCACAACTCGCTCACTCACCCTGACCTCACTCGCTCACTCACTCACTCTGACCACTGCAGACTCACTCACACACACTGACCACAACTCGCTCACTCACACTGACCACAACTCACTCACTCACTCACACTGACCACAACTCACTCACTCACTCACACACACTGACCACAACTCACTCACTCACTCACACACACTGACCACAACTCGCTCACTCACAATGACCACAACTCGCTCACTCACCCTGACCTCACTCACTCACTCACTCACTCTGACAACTGCAGACTCACTCACTCACTCACACACACTGACCACAACTCGCTCACACACACTGACCACAACTCGCTCACTCACCCTGACCTCACTCGCTCACTCACTCACTCTGACCACTGCAGACTCACTCACACACACTGACCACAACTCGCTCACTCACACTGACCACAACTCACTCACTCACTCACACTGACCACAACTCACTCACTCACTCACTCACACACACTGACCACAACTCACTCACTCACTCACACACACTGACCACAACTCGCTCACTCACAATGACCACAACTCGCTCACTCACCCTGACCTCACTCACTCACTCACTCACTCTGACAACTGCAGACTCACTCACTCACTGCAGACTCTCACTGACCACAACTCACTCACTCACTCACACTGACCACAACTCACTCACTCACTCACTCACACACACTGACCACAACTCACTCACTCACTCACACACACTGACCACAACTCGCTCACTCACAATGACCACAACTCGCTCACTCACCCTGACCTCACTCACTCACTCACTCACTCTGACAACTGCAGACTCACTCACTCACTGCAGACTCTCACTGCAGACTCTCACTGCAGACTCTCACTGCAGACTCTCACTGCAGACTCTCACTGCAGACTCTCACTGCAGACTCTCACTGCAGACTCTCACTGCAGACTCTCACTGCAGACTCACTCACTGCAGACTCACACACACTGACCACAACTCGCTCACTCACACTGACCACAACTCACTCACTCACTCACACACACTGACCACAACTCACTCACTCACTCACACACACTGACCACAACTCGCTCACTCACCCTGACCTCACTCACTCACTCACTCACTCACTCTGACCACTGCAGACTCACTCACTCACTGCAGACTCGCTCACTCACACACACTGACCACAACTCACTCACTCACTCACACACACTGACCACAACTCACTCACTCACTCACACACACACTGACCACAACTCACTCACTCACTCACACACACACTGACCACAACTCGCTCACTCACAATGACCACAACTCGCTCACTCGCTCACTCACCCTGACCTCACTCACTCACTCTGACCTCTGCAGACTCACTCACTCACTGCAGACTCACTCGCTCACCCTGACCACTGCAGACTCACTCGCTCACTCACCCTGACCACTGCAGACTCACTCACTCTGACCACTGCAGACTCACTCACTCTGACCACTGCAGACTCACTCACTCGCTCACTCACCCTGACCACTGCAGACTCACTCACTCACTGCAGACTCACTCGCTCACCCTGACCACTGCAGACTCACTCGCTCACTCACCCTGACCACTGCAGACTCACTCACTCTGACCACTGCAGACTCACTCACTCGCTCACTCACCCTGACCACTGCAGACTCACTCACTCACTCACCCCGACCACTGCAGACTCACTCACTCACTCACTCACTCACTCACTCACCCTGACCACTGCAGACTCACTCACTCACTCACCCTGACCACTGCAGTCTCACTCACTCACTCACCCTGACCACTGCAGTCTCACTCACTCACCCTGAGCACTGCAGACTCACTCAATCACTGCAGACTCACTCACTCACTCACTCTGACCACTGCAGACTCACTCACTCACTGCAGACTCACTCACTCACACACACTGACCACAACTCACTCACTCACACACACTGACCACAACTCACTCACTCACAATGACCACAACTCGCTCACTCGCTCTGACCTCACTCACTCACTCACTCACTCTGACCACTGCAGACTCACTCACTCACTGCAGACTCACTCACTCACACACACTGACCACAACTCACTCACTCACTCACTCACACACACTGACCACAACTCACTCACTCACTCACACACACTGACCACAACTCGCTCACTCACTCACACACACACAGACCACAACTCGCTCACTCGCTCACTCACAATGACCACAACTCGCTCACTCACAATGACCACAACTCGCTCACTCGCTCACTCACAATGACCACAACTCGCTCACTCACCCTGACCTCACTCACTCACTGCAGACTCACTCACTCACTGCAGACTCACTCACTCACTGCAGACTCACTCACTCGCTCACTCACTCAGACCACTGCAGACTCACTCACTCACTCTGACCACTGCAGACTCACTCACTCACACACACTGACCACAACTCACTCACTTACTCACACACACACACACTGACCATAACTCACTCACTCGCTCACTCACAATGACCACAACTCGCTCACTCGCTCACTCACCCTGACCTCACTCACTCACTCACTCTGACCACTGCAGACTCACTCACTCACACACACTGACCACAACTCACTCACTCACTCACTCACACACACACACACACTGACCATAACTCACTCACTCGCTCACTCACAATGACCACAACTCGCTCACTCACCCTGACCTCACTCACTCACTCACTCTGACCACTGCAGACTCACTCACTCACTGCAGACTCACTCACTCACACACACTGACCACAACTCACTCACTCACTCACTCACACACACACACACACACACTGACCGTAACTCACTCACTCGCTCACTCACAATGACCACAACTCGCTCACTCACCCTGACCTCACTCACTCTGACCACTGCAGACTCACTCACTCACTGCAGACTCACTCACTCACACACACTGACCACAACTCACTCACTCACTCACTCACACACACTGACCACAACTCACTCACTCACTCACACACACTGACCACAACTCGCTCACTCACTCACACACACACACACACACACACAGACCACAACTCACTCACTCACTCACACACACACACTGACCACAACTCGCTCACTCACTCACACACTCACACACACACACACACACACACAGACCACAACTCGCTCACTCGCTCACTCACAATGACCACAACTCGCTCACTCACAATGACCACAACTGGCTCACTCACCCTGACCTCACTCACTCACTCACTCACACACACTGACCACAACTCGCTCACTCACTCACACACACACACACAGACCACAACTCGCTCACTCGCTCACTCACAATGACCACAACTCGCTCACTCACTCACACACACACACACACAGACCACAACTCGCTCACTCGCTCACTCACAATGACCACAACTCGCTCACTCACAATGACCACAACTCGCTCACTCACAATGACCACAACTCGCTCACTCACAATGACCACAACTCGCTCACTCACAATGACCACAACTCGCTCACTCACAATGACCACAACTCGCTCACTCACCCTGACCTCACTCACTCACTGCAGACTCACTCACTCACTGCAGACTCACTCACTCACTCACTGCAGACTCACTCACTCACTGCAGACTCACTCGCTCACCCTGACCACTGCAGACTCACTCGCTCGCTCACTCACCCTGACCACTGCAGACTCACTCACTCGCTCACTCACCCTGACCACTGCAGACTCACTCACTCGCTCACTCACCCTGACCACTGCAGACTCACTCACTCACTCACCCTGACCACTGCAGACTCACTCACTCACTCACTCACTCACTCACCCTGACCACTGCAGACTCACTCACTCACTCACTCACTCACTCACCCTGACCACTGCAGACTCACTCACTCACTCACTCACTCACTCACTCACTCACCCTGACCACTGCAGACTCACTCACTCACTCACCCTGACCACTGCAGACTCACTCACTCACCCTGAGCACTGCAGACTCACTCAATCACTGCAGACTCACTCACTCACTCACTCTGACCACTGCAGACTCACTCACTCACTCTGACCACTCCACTCACTCACTCACTCTGACCACTGCAGACTCACTCACTCGCTCACTCACTCTGACCACTGCAGACTCACTCACTCGCTCACTCACTCTGACCACTGCAGACTCACTCACTCACCCTGACCACTGCAGACTCACTCACTCACCCTGACCACTGCAGACTCACTCACTCACCCTGAGCACTGCAGACTCACTCAATCACTGCAGACTCACTCACTCACTCACTCGCTCTGACCACTGCAGACTCACTCACTCACTCACTCACTCACTCACTCACTCGCTCTGACCACTGCAGACTCACTCTCACTCACTCACTCACTCACTCACTCACTCACTCTGACCACTGCAGACTCACTCACTCACTCACTCCTCACTGCAGACTCACTGCAGACTCACTGCAGACTCACTGCAGACTCACTGCAGACTCACTCACTCACTCTGACCACTGCAGACTCACTCACTCACTCCTCACTCGCTCACTCACTGCAGACTCACTGCAGACTCACTCACTCTGACCACTGCACAGCCGTCAGCAAAGCGTGCAAGCTTCCCCGTTGAGATCTCCAGCCTCCTGTACACAGAACAACAATTATTAATAAAATCAGTTTTCTAAGTTGTGCATGAAACAAAGATTCCTGGAGTATCCGTTACAAAAAAAATAATAATAATTTTTTTTAGCTTTTCTATTTCAATATGTAATGTTTGAATCAATGCTGTTTTTTGTGAAATGTTTTTACTAGCAATTTCTGTTTCTACACCAAAAGTTTTCAGTTAACACACTCTGATTATGATGCAGTGATGGTAATACCATAGTACTGCTGGATTAACACTTTACCAGAGGTACTTAAATGATACTGTAAGGTTCTTCAGAGAAAGCCACTGTATTATCATCACAGCATTAATATGTTATTTCGCATGGTAATGCTGTTGCATGAATTGGTATAAAGCGACTCTCATCCTTAATGTCACAGGGGTTTTCACACTGGGGTCCGGAGGAAGTTTAGAGAAATGTAGTGTAACAAATTTAAACATACATAAAAAAAGAATAGACTTAAATAAATAATTTGAATTAAATAATTGTATTAAAATAATTGAAATTTGATTTAAATAAATAATAACTTAATACATTTGATGAAAATAAATATATTAAAATAAATAAATAAAAAGGATTGAAATAAATCCTTAAAATTGGTTTATATTAAAAACAAATAACCATATAATCAAAACATTTGATCAAAACAAATAAATAAAAATTATTAAAATAAATAAAAAGTAATAAAAAAATTAATTTGATAAAAATAAATTAATAAACAAAACTTGATTAAAATAAATTAAAAATAAGAAAGGCGGTCTAAAAATATATAATTAAAAATGAAGAATAAACTATGTAACTAAATAAGAAAACAGAATAAAATATATAATATTAATTTAAATAAATAATAAATTAATACATTTGATTAATATAATTTGATTTAAATGAATTAATTCATAAAATACATCTTTAGTAGCCTACTAAAATGAGTAGAAAAACAATGTATGTAATATAATAGAAAATAAATATTTTAGACATTTATAATAGACATTTTTCACAGTATTAAATATTCTTATACATGAAAATGTATAGCTGTCTTTTAAATATTGGAGTGGTAAAAATGATTGGTCAGTTATACATGTTGAGGAGTCCTGAATACTCTCACCTGTCCCCCAAACTCACAGCTACAGTCCGCTCATGAAAGCCTCTGACAGCAGCGAGCCGAACCCAGCCGAGCCGAGCCTTCATCACACTCCTCATCATCACACTCATCTAATGACACACACAACACACAGCGAGCTTCATTACACACACGCATGCAGCGGACACTGGGCCGCCATGACATCTACAGGAATGAACTCTCGCGAGAAGACATTACAGCGCTGCGATTCAAAATAAAAGTCACATATAAAAAATATACCATTTACGTTAGACTAACAAGAAAACATTACAGTAATAACATCGACAAGGACCTGCATTAGATCAGTCACTAAAGATGGAAATATTAAAACCCAAATACGATCTATCCCTCCCGTGTTTCACTGAATGGACATTTACAAATCAAGTCTCTCAGGTTTTTTATGCTGCATGATGGTATTATTATAAGAAGATAAATCAGAGCTTTTAAATCTTTCAGATCACAAAGACCCGCAAATTAGGGATGGGGAAATGAAGCCTCATGAATCACCCTGACTGTTCCGGGGAAAGATTCAAAGCTTCGAGAGTGTGGAGAACAGCGCCATCTGGTGCTCATTTAAAATAAAGCAGCCAGAAGCCTGTGTTAGAAGCTCTGGCAGATGAAGCAACCACAACACACTCCATAGTTTCAATGTTATGTGTACAAATAAAAGCCTTACATGTTTGTGTTTGATTTGTTCATGAAATAAATTAATTTTCTCTCCTCACAAACCCATCAACCAGACTGAGCCAACAATGACTCGTTAAATAAGATCTGGGGTTCGAGCCTTCTGACACCAAAAGCGAAACGCTCACGTGATTTGACAGAAAGTGAGGCTTCGTTTGTCATCAATCACGTGACTCTAGTAAACCAATACACACCCCGATACGGGGCTTCACTAGAAATCGTGTCGTATGTGCGATACGCACATCGAAGCTTCAGTGTCGTACGTAACATCACTACCGCAAATATGATCGTATTCACCGTCCTATTTCCTCTAATCTCTTCAGGGACCCCTAGCACTCCTGAGGGCCCCAGACCCCAGTGGGAAACCCCAGGTCTGAGGCCTATGAGCTCTTCTTCAGTTCTGTTGGACTCGCTCAGTTGTGAAATAGTGATGCTGCGAGTGTTTCCAACAGACGAATGTTAATGAAGCTTTTCAGCGCAGGACGTGGTTTATCTTCTCTTATAACATGTGATCAACATCAGCTGTTCCCTTGCCTATCACATCTCAGTCTCCGTCTCCATGCACGAACATGGGCACAGCTGCTGGGGAAACAATCTATATGGTATAAAGCATTATGAAAATAATCATGACTAAGATGTGCTGGTCAAAGTGGCAGTGTTCACAGTGAGTACAGTGAATGTCTGCTGGAGGAATATTACGCAGACAGTCTACTAATACTCTGACGAGAGTTAGTTTACATGTAGCTGTAAAGTTACTTGTACTCAACGGAATGTTCAAAAGGGACCATCAATATAAAGTGTTACCTAATCGTTTATATTTGATTTGTGTTTCAGGGGAGTTTGTGAAGAGAGAGAAACATGATATGTTGTGAAAACCTGGACAAGAGTTTCAGTTCCACCTTCCACACCAGACTCTGTAAAATGTGTTCTTTTCATAATTGTGAATATATTATGCAGATAGCCTACTATTTATTTACATTAACACTTGACTATTGAATTAATAAATAATGTTTAAAAATTTCATGTTAAATGCACTTGAGTTAAAAATAAAAAACCAATGAGACCCGAGCACGTCAGAGTCCGCCAGAGTGGGCGTGGCTTACAGCTATAAAAGCCCCATTTAACCACAAAATCAGATTAAATCGCCTGAAGCAAAAGACACCAGACAGATTGCAATAGTGCGGCAGGCTTGCCAATACTCCTTCCCTACTCTCAGGGAACCGAGGTTACGTTAGTAACCGAGTAAGTTCCTTTTCGAGAACGGTCGTATTCACTTCGTATTCATAATTCACCAATAGCAATTGACTACATCCTGCACCGGAGCCTAGGGAGCCCATTTATCAGTTACATTCATAAGTTAGTCATTTATCAGTGTTACATTCATAAGTTACTCATTAATCAGTGTTACATTCATAAGTTACTCATTTATCAGTGTTACATTCATAAGTTACTCATTTATCAGTTACATTCATAAGTTACTCATTTATCAGTGTTACATTCATAAGTTACTCATTAATCAGTGTTACATTCATAAGTTACTCATTTATCAGTGTTACATTCATAAGTTACTCATTTATCAGTGTTACATTCATAAGTTATTCATTTATCAGTGTTACATTCATAAGTTACTCATTTATCAGTTACATTCATAAGTTACTCATTTATCAGTGTTACATTCATAAGTTACTCATCAGTGTTACATTCATAAGTTACTCATCAGTGTTACATTCATAAGTTACTCATTTATCAGTGTTACATTCATAAGTTATTCATTTATCAGTGTTACATTCATAAGTTACTCATTTATCAGTGTTACATTCATAAGTTACTCATTTTTCAGTGTTACATTCATAAGTTATTCATTTATCAGTTACATTCATAAGTTACTAATTTTTCAGTGTTACATTCATAAGTTACTCATTTATCAGTTACATTCATAAGTTATTCATTTATCAGTGTTACATTCATAAGTTATTCATTTATCAGTTACATTCATAAGTTACTCATTTATCAGTGTTACATTCATAAGTTACTCATTTATCAGTGTTACATTCATAAGTTACTAATTTTTCAGTGTTACATTCATAAGTTACTCATTTATCAGTGTTACATTTATAAGTTACTCATTAATCAGTGTTACATGTATAAGAGTAAAATATTACATTATGGGAAGGCTCACATATTTTTTGTAAATAAAAGTAAGCCAGGGAAGTTCTTGTATGTCACAGTGCTCTGTGGGGGACATTGGCATATCTGATAGTAGCATGCTAATGTGATGAATTCGTGTCACCATTACTTTAACATGTGCTAAACACATACAGTATATGTCACTTCAGCTGACACTCACGCATACATATCTTATTTTTATGTCATTGAATCCATGAGGTTTTTGACTAATGACTCTTTAACCTCTGATCTGATGACTGTGTATCTGATCTTCAAGAACAAATCAATAAACTGAACTTAATCATATTTCATATAATTAATATATTTCTTATCATTTATAAATATATTGAACACTGATTTATCCTATTTTTTATTTTATTTTGAAAAAGGTTTTAAAAAATGGGTCTTTTAAAAAGATTGATTGTTATAGAACCAGAACAGGTCATTCTCAGTTGAGAAAAGTTCAAATGTTACAAAGATTGTTTTGTCTAGGCAAAATGCTTTTGCTTTTCAGCTCATCTGGACAAGCAACATATGTATCATAGTTCACTGTCAATGAATTGATGAGATCTTTGATGAGAACATGATAAATTGATGTGAACATTAATTTATGTTCAGGGATGCATGATAGTCTTTGTTGGTTTACGTGTTTTTGTATGGGTAGAACCTTCCTTTAAATCCTTATATCGGGCTTATACTCTGAACAATGCCTGAACTTCGTATTTTGAGCACTTCTTGCATTGTTTCTTGCCTCTTCACGATGACTCGCTTAATTTAGTCCTAATTTGTAAGTCGCTTTGGACAAAAGCGTCTGCTAAATGACTAAATGTAAATGTAAATAACTTTCAAACCCTGTATATTCAAAACACTGGAGCAGAATCAATTATGTAACTTCACTGTTTTTTTCATGCATCACCATTTATATATTTGAATTTGATTTTAGAGCAGAAATCAACATGACATTGATATTTTAAAAAAAGTCTGTAAATAAACCAACACCACAACCTCCAAAAAGTAAAGGCCTATTTTCTTAAAGTCATATATCAAGAAATGAATTTGATCCAGCTATATGACACTAAAGAGAATTTAATCAGACGACTTCTGGCTTTCTGATTGCAGAAACACCAAGCACCTGTAAAATAGGGATCCACTGGAGGCAAGTTTGTAGAACCCAAGTGCAGTTTATTCAGATCTTATTTAAAGGCACACTGTGAAGGAATTGTGTTTTTGTCAAACAGCGACCCCTAGAGTCGCTATGGAATACTTGCACTGTCGTTCATGCGTTTTCTCAGATCGGATTTCTGATTTATCAAAACGATTCCATTTACACCTGGTCACATAAATGTGTTTTTGCGAAACGGATTTAAATCCGATCTTCAATTCCCGCGCTGTATGCAGGTTTAATGGAGTGCACGTCACCGAAAGCAACAGATATGAGCTGCATTTTATTGATCATCAGCTAAAATTGCAAAATCAAAGACCGCAATAAGAGAGAGCAGTAACAGCCCTGGTAAGATCATTTCATTTCTTTACTTTTAATGATGATGATTGTGTGTTAAGCGTCTGCGACTTACTTTCACTTTGATTTGCGATAGTTTGCACGTTGGCTTGATGAATAGATGCTCAGTTGCTCATCTGCGGTGATGCGTGTTCCAGGAGCGTCGTCATATCTGTCTATAACATATAGCCTATAACACGCTCTCACACGGTTTTATTTTTAGCATTTTTGAGAGGAGTACAATTTACATGTGGTTTCAACAACCAGATGCATTTACACTTGTCCAGTTTCGTCTGGAATGCGTCTCAGACCTCCTCCTGAAGTGGTTTGAGCGATCGGATTCAAATCCGTCTTGAATGCGTTTCGGAGGGCATTTACACCTGGTCTCTTCACGATCGGATAGCTATCCCATCTGAGAAAACGCATGAAGTGGCCAGGTGTAAACAGCCCCCATGACAAAAACATACGCACGAAAGCCGAAAACAAACGCTGGTTGGCCTCTCACGTCCAAATTTGAGGAAGTGTTGGGGGAAGTGACGTATGCCGTAAAGCAGTCGAATTTTGTAGTTCTTTTTGTGCTTGGGTTACTACCCGAACCCCGAAGTTACATAGTGCCAGTAAAAGCGACACAGACCCCGTCAGGCTATGGCAGACGTGTCATTCAACCTATTGTAAGTCGATGTACCATCACAAGGGTCTTGGAAATATATTATGAAGGTTGAAAAGTTTCACAGTGTGCCTTTAACGAGTCATTGTTGGCTCAGTCTGGTTGATGGGTTTGTGAGGAGAGAAAATTAATTTATTTAATGAACAAATCAAACACAAACATGTAAGGCTTTTATTTGTACACATACCATTGAAACTATGGAGTGTGTTGTGGTTGCTTCATCTGCCAGAGCTTCTAACACAGGCTTCTGGCTGCTTTATTTTAAATGAGCACCAGATGGCGCTGTTCTCCACACTCTCGAAGCTTTGAATCTTTTCCCGGAACAGTCAGGGGAAAGCCTCAGTGATTCATGAGGCTTAATTTCCCCATCCCTACCCAAGTGAAGTTTATTCAAAGATCCAAAACATAAAACAAAATACAAAACAAAGACTTGGCATGGCTTGGCAAAACATGAACCATAAGACTCACCTACAGCGGTTACACAAACAAAATACAAGACAAAGACAAATAACAATCATGAGGGATTAAATACACAAGGGACACCTGTGAACAATGATCAGACAATTAACCAATGATAACATGACACATGAGACAAGGGAACATGGCAGGATCACATGACTTGAAAAGGGGATCACATGACAGACATGAAACATAACCAAATTGTGACATTAACCATTTTTTTTTATTATTATTTTTTTATTTTATTTGTTTATTTGAAAAGGGACAATGTACACTAATCAACATTCAGATCAAATGTAAGAGTACCCGAGTTAGCCACAGGCTAGTTTTCATCGGCAGTCCCCTTGCCAGATGTTATTAGGCATCCTAAAATAAAACTGTTGTAATACAATAAAATTCATTATACAATAAACAAAAGATAAAAGAAAATTAGACTGTGTAAAATCACAACCAATCGAGTAAACAAGATAAACAAATAAGATCTAAAAATAAATGATAATAGATGATAATAGATGATACTGTTATTGTTAGTGGATGGGACCAGCGTCAATGTTGACAGTGTTGATTTTCAATAAGTGGAGTAACAATTGAAGAATTAATCTCTTGCAGCATAACTGTATCCATACCATAGACATCCTTTGCCCTTGAGGATTTGAGAGATGTGACTACTTTTACAACCTCATCCTCTGATACTGATTTTAGTGTTAATGCTGACTCTCTATTATTAATTATATGTACATTATTTTGTTGTACTGCAAAACATTGGGCAATAGTATCTACTGACTCAACAAAGTATTGATTGAGGGCCTGTGCCACATCAGTCGGGCTCTCCAAGATTGTGTCATTTGCTTTTAGTACAATTGGCTTAGTTATACTAATGTTTTGACCGGTTAGTTTTTGAATCTGACTCCATATGGCTTTTGAGTTACCATTTGAATTTTCAGCAATTATAATGAAAAAGTCCGCCTTAGCTTTTCTCAATTCTCTAGTTACTATGTTTCTTAGCCTAACGAAGTTATACCTATCAAGGGACATCTTTGATTTTGTGGCTATTTTTAAAGCGTTGTCCCGCTCCTTCATTAATTTTAGAACTTTCTCGGTCATCCAAGGAAGACTCTGTTTCTTGTTTTTACATTTAATTCTAATTGAAAATTCATGAATTGTAGATTGCAATTTTTCTGTAAAGATTTGACTGGTCATTTCTAAATCATTTACAGGAAGTAGCTCATCCCATTTTATATTTTTTATGGCTGCCTTGAAGTCATCTTGTTTGTTTTTTGGGATGCCAAAAAATTCCTTATTGCCAGCGTTCATAACCCGCTTGCAAGTGAGTTTTCTTGATATAAGCACCATATGATGATCTGATAGCCCAGTTATCATATTGAATGATTTTATGATCCTTTCCGGTCTATTACTAAATATAAGGTCAATTTGGGTACTGGTACTGTTTGTTATTCTTGTTGGACCTTTAACCAATTGAACCAGATTAAAACCATCAAAAATTTGCTTTAGCTTCATTCTTGAGGACTTATCTTCCCAGTTTAAATTGAAGTCACCCATTATAATTATTTCTTTCTTAAAATCAAGTTGACATAATACAGTCTTAAGTTTTTTATAGAAGCTAATGTTTGAGGAAGGTGGTCGATAAATGACTACAATGGTGTAGGACATCTGAGGCGAAATAATCATATTCAAGGCTACAAATTCTAGATCACTTGGATTTTGCAATTGAATCTCATTGCAATGGATGGTGTTTCTTACATATATCATAACTCCACCCCCTTTTGCATCAGTTCGGTCCCTCCGGTAAATATTATAACCCGGAACTATTAGAGCAGCGGATGGAGAGTTCTTATGAAGCCAAGTTTCCGTTAAACAGAGGAAGTCTAAATTAGACTCTAGTAATATATGATTTATTTGATCACTTTTAGACTTTAAGCTCCGTATGTTTTGGTGGCCGCCTAACATGCCCTTTGGCTTAGCTTTCGGATCCCAAATAATCCTCGAATTGTTCACAGTTGGAAAGACTTTCCACTTCCGGTTCTTACGGATGGCTCTGTTAACTTCCCCACACCTGTTCCTCTTGTACACATGATTGTATACAAGAGGATAGTGGTTAGTGGATTGATTGTATACAAGGATAGTGATTGCATGACATTGCGCCAGAACGCCCACCACATTTGATTTCTTTATTTGAATCCACCAATCAAATTTCTTACAGAAAGGATTCAAATATTCTCAGAGATAACACAGCTTTGACATTCAAGGGTACATAAAGCATCGCTTACGCCACACAGCAAGGCTGCCTATCACAGCTGATATGGAGCAGAATTTTGCAGCTGTTTAGACTTTCCTTTCGGTAGCCCTGCCAGTCTTAGTCCACTAACAGTCAATTTGTGAACATGTCCCAGGCTGCCAAATATCAATGCCACGAACTTACATGCATAGCCTAGGCCACTGATCTTTGCAAGGAGGGGTTGGTATTTAGTCATTTTTTCAAGAAAGGCTATGTCCATATACAGATCATAAACACAACCTATTTCAAGGACTAGCACCTCCTTTCTATCTTTATCCATGAGCACAACATCAGGGGTGTTAGGGATGTTACAAAACACATCATCAGAGCTGTTGAACCAGTCTGGTATTACTCGTGAGTGTTTATACATAGGCATATTTTTTGGAAATATGTCTTGAACAGAACTGGCAATGAGATCTAGAATACGGTCATGACGTGCTGTGTATAACCCTTTGTGCATATTACAGCCATTTACAATGTGAGCAACTGATTCAAGGTGATCAGAGTTAGAATGCATTATACAGTGTGGATAGTGATTTTCAGGGTACCATAATGCTAGGTTGTATCTAGTTGGTAACACCTGTAATCTGGCCTTGACAGTGAAGCAGAGAATATCCTCCCCTATTGCAGCATTTCTGTACATAGAGTGAGAGGTAGAGTGATCAGCAGAGTCAAGACATGCCAACTTTCCCTGCATTCTTAGTCCAGTCCAGTGTTGTTTTGTGTCCATCTGTTTGATGTTCAGTAAAGATCGTCTTGCTGTTGTGCTCTGTAGTGTGTGTTGTGTCTCATTGTGACAGACTGTGGCCTCCACAGTAACAGATGGGTCTGTGACCACTGCGTCAGATACCTCTGGTGCAGTGTGTGTGTTGCTTTGTGACCACTGTATTTTAACTGCCAGTCTATTGCACAGGTCATTTAGGTCCGGCCAGTCTGAACGAACTCCAAAACCTGCGGCTTGTGTGTCCAGTTTACCGTTGCTTTTCCTCCTGAAGCCTAGGAAGCTGTCTTGGTTGCCTGTGGCCAAAGGGACCTTTCTCTTCCTGAGGTCCAATAAGAGGGAGGCTCTGGCTAGCTCTCTGACCGCAGCATCGTCGTTGTTGAGCATGCTGATGAGGTGTGTTAGTCTTGTAGTGGAGTAAGTCCATTCCACATTTGGGACACCCAGACCCCCTTCCTTGAGTGTGAGGAAGATTATATCCCTGGTGGAATGCGAGTTCAGTCCCAGCCATTTCCTGACGGCCTCAACTGTTTTATTATTCATGTCCCGTAGAACATTTTGTGGAATGTGAATGTTCGCAAAGAGATGTTGTATCTTTGCCAGAGCTACTTCTCTAATGGCCTCCAGCTTCATGGCTACAGGTAGGGGGGAGGAATCGATCAGATCGATCCTGTTCTTAAAGGCACAGGATCTGCCGGAAAGAGAAACACAAGAGGCTTGCTGGACTTCATGCAGCTCTGCACAGACCGATCGGCGGCTGACTTGAAGCAGTGCATGCCGGTTAGAAATTTGAGACTTGAGACAGCGCCGACAATAGAAAAAACCTTGACCCCACTTCATTGATAGTATAGGCTTTTGTTGAATTTTTTTCTTGTACAAACAGACGCTGTATTAAGCCTTACTATACATAAAGTATTGAATGAAAAAGTTTCTGAAAAATCTGACAAATATTGCATTTATTTCACTTCAGCTGTGGTGGTAAAGTATGCTAACGCAGTGCGAGCGTCACTACGGGAATCAGAAAGTGTCCGACCTCACGTCTCCATTTCAGCTCCTCCCGCCTGAACACGCAACTCTCGCCGATCGGTTACATCGATGCATCCTCGAGCTAGAGACTTTCAAACATCAAAATGTCATTTATTAATATGTATTCGTGTCAAAATGACATATAAACATCTTTTCCTATTCTATTTTGCCTGGAAATGCTTCCAACACGCTTGCGTGTCGCATGAAAAATAGGCGTCGGTTCTGGTTGCACAGAGCGCGCGTTATTTTACGGCTATTATGGAACGCCAAAAGTGTCACAATGCGCCATTTTCCTACCTCGTTTTGTTAAAAAAACGGCGTAAAAAGCAGCGTCCTGGCCGTTTTAACGGCACTTTTTACGCAGTTTTTTTTTTTACAAAACGAGGTAGGAAAGTGTGACACTTTTGGCGTAGCCATAAGTGACCATAGTTGGCTAACGATGCTTTCGGGAAACGCACCCCAGGACGCTGCTTTTTACGCCGCCAAAAAGCGAAACACTGTAAAAAGTGCCGTGGAATTGTGTAAATAACGGCGTATTTTTCGTAATAATGCATGGAAGGATGAGCTTCCATGCCTCAGCTCACTGAATGTATACTGAATGTTGCTGAAACTGAGAGAGATGGTTTAGCTCACTGCTGACGTTACCGCCTTGTAAGGCATGCCTCTGTGGGTTGCGGGTTTGCACCCACTCACATCCTGTTATTCGAGAAAGGTTTTTATCTTTTTGTACAGTCGGTGTACTTCAGTGATGCATTGCTACCACATACATATTATTTTTTTCCACTCAATTATGTTGTAATAACGAGATATTATGTTGTTAAAACGACATCTTTTTCTCGTAATAATGAGATCTTATGTCGTTAAAACGACATCTTTTTCTCGTAATAACGATATGCTATGTTGTTAAAACAACAAATTTTCTTGGCCTTATAAGGACATGTGTAGTCATGTACAAAATATGCCTTTATCCACATAAAATTGATAGCCAAACATGTCTTTATCACACTTCTACGTTCAAAAAGTTGAAGAAATAGCAGCCCCCAATGGACATTCATGTTAAAAGATCAAAGTCTGTAGCCTACACACCTTATTAATAGCAGATGAGCCCAGAATACGAACATTGCGTTTAACTGCACATTAGGCTAAGCGTTTTCCTCCCATAGAAAACCCTTATAATAAAGAAAAAGCTTAATGTGGCTTAATAGGCTACTTCAGTGATAAAGATCAAATGCTGTACATACCTTATTAAAAAACCATAGGCTACAGAAAAGCAGATGAGCCTAGAATATGAACGCTACGCATTTAATTATGCGTTAAGCGTTTTCCGCATAGAAACCCTTTATCATAAAGAAAATATAGGTGGCTCTTAACGTGTCTTTCTAATGTGTCTTGCGGTGCACAGCAAATCCTTTAAATGGTATTCAATGCAAAACAAAAATGAAAAATATAGCCTAAGTAGCCAATAAAATAAATTATTGTGGCATTAATTATCCCACAAACAATATTTATTTGAAAGCGAATTTGTTTAAAGAAAAACACCAGCGTTGGGCGTTTATCTGTATAGGCTAAGTGTTTCAGCCGCCCTTTTCAAACTGGCGCGATAAAATGCAACAGAATTTGATTAGTTAAACATGAAGAGGACTTCTCCGTCTGGCATGGCCGCTCGCTCTAACGTTAACCTAGATAAATGTTTGCTATTATTAAGCGCATATCCAAGTGTTTGTGTGGAGCGCGCGCTGCATGACATGGAGGCGCCGGTGCCATCACTCGCATTTTCCTATCAACAGAGGAAACAACTTAAAATACTCCATCATTTCTGGTCATACAAAAAAGAATAATACATCAGTCGCAACTACTTTTATTTGTGTAAACTCACAACAACAAGAAAACGTTGTGCTTTTGTAAAATAAAAGAAAACGAACAGGGCGCGCTTTCATGATCTCTGTGAATTGTAGCGCGTCTCAAAAATTAACTGAAAAACAGTGTCACAGACATGAGAAATATAGCTATCTACTGTATATAAAGCTTATAAAAAATGTCCACCAACGAAAAAATCCAATTGAAAGCAAATACCAAAGAGTATAGAAGCCCAAGAGGCGAAACTCTGTTGTGTTATGGGTAACAGTCTGTAGATGGCGCTGCGGAGGCGCGTCCGCCATTATGGACTGAAAGCTGCTGAAATCGTTAGCGCCAGTCAATGGCAAAATCAATGCCTCTTCTCTCACAAAAAGAAAAAAATACAAAAAAAGTCTCATACACAAATGCACACACAGTAGATGGTGGTGTCTGATTAATTACTGAGATCTTATGGCACCACTTCCATTTTAGTACTGTTTATAGTTCATGTGTGCACTTGCTAGATTGCACATCTTTTTTGTACCTTTCCACCTGTAATAGGACATTTACAGATTGTTTTTGTTCTTGCCATTGAAACGTTCACTGTGTGAACTTTCACTGAAGATGTTGAAAAAATAAGTTGTTAATATTTTTGTGATATTCTATGTAAAAGATTAACTGTCTTTAGAAATGTTCATTTATAATTTTATTTATTTATTTATTTATTTATTTTTCCAAATTATATGGTGATGTTCACTAATTTCAAAATCAACATTTGAATAAATATCTTATTACTGTGTGTCTGCATATATATTATTTCATGAATTTCTGTTATTCATATAACAAGGAAAATGCATAATAGAACATAAATATTGATAGATTAAAGGTTTGCAGTAATTTTATAATTGTATCTTTGCAAACCATAAGTGGTAGGCTAATGAAGCCGATTCGGTGGGGGACATACCCTTACAAAAAAAGTACTATAGTAATCTTATAGGAATACTATAGTAATTTGGGACATACTATAGAAGTACGATAAGACTACTATAGAAATACTATAGCAGCTTTAAAATATTATAGAGGTATTACAGAACATCACAGAAGTATGCTATGTTCTGTAATACCTCTATAATATCCTAGAGCCGCTATAGTATTTCTATAGTAGTCTTATAGTCCTTCTATAGTAATATTTTGTCCCAAAATACTATTTTCCTAAGGGTAATTAGGCCATGCATAACCAACACATAAACGTAACATTTTCTGTCATTTAACGTTGGTCATCCTCATTAATGTATTTTAAATTGTTTTCATATTTAGATATGACGGCCAGAAAAAATTAAGTTATGTTAAGTTTTTGTTATGTTAAGTTGGTTCAGTGCCATTGACTCCCATTATTTTTCGACGTTTTCCTTCCGTTTTCAGTCCATAATGGCGGCCGCGCCGTCACGTCATGGGGGCAACTGTTGCTATGGAGCGTTCATACAACCGGTGTGGTGAATAATACGGTTACTCGGTGTGTTGAGTCCGGGCGTAGGACCCCATTAGTATGCCAGTAGTATGCCTGATCTAAATCTGTTCTCGCGATAACTTGTAGCTAACGTGAGCTGTTTTATGCTGAGTCCCAATTCGCCTACTTATACTACGACCTAAAAGTATGCACTTTTTTTGTGAGGAAAAAGTACATACTTTTGAGTGTGTAGCAAAAGAGTATGCATGTTCTGGGACATACTTCGATGACGTCATGCAACTTGAACGTGGTTGCCTAGTTACACACACCGTGACTGTTAACAAAACATTTTACATTTCATTCATTCATATCCAATATAATTTTATTTACTATTCCCATCTTTTTATCTTTTTTTCCTCATCGTTTTTTCCACAATACATTTACAATGTGTTCTACCAAATTGAGGAGTGAAGCAGGGCGTCGTCGTAGATTAACCAAACGCAGGTCGTGTGTGAGGTTAAAATATTTAAAGTTTATAGTATAACTATTGTTTAACATATTTTAAACTTAATTTCATCATTATGTATAATACTCAAAAATACCCCGATGAAAATGAACCATGCTTTTACTATAGTAAAAGTGTAGTAACCATGTGTCTTTTAGTTGGACTGACAAAGTTAACATTTGTTCAGCCACAGTATTACAACAAATAAGTCAGTGTGGTTAAATATAGCTTTAATTACGGTTAAACATTGGAATTCTTACACTTAAAAATTGAGGGCGCATCTCCGCTGCTGCGTCCGACTGTCATGTTTACATCATCACCACCATCACCACAAAGCTCCTCCCTCCCGCACGCAATGGGTTGTGGGCAATATTAGCCGTTAGAGTGTGCATTGATCTGCACTTCGAATTCTAACCGGAAATAGTAGACCATCCGGGTATCTTGGGAATACTCATTTCAACATACTACGATTTGGGACGTACTAATTCTAGTTTCGCATACTATTTAGGACGGATAGTATGCGAATTGGGACTCAGCATTAGTGTTATTATGTGGTAGCTTTATGTAGAATGCTAAATCCCGCTGCTATATGCAAGGTAAGATTAAATTAAATTTTATATTGTATATGTAAATTGTGTATATTCTATAGCTAATATTTAAAATCTCAAGCTGCGTCAATGGCAGGAGAGAGACCGCGAAATTTAAAAATACTACTGTTAATGTGTCACGAAATGTAGTTTTAAGAGTTTTTCAGTCGATAATGTAGTTGTTTCAATCTCAAATATGTTGTTTGTTTATACAGATAGCGCCTATTTAAAAAATTGATCTGACGTTTTCGGAGATGTGAGATCCAAGGGATCACCGGGCGCTCAGCGCTCATGTATCCCGCCTGGAAGAGCCTTACCTCGGCTAGAGCTGCTGACGTCTGCCGCTGGCTAATGTCTCTAGTCTAGTGGTTAAACATGAGATATAATTCGTCTTGTGTAGGCTATATCTAACGGACGATCTTTGATATCATTAATCTATAATTTGTTCCCTGGCAAATCGTTTTGGCTGAGGGTAGGGCTGAGGGTAGGGCTGGGAAAAAAATCAACTTGATTTAAAAATCGAGTTGGTAGGTCAAATCGATTCATATTTTCAAAAAATCGATTTTTTTAATTTTTTTTCTCCCCCTCTTCAGTATAGCAATACATTTTGCATTCGCCAAATCTTCCTTCAGGGTTTCCTTAGCACGCTCCCTGCACGCAGCCCTCGATGCTTCACGACATCACGACAAAAAGACTAGCATGTTTAATTTTTTAACGGTCCTCCACGACGACGGCGCGCGAGTGAGTGAGTAAGTGAGGGAGAGTGAGTGAGTAAGAGTGTGTGTTCGCGAGTGTGTGTGTGTGTGTGTGTGAGAGAGAGAGAGAGAGTGAGAGTGAGAGTATGTGTGTGCGTGTGCGAGTGAGTGAGTGAGTGTGTGTGTGTGTGTGTGTGTAGGCTATGTGAGTGAGCTTGTGTCTATGTGCGAGTGAATGAGTGTGTGAGATGGCTCGCGATGACTGGTCGGAAAACAACGTGTAGTCTGACAGGTTTCTTGTCCACGACATGACAAGATTTTTAGGAGTCAAAATCGTGTAATCGGACACAGTGACTATCGTAACAGACAAAAAAATCGTGTAATCTGAACCAGGCATATGAGTTACCTCAGGATTTTTTGTTGTTTTATTAGCTCAATCCAAATACAGTATAAATAATTTGGATATTTAACAAACTTTGTTGCACACTGCACAGTGAATTTTCAGTTAGAGAAAGGGTTTGCCTTTGCAATTTTGTTTATGTTGATGCACTTTAATTAAATACAATAAATATATATTTTTAAAATATATTTACAGTTCGCAGTTATTTTGTTTTAAATGGGGGGGAAAAATCGAATCGAATCGTAAATCGAGTTTTTTATAAAAAAAATCGCAGATTTTTTTAGGGGAAAAAATCGCCCAGCTCTAGCTGAGGGCAAAGTTTTAGTTTCATAACTTTATATAACGTTAAATTATTTAGGCTATTTATCTTTAACGTTGTAGCCTGCTGACTTATGTTTGACTGAATCGTTTTACTTGCTTGATTTCTTGACTTGTATAGCTTCTTATTCCTTTTAGGCTGCTTTTATAATGGTTATTATTGATCAATAAAACTTAAATTTAACAAAAAGAGACAGGGTTGTGTCATTTTATTTTATATAGCCTATATAAGAATATTTTAATATATATAAAATATGATATCACCAACATGGCATGTATTTTTCTTTTTTCATGTATGGGATGGGAAGTATTTCAGGGCCCGGTTTTTCAAAAGGTTTAATCCGGATAAAATTGATCCGGATTTAGTAATCCTTTTTTTTGCGATCCGTGATCACGTAATCCATCTTACTTTTAAAAACTTACGTTTTTCAAAGCAACATCGGATTGGATCAATCTGATCCGGATAGGAACTTTTCAGGATCACAAAATCCTGTTTACTAGAGCCTTAAATGGAACCAACAGTGTAGCCTACTGGCTTAGCAAAGAACAACAGTTGGCAAAATACCGGTGGCCACAAATAACCATTGTTTATTTTAATTTTAAGAAACAGAAACACTGTAATAAACAGAAACATTTTACTTTCCTTATTTTGTTATAATGTTAAATTGTAGATTTTGTTGTTTTACCATATCTCATTAGGTGTGACATGCTTCATATATGCTTCAAATATGAAGAAATGTATATATCATCAGTAAACATTGATTTTGTGATCATTCACTTAAAAAAAAAACCTCTGGTTTTATTTGGTTCGAAAAATCACAACTGAATCCACCCTTCTGATGGGATCAGGATAATCCTGTTTTTTTGGATCAAATAGATCCCAAACCGAGTTCAAAGTTCTGAAAAACCCAAAGGGCAGGTTTGATCCAGATCAAATTTAAGATCGGATTACATGATCTGATCTTAGTTCAGAATCCCTCTTTTGCTTTTGAAAAACCCATTTCCAAGATTTGATCCAATCCGTGATCCGAAATCCCACTGGATTACTTTTGAAAAACTGGGCCCTGGTGTCTTGAAAGAAAGAAATCAAGTATTACTGACAAAGGCTCAAAAGAGACCATGACTTTCTAAAAGATATTTTAAAAACAGATTGTGTTTTTTGTTTTACTTTTAGGACTGGAGAACATCTGTCAATGGGATGTCACGACTTCTTTTCTGTTTGTTAAATGCTCAGTTAGGTTTGGGATCTCTGCAAAGGAGTACCTTCTCACAACATAGCGACACTTTATAGTTAACTTAATGAATTACTAACGTAATGATAGCAGTAACACCAAAACGTACTTTGCAAGATTAAGCGCTGTTTTATATGGATTAACCCTTTCATGCATAGTGGTCACTACAGTGGACAGCTATTAAAAAAGCATTTTCTTAAATGTGGATACATTGCAACCAAGTGGCAAGCCGTTGTGTTTCGATTTTTTGATTTTTTTCCCCCCTCCAAACCAAGATGGTCAATGGTCAGTCAGAAATGCCAAGTTGCTCTGGAATATCCAACCATTCCTTCTTTCCTAGGAGACTCTTGTAGATAAAAAAATATTGCAGCATCAAGCAATATCTAATGAGTCATATCACAGTTAAATTTTCCAAGTTTTGATTTTAGATTGGGAGAAAAATCTGATTATCCAACTGTAGTGGACATCATGCATCAATGGCTATATTTCAGCTACAGTTCATACTTATACTGTGAATATTGTTTTTGAAAATACTTAATCTGCAGTGACATTTATGTAAATAAATGTATTTTGTATTATTAGAATGTAACGTGCTTACATAATGTATGTGACTTGTATTGCAGTAATTTACTCGTAACATCAAAAAGTGATCTGATTATGTAAATGTAATTTGTTGAAACACTTTTTTTAGGGCTCTACAAAGTATACACCATTCATTTTGATGTTTCACCGGCACCCAAACACGCCAGAGGTTCTAAACACAAAGGTAGTGTCTGAGACAGATTGCTGTGTAGCAGAGGATCCGAATATTGTAATGCCCACACGGATAGTAGAGGTGACAGCAGTACAGGCAAAGGTAATTGTCTGTAGTATGAACTATAATTAAGTAATAATTCACATTATTTAAGGTATTCTATTAAGTCTGTTTATTATACATTATTTTCATAAGGTGCGGGATCACATTGAAAAAGCACAGGGGAAGCAAAAGGCAGAGTACGAGTCCCGGAAAAGAAAAAATGTGAAATCATTTCACATCCACGAAGGAGAGGAGGTACTCAAAGCAAGCAAAAGAAAAGAGGGGACGTTTAGAGGGGAACTGGACAGGCCCTTTTGTAGTCAAAGACATTACTGGAAAAGGGGTTGCTACACTTGCAGACAAATCAGGCAACATTCTCCGCCAGAAAACCAATGTGTCCCAACTCAAACCATTCCTGCGGCGTGACATTAACCTGAATGGTGAGTGAGGCAGTACATTACAGTAGATGGTCCACTTTTTGAAGTAAATGTTTATGCCAAATTTAAAATATTACATATACAACCTTTTTCAGTGAATATTCATGATGACCATGACTCTTACTGCCTGAAGACAGACATGGCAGGAGGTGATGCATCACGCACAGGTGTGCTTTATTTGATTTTTTGGGTCGAAAAATAAAGTTTCTCGGATATTCTCGAAACCGTGGATTCTGTCAGAGGGTGCTGAGACATAGACATGAATGCATGATTGGAGAAATTTTGGGACTCAGGCGAGCCCTCCATATGCGTACAATGGCAGCTTATTTATATGGTCGTTTGTACACAAACCTCCTATATGTACTTCTTATATTATTCAACAACATTTTATTGAAATCTACTATTTCTTTTAGATTCTTGACACAAGGATTGCACAGCTCTGTAAAGCACATGGTGGAACTGCTTTACAGGTGCACACGTTCGTTCTCTGGTGGCGATCCTTCACTATCAACATGTGGATGACAGTCACAGTTCTTGTCTGAAGGTAAATGAAAATCTATGAAATAAATTTTAGGGGCAAGGGACATATTTACTTACTTATTTACTTAAAAATATTTTAAAGGACCTTGATGAGAATGCCACAGTCCTTATTCCAAGAATTGTTGGTGGACAGAGCCCCGAAAAGGGAAACCACTTCATTTTGTGGGATAAAATGTGTGGATAAAAAAATTGGACCTGGCTATACTATGGTATTATGTGCTTTGTAAATGTAAAAATTCTTATCTTTATTTACTAATGTACATTTATTAATTTCTTTTTTCTTTTGTACAAAAGCAATGCCTTCCGAAATACTTGGGACTTGGGAAAATGGACTGTTGAGTACCCAGAACAGTGGAGGCTGGCTGACTCTAACAAGAGTCAAGCCAGTCCATCCATGACACCCAGGTTCAACGAGCTAACTGCGTTCTGCTGCGTTGCACCTTTGGGCTTGCATACCAAAGCAAAAACAGTGAGTGATGTTCCAGAGCACTAAAGACTCTGCAAATGTACAGTTGCACATGACGTGTTGCAGCATGTTTGTGTGTTTTTGCAGAGTTCCCTCAAGTCAGTCCATGACACCTAGTCCAGCCTCCTCACCTACCAGGTCACGACCGCACCATCTAAAGGGGAAACTGACTGACTGCATCATCTAGGCCTTAGGATGGTTCCACAAAGAACTGACTGCACATACAACATGAATTTACTTCAAACTAAAGATTTGGCTTTTCATACAGCAAAAGACACTGCATCTATTTGTGTCTCATTAGCTCTTAAAAAACTTTAACCTTACAGTTCATTAAATATTTTAACACAGCTAACTCAACATTAATTGTTTTTAAATCTTCACAATGTATAGCCAGAGGACTATCACAAAAGTGTTTAGGAAAGTAAAGACATACTAGAGTATGTTTGTTTAAAGCTGCTTTGTATTTTTGTGTATTTTAAAAAGCTCTATAAATGTCCTAAAACGATGTGCATTTTGCTTGTAGTTTTGTGTTAATAAAAAATTTAATATATTACATCTCATAATTCAGTTGAATTCATTATGTATTGTATTGTGTAATTTAATTAAATGTTTATATAAGTTTTGGTTCTCTAATTTTATTACATTAAATATTATTGTGTTGTATGATGTTCTGTATTAAGAATTAATTATGACATAAATCATATACATTAGTACACAAATGACATGCTTGTAATAAAAAAAAGCATATTATGCCCTATTGCTTAATAACAAATAACTTCGTCACAAAACATACTTAAAAATGTTATTTCTTTCAAATAAAAGATTATTATATGAATTATGGGGTTTGATTAATTACATTAAGATTGTGATTCCATAATTTTATTATACTGTTCTTTAGTCAAGGCTAGATAACCAATTAATATTTATACCCACAAAACATAGCTAGCATTCTGTAATTTATTTAAATGTCTAAACTGTTAATAAGAAAAATGTAATATACACAAATAAACATTATTTTATGGATCTTTTAATAAATAAAAGTGTAAAAAATAATGACAATTATAATTGCATTACGAATTGCTGTGAATACGGTACGGCAGTCTCAGTGCAGTATAAGCTCACAGCACGATCATCGGATAACGTTAGCTGTATGCTATGCTATTATCTAAGCTAACTAAAAAACACACTACCAACGAGAAGTGTTTCATTTCACAATCTATAGCTTCGGTTAAATACTAGTATATGAAACGTATAATTTAAAATACATTAAAGACAATAATAACTCGTTATAACGTAGTACAAACGTCTTCTATAATAAAGTGATTTTGTATGATTTGTAACCAGGCACTAAAGCGATTACCCATAAAACGTGCTTTGAACCAATCGGATTGCTTGGGTCCTACGCCCGGACGCGATATTTTTTTTCCCAGGATGGTAGGGGAAGACTCATGAATATTCATTAGGGAAGTCATCCCTGATTGGTCTTAACCCCAGTGACGGGTAGGTTTAGGGGCGGGGTTGGGGTAGGTCATCACATAGACCCCAGTGACGGGTAGGTTTAGGGGCGGGGTTAGAGTAGGTCATCAGACCAATCAGGGATGACTTCCCTAATGAATATTCATGAGTCTTCCCCAACCATCCTGGGAAAAAAAATATCGCCGCCCGGACTATTCACACCGAAGTAACCGTATTATTCACCACACCGGCACATCCGGGAACTTAACTGTCAATTTCGTAACCGCCCCTTTTTAGGGGAAAACAAACCAGACTTCCCATAGACTTCAATACAAAATAGCGGCACAAAACAACGTCCGTACACAGCCGGCAGACGTGTATAACTTCAGAAATCACTTAGATGAAATATGTCGAGTAATTATATGTCCATGCCTTCCATAGAGCGTGAACGATACATTTATAAACTTAATTTGGGCAACTTAAAAACATGTCCTTACCAGCGTCAAATTGGTCTAACACCCCCACCCAGTGGCCAGAAGTGTCTTACCCGGACATTTACTCGTACCTCATCGAGTCACCAGGTCTAGCCAGTGAATGATTTTACTTCGGGTTAAGAAGTAAACATCTTTAAATGTATAATATTATGTCTTTATATTTAGAGTAGCTACTGAGTGCACTTTTCTGTCCAGCCATACAACTAGCCTGATTTAGCTTTCGATAGCATTATCCCTAATTCATGATATTTCCATAACAGCAAGATATTGATGATGATGGCAGGCAGAGATGGGCATAAATACATGGAAATGTATTTAAAATAAAATAAAAATACAAAATACTGTGTGGAAAAATACATAATAGGGGTAGCCTACTGTGTGAAAAAAAATGTTTAAATACAAATTACATGTTTGTAAGGGTTAGTACACGTCCTCGATCCGATACTGTGTATGGCGCTCGCCGGTTTGTTTTCCCCTAAAAGTGGGCGTGAACCTTTTCAGAGACGTTCTATGACGCTACGCCGGTTTGTGCGTATACACAGTTCCCACATGACGTCACAACATACGGGCATTTGCCGACCCGGCGCCATTTCTGTGGGCAGAACATTAGATGAAGAAGCTGAAACGAGTTAATTTCGTGATAAAAAGTGAAAATGGTCATCTCCTGCTGGGTCAATGGATGTTCAAATCGTGCCGGAGGTTCAGTTAAATTTGGATTTTACAGTATACCCGTCATTAGACTTCATGAATGTGACAAGACGAAGCTTTTGTCAGAACAACGATGGAGGTTATGGCTGGCGAGGATAAACAGGAAAGAAACTCCCTCAAAACACGCAAGAATTTGTTGTTTTATTGCGAGTGTACACAAATATAAGTTAACACTTTGCAGTTTGAATGATGTCCTGTATGTACAAAATGACGAGGTATTAAAAACATACAAAAACAACATTGTTTCCACTGTTCGATCGCGCCCGCGACTCTCTATCACTCACACACACAGACACAGACTGACGCACACACACACATTCCAGCCTTGCAATCTCAGATTATGTCCCTAAAGAACCCGCGTATAAAGTAGTTCCGCATTAACTGTTACATTAATTTGCACGCGAGTTTTATTTATTTTCATACCGTGTATATTCATATTCATGCACATATTTCCAGGCTCGGAATTGCTTACATGTGTTAAAACTCCTAGCCAATACCAGATAATGGTACACATGGATAATACAGTATCTGAGCCAAAGCTGCAAAATCAGTGCTCAGTTTAGCGCATACGGATCCACACCATTTCTGACTGAAATGTTCGCATTGTACCTCTCTCTGTCTTGTGTTAATAGAGTGTCTTTATAATCTGTCACTTTGTCTCTTCATGATTTTCGTAACATTATAAATAGGAAGAAATCTTCGAAATTTGCTTGTAAAACTTTGTAAACACAGCAGGGAGTCTCCGGGGAGGTCACGTGACATTAATTGGCCTGTGGGAACTATGTATAGGGATCTCCCAGTCACGTGACCCCTAGCCGCGTGTCAGCCATTTTGACGGAATACTTCAGCGCACCTACATACATGAGAATGCGGATTATCACATGTTTTATGGCTGCGAATTGATTAAAATAATGAATAATGGTCACTGTATTAATTATCTTGAGCCTGCTGAAATGTTCCTATAAATATATTTTCTTTCCAACTGTGCAATCTGAATAAAAATAGGCTAAATATATTTATCCACTAAGCTGCAGCTCGTCTTCCCATTAACAGTTTTTTTTTTCTCTTTCTGACATTTCATACCTGTTGGGTTTACATTTTTTAATTAAATTGACTATAAAAAAAGATTGCTTGTGTGTGCTGGTGTTTATTCCAGTCTTTTAAAATAGTTGAATGAATGAATGCTCGCGAGGTGCCTGTAACGATGTTAAATAAGCTAGGCTTATAATGTACACAGGGTAGAGGAGAATTACAGTCAACTACTTTGAATAGTATAGCATTTTGGGCTTAAACATGTAAACAGTGAAAAGATTGACATTGAAAAATGACACAGAATGATAAATTTAATATTTAAATATTTAATCCAAATAAATAAATGTTTGTGGTTAGCACTGATGTTATTCATTTGTTCTCACACACTTCAGCGTCGCGGTCACTGGTTTAGACGAACACTGCCACTATCTATTATTAGCGCACCGTCAGCTAACTCTTCAAGTCATGTCATCACAAAAAGAAATATACAAGAGGAAGATAAAGGAATTAGGAATCATAGATCCATATGAAGCACCACAAGTTCTTTTTACAGGCATTTAATGTGTAGAAAAACTTCCTGACATTGAGTTCGGTGACATTTACAGCTATTCACTTATTCCCATCACGCTACACCGGAGCTTCATTAAAAGCATACAAAAGCTTAGCAGGCTATCGGTATTACAGCATCGCTCGGGCATGATAGAGATGAATATTTCGCGACGAGCAGTATTATCACCAGCGGTTTAGCATCTTCTATTCCGTCAAGATGGCTGCTCCAAATGGCATGACGTCACGCGGGACGTCCCTATAGACCTTATGCACCAGAGAAACAAGGGCGCCGCCATCTTTAGAATATTGTCTTTGAACTCATGAGGATTGTAATGTTTAAACCAGATGTCTGAACAAATGTTTGAACAAATGTCAGTAGACCGGGAAGATTTTAAAACGAGCCATTCATTCATAAATACGCAAGATCGCTGTGAAAATAAAACCGGAAGTCAAAAGACAACGAGCGCAGCGCTGAAAAGGGGCGGGGCTACATAAGCTCTATAGCCTAATCCTGTCCGTATGAAAGGCGCATCTAGGCTAAATTACAGCAGAGATGTATGGAGATATGTTTGCAGGCAGCCTACAATGATTTAGAAAATACTAGTTCATTAATAAACAATTAAAATGCTTCGTTATTTTTTTCAGACACATTTATTATAGCCTACATTTGCCGGTCCTTTGCGGCAAGTTTTATGCATGCGCTTGAGCGCGGAATACAGGCTATAGCCTACATGCA
Organism: Abramis brama; assembly: GCF_963993115.1. Lineage (NCBI taxonomy): Eukaryota > Metazoa > Chordata > Actinopteri > Cypriniformes > Leuciscidae > Abramis > Abramis brama. The sequence continues at coordinate 34,944,109 of NC_139981.1, read as the reverse complement.
CCCAGGATTTAATATAAACGTGTGATAAGTCCTAATTGCATAAATGAATGACTACTAGTCTAGAAAAATCTTTAGTCTATGGCAACTCTAATCAATAGCCTACATTTAATATTTGACATTATTTAATTAGTAATTAGTATCCAGCTCTTTACATTAAATTAGTTGAGTTAGCATAATTAGTTAATGAACTAATAAAATAATAAAATAAAGTTTAAATTAAGATACTCACGGTAAACATATATTTCTATATAGCAATGCTTATTCCACCACAATAAGGACTGTTTATAAGGTGACAATCCGTTATACATGTTATTTATGTTTTTCATGTTTTTCCCAACACTTGTGATTTTCAGTAAATGAATTCATTTAAGATAAAAACCTTTCTTGAATAACAGGATGTGAGTGGGTGCAAACCGCAACCCACAGAGGCATGCCTTACAAGGCGGTAACAGTAGCAGTGAGCTAAACCATCTCTCTCAGTTTCAGCATACATACATTCAGTATGCATCTCAGTTTCAGCATACATTCATCTGAGGCATGGAAGCTCATCCTTGTGCTGGGTTGGATTAAAGGTGAACTAAGTAACTTTTTTATCTTAACCGAACAGCTTCGGAGTCATTGGAATGGTTATATGACTGTTTTCGGGTTGAATGGTGGTCGTCTCGCACCCCTCGAGCGCCTGTGAGACGAAAAACCACACTTGCAACTTTGGGGTGGCGGCTCGCCGGCCGCAGCGTCAGGAAGTATCGCGTGATATCAGGGCTGCGTTCAGCCCCGACAAAACGTTGCACAACGTTTTTTAAACAGAAACGGTGATGCGTTGAACACACTGTTCTGATGACGCAAGAGTTGCAACTATGGAAGCTGAGAAGGCCATTCTTTGTGTTCTTTGTGAATAATTTTCGGAGCCTGATGAAGTCGGTATAAATATGTGTTTAATACTACAAAATATGCCCGATGTTACAGTTACTGCACTTGCCGCCCAGAACAAAAGAGAACATCCCAATCGAGTGAAGGGATTGCTGAAACTGAAGCACACATCATACCTAATTCAGACTAAAACACATCTATTTAGCCTCACATACTGACTTTATTTGTAGTTCATACTGTTTTAATACCCTGTATTTTCTTTCTCATTTTTAGGAAAAACACTTAATTACCATTGTTTATTTCTATACTTGCAATGAAGCTAAAAATATAAACAACTACATCATTTTGTTGATATCCTATATTTTTTACAATAAAACTTTCGACAAACATGTCTTCTAATATCCTCAGTTGTTGCGTATACCGAGCTGCATCAAACAAATTTGTAAATTACTTTCCTTGAACCCATTTTGCAAGTTCACTTTAATACCACGTGCTTTATATACATGTTGCTGCTGATTGGACTTTAGTTCTGACACACCCACCAAACAAGAGAATGGGTGTTTCTCAATATGCGTTCTTCAGCGATCTTGCGTCCTTGTGTTCTCGTTTTACGTCATCATTAACCGTCGAAGTTCAGACCCAATTCTCAAGAACGCAAGTACAGAGGACGCATGAAAGAACCCGGATGTGTTCTTGATACCGAGGATGCATCGAATGCAGACTTGAGCTAGTACTCGCCTGGTGTCCCAGAAGTCATTGCGGCCGGTTCCGAGTTCGTTCTTCCAAGGAAGCTTGGCAAGACCGGTCTCCACGAGAACACAAGTCCGTTCTCTGCGTTCTTGGAATTGAGAAACAGCCAAAACGTATCTCAAACCCCGTTGCACACCGGTGCACGCCGTTTCCAGGAAACATGACGTTCAACCCGGAAACCGTAGCAAAACGTTGCGCACCGTTTTGAACTTGAACATGCCCCAGGTCTTGCGATGTAATGAACTGCTTTACGGCACTGCACACATACACTATCTAAACATTTATATGCTAGCCTTCTGTGTATCATACATACCTCAGTAGACATGGCTCCGTGCGTTCGCCGGGTTCTTTGAAAACAAATGCACAGGACCAGCGGGAGAAGATGGGAGGGGGAGAGTCGCCAACGAGTTTTGACGTCAGTGTTGTCAAATATTTATTCCGAAGCTGTAGGGGAAGCTCTATAGAGAAACCCGCGAGCAAAAAGCTCATAAGGAGTTATTAAAGCCCCACTAGGTAGGAATTCCGTTTTGGTCAAACAACGACCCCTAGAGTCGCTGTGGAGTACTTGTATTTAACGTTACTGTCGTAAATACCACTCACGCAGAGCAGTCTCTGCACTCACGGCCTGATCCCCTCCCCCCTGTATACCGGTCCCTGTTCAGTCGGATGGAAGCTGTAACGAGTGGAAATAAGGTGTGTCCCGTTTAAGAGCTGCGCCCGCCCTGTTTACGGCAGTCTGTATTGTATGTGCGTCTCGAACACCCCGTAAGCGGGTTGTTTCTGTTTGATGCTCATTCTTGTCCTATTTTTGTCTATCAAGTAATGCTGTGGACGGTAGAACGTGTGACAGACAGTTACACGAGTTCGATTGGGGAATAAACACAACACGTTACAAATCGTCGGACATCGAACAAGCACAGCTAGCCTCCGAAGATGTCTAAGTTACTAATCCATCAACAAGAACGCCAGGTGCTTTTTAGCTCACACCAACGAGTGAAAGCTTGTCCGAGTGATATACAATATAAGCAATATACTTACAAGTCCAACAGCATGTGAGGACGTGTTGGGGGAAGTGAGGTAGCCTATGCCGTAAAGCAGTCGAATTTTGTAGTTCTTTTTGTGCTCGGGTTACTACCCAAACCCCGAAGTTTAAAAGTACGATTAAAAACTATACAGACCCCGTCAGGCTATGGCAGACGTGTCATTCAACCTATTGTAAGTCGATGTACCATCACAAGAGTCTTGGAAATCTATTATGAAGGTTGAAAAGTTACCTTGTGCTGCTTTAAGCAAGGAAAAGAATGCAAGGGCATTATTCTTAAAAGAAATGTAAATTATGTATTCATATTACATTGATTATATATATTCATTAAATAACATTATTACATTTCGTATTATCCAATATATTTTTGTAAAATGAAGATTAAAATATTTTGCCCTTTCGATCGTCCAGTTTATAGTGAAATAAACGACTTGGGAAAAAAAAGTCAACCGTTTGTGGGTATAGAAGGAAAAGCAAATAAAATTGTCTATGCATGTTCTTTGCTCGACTCCTCCCCTCACAATGCCAGCAGGGTATATAATAAACACCAGTGGTGTCATAGTTAAATATCATCTCATCAAGAACTAGCCTACAAGCGAAGAAACTCTTCAAGGTGAGAACAATATTCAGAAATTTCCTATTAGGTCTATATGTAAAATAATACAAATGGTTTCATAATATGAAAGTATTAGGGTGATTTTAGTATTTCAGTGTTCGTAGGAAATATCCCTGCAGCAGGGCAAATCTACATAAAGTTAAACCAAATTAAGTAAATGATAAATATTCAAACAATATAATAAAGTGTATTTTACACTCTAAGAAAATAAATCATAAAAAAATAAAATAAATATCAATGTCAGCCATGGCTGCCAAACAAAAACCATAAAATTAATGTAATATCCTAATGATTAAAAATATCCTAATTTAAATAAAGTGCAACAAACTTTGACAGAATACTTTTTGCAGAAAAACACCAGTGTTTTCTGGCTGATCCTGGACTGAAACAATGGGGACCCACAAAACTCAAGACAACAGAAACACTATAAATCCCAACAGATCATTAAAAACTAAATAATTCAGGAAATACTCTACCTGTAGTTAAGTCATCTTCATTTATATAGCGCTTTTAAAGGGATACTCCACTTTAAAATGAAAATTCTGTCATCATATACTCACCCTCATATTGTTTCAATCCTTTATGAATTTCTTTCATCTGCTGAACAGAAAGGAAGATATTTAGAAGAATATCAGTAACCAGACAGTTTCTGGTCTCATTGACTTCCATATATACTATACCATATAACTGGTTACTGAAGAAAGCAGAAGAAAGAAATTCATAAAGGATTGAAACAACATGAGGGTGAGTATAGGATGACAGCATTTTCATTTTAATGTGGAGTATCCCTTTAACAATGTAGATTGTTTCAAAGCAGCTTTACAGAGATAAATGTATAACTTAAGGTAACAGAGATTGTTTTGGCTTTATAGCGGTTCTTTAATTAAGTTATTTTCCAGCTAAAGTTAGTTTTGATTGATTTGCTTCCGTCGCAACGATCATTTGTTATTAAATTGGGGGCCGCTAAGACGACACCATTCTCTCTACACAGACTTTAGACGCGAACCTGTGAGAAACGCTGATGGCGTTCACAACATGCGCATTAAGAACTGGGTCTATAGTTATGTGCGTTTGAATATATGTGCGCAGGTTTGTCTGAAGTTTAAAATCATTGGTTGCCCGTAAGCCAATCACATAACGTTTGGTTATGGCGTGTGTTATGCGCAGGCTCAGCCGCATCTAACTTCCACTGTAAACACATGTATGATGCGAAAACAAAACCATCGAGCGAAATACCGGAGTGAACATGGCTGTGAACGACTTTTGCAGATTATGTGAAGTAAATCTACGCATCCACGGTACAATCAGTGTCTACGTCACGGCTCTCAGCCCGCCCTCTGTTCGTTGATTGGCCGGCTGTTTTCAGGCCGGAGGAAAACGGAAAGCTCTGACGCTGTCTCAGACTGAGTACAGAAGCGAAATGAAATTGAGCAGAAGTACGAAGTCTGATGTAGTCAGGCTACGACATTCTAAGGCCGGCGACACACTGGCTGCGTTGCGTGAGCGTGGCGTTTCTGTTGCGTGAGCGTGGCGTTTCTGTTGCGTGTCAGCTGCGTGGCGTTTCTGTTGCGTGAGCGTGGCGTTTCTGTTGCGTGTCAGCTGCGTGGCGTTTCTGTTGCGTGAGCGTGGCGTTTCTGTTGCGTGTCAGCTGCGTGGCGTTTCTGTTGTGTGAGCGTGGCGTTTCTGTTGCGTGTCAGCTGCGTGGCGTTTCTGTTGCGTGTCAGCTGCGTGGCGTTTCTGTTGCGTCTCAGCTGCGTGGCGTTTCTGTTGCGTCTCAGCTGCGTGGCGTTTCTGTTGCGTGTCAGCTGCGTGGCGTTTCTGTTGTGTGAGCGTGGCGTTTCTGTTGCGTGTCAGCTGCGTGGCGTTTCTGTTGCGTCTCAGCTGCGTGGCGTTTCTGTTGCGTGAGCGTGGCGTTTCTGTTGCGTGTCAGCTGCGTGGCGTTTCTGTTGCGTGAGCGTGGCGTTTCTGTTGCGTGTCAGCTGCGTGGCGTTTCTGTTGCGTGTCAGCTGCGTGGCGTTTCTGTTGCGTGAGCGTGGCGTTTCTGTTGCGTGTCAGCTGCGTGGCGTTTCTGTTGTGTGAGCGTGGCGTTTCTGTTGCGTGTCAGCTGCGTGGCGTTTCTGTTGCGTGAGCGTGGCGTTTCTGTTGCGTGTCAGCTGCGTGGCGTTTCTGTTGCGTCTCAGCTGCGTGGCGTTTCTGTTGCGTGTCAGCTGCGTGGCGTTTCTGTTGCGTGTCAGCTGCGTGGCGTTTCTGTTGTGTGAGCGTGGCGTTTCTGTTGCGTGTCAGCTGCGTGGCGTTTCTGTTGCGTCTCAGCTGCGTGGCGTTTCTGTTGCGTCTCAGCTGCGTGGCGTTTCTGTTGCGTGAGCGTGGCGTTTCTGTTGCGTGTCAGCTGCGTGGCGTTTCTGTTGCGTGAGCGTGGCGTTTCTGTTGCGTGTCAGCTGCGTGGCGTTTCTGTTGCGTCTCAGCTGCGTGGCGTTTCTGTTGCGTGTCAGCTGCGTGGCGTTTCTGTTGCGCGTCAGCTGCGTGGCGTTTCTGTTGCGTGTCAGCTGCGTGGCGTTTCTGTTGCGTGAGCGTGGCGTTTCTGTTGCGTGTCAGCTGCGTGGCGTTTCTGTTGCGTGAGCGTGGCGTTTCTGTTGCGTGTCAGCTGCGTGGCGTTTCTGTTGCGTGAGCGTGGCGTTTCTGTTGCGTGAGCGTGGCGTTTCTGTTGCGTGTCAGCTGCGTGGCGTTTCTGTTGCGTGGCGTTTCTGTTGCGTGAGCGTGGCGTTTCTGTTGCGTGAGCGTGGCGTTTCTGTTGCGTGTCAGCTGCGTGGCGTTTCTGTTGCGTGGCGTTTCTGTTGCGTGAGCGTGGCGTTTCTGTTGCGTGTCAGCTGCGTGGCGTTTCTGTTGCGTGAGCGTGGCGTTTCTGTTGCGTGTCAGCTGCGTGGCGTTTCTGTTGCGTGGCGTTTCTGTTGCGTGAGCGTGGCGTTTCTGTTGCGTGGCGTTTCTTTTGCGTGAGCGTGGCGTTTCTGTTGCGTGTCAGCTGCGTGGCGTTTCTGTTGCGTGGCGTTTCTGTTGCGTGGCGTTTCTGTTGCGTGAGCGTGGCGTTTCTGTTGCGTGTCAGCTGCGTGGCGTTTCTGTTGCGTGGCGTTTCTGTTGCGTGGCGTTTCTGTTGCGTGAGCGTGGCGTTTCTGTTGCGTGGCGTTTCTGTTGCGTGAGCGTGGCGTTTCTGTTGCGTGTCAGCTGCGTGGCGTTTCTGTTGCGTGTCAGCTGCGTGGCGTTTCTGTTGCGTGGCGTTTCTGTTGCGTGGCGTTTCTGTTGCGTGAGCGTGGCGTTTCTGTTGCGTGGCGTTTCTGTTGCGTGAGCGTGGCGTTTCTGTTGCGTGTCAGCTGCGTGGCGTTTCTGTTGCGTGGCGTTTCTGTTGCGTGGCGTTTCTGTTGCGTGAGCGTGGCGTTTCTGTTGCGTGTCAGCTGCGTGGCGTTTCTGTTGCGTGGCGTTTCTGTTGCGTGAGCGTGGCGTTTCTGTTGCGTGTCAGCTGCGTGGCGTTTCTGTTGCGTGGCGTTTCTGTTGCGTGAGCGTGGCGTTTCTGTTGCGTGTCAGCTGCGTGGCGTTTCTGTTGCGTGAGCATTTTAGATTTCACTTAAATTTACAGTAATAAACCGTATTTAATGATTTGATATAATGTTAATTTACTAACCTTTTGAAGTATTTATATCTGTTTTGTACCATAGTAATACACTGACAACCACCAATCACAGCGGAGATAAAAATCACATGATGAATTAAATATCATCAAAAGCAGCTCTGTCATAAGAAAGTTCATACTAATATATAGAAGTTGCACAGTGTCATTCATAACAAACACCATCATGGTAACAAACGTGAAATAAAAAAAAATGCAATAGACATTAATTTAACAACATTAAAGGGGCTATGTGTAGGTTTTTACTTAAAAAAATCTTTAAGATAGTAATGTGTATGAGCCAACCATGATGTAATAAAAAGAATGACACCTTGACTGTCCACCACGGTTGCCTCTATCAGCCTGTAGGCTCAATTGTGTGTGGAGGAGTCGGCCCGAATCAGCGTGAAAATTCACAAAATGTGACGTCATGCGCATTCTCGTCTACTTACATCCGTACGGCACGGCAGCCATTATTAGTAAGCAGCGGCAATCGGTAGTGTTTTCAAATGGTGTTTTCTTACCTCAAACATTATGCTGGTGAATCTTGATGAGCCATCAGTGGTTGCTGCGGCAACCCTGGTTGATGTGGTCGTGCTCGTACGAGCGTGTGCGCACTGAGAACGAGCATGAGACTGGCTGCAGTTCCTCTAACGGCCACTGGTGTCAGTAACTGTTAGAAATTTCAGAACCTATGCAATGCTCCTTTAAATGTAACATAAAACCCTAATGTCATAACTGATTAGAAAAAACTAAGAAAACTATGTATTTCAACAAAAATACATCAAATGTGAAGTGTCACGCAGGGAATTGTGGGAATGTCAATTTACGTTTTTTTCACTGTAAATTATACAAGATTTGTTCTTTTTCACTTCCAAAAACGATACTTGGTTACTCACGTAACCTCGGTTCTCTCTAGAGAGGGAACGAGTATTGCGTAAGCTTGCTTACGCTGCGGGAAAGTCTTCTTTTCTCCAGATACTGAAGCCAAAAATTATCCTTAATTTCATATTTTGTCAACGCAGTGCAGCTGCGGGCAGCTGAGCTAGAGCGGCATACTGCACGCTCATTGGCTGCCGCGCGGCAACTGCTTAAGCCTACCAGTGAGCCTGGCGTGACGTCACGCCCAGAATGGGCGGCGTCAGAGCGTATATAAGGAAGGCTCGTAGGCTATATTGTCTGTTTTCTGTCGAATGAAGCGACACGAGCTATAGGCTTTAAGCACGGCAGGGAACGCAATACTCGTTCCCTCTCTAGAGAGAACCAAGGTTACGTGAGTAACCAAGTATCGTTCTCTTACGAGAGGTTCTCTCGTATTGCGTAAGCTTGCTTACGCTGCGGGAACCCCTTGTCCACGCCGTGCGCGCCTAACGATCACATATGACTCTTTATGAAAAGCATAGAGGTGAAATGACAGGTGGCCAGCGGTGCGGGCAAACACATGTTCATAAGCACACCCAGGGAACACAAGAACGGTACGGCCGGTCTATGCATACTGATACCCTGAGCGTGCAGCTCAACAGACAAGCTAATCGATAATACAGCCTGCGCACATGAGCAGGACATGAACACGACTAGACTGACAGAAGTTTAGCCTGCAGGGCGGGAACTTCCAGGTTATAAAACCTAACAAATGTAGAGGGGGACGCCCAGCCCGCCGCCATACAAATGTCATGAATGGAAATCCCGCTGGACCATGCCCACGATGAGGCCATGCCTCTGGTGGAATGAGCCCGTATGCCCAACGGGCATTGCAGGTCTTTTGACGCATATGCTGCTGCAATAGCATCCACTATCCATCTGGATAGCGTCTGTTTCGAGGCGGCGCGACCCTTAGCGCGCCCTCCAAACGAGACGAAAAGCTGCTCTGAGAGCCTGAAGGCTGCAGAGCGCATGACATAACCCCTTAACGCCCTGACCGGGCAAAGGCGGTTAACACCCTCCTCGCTGCCGGATGACGGCAGGGCCGATAGGGTAATGACTTGAGCCCTAAAGGGAGTACCTAACACTTTGGGGACATAACCGTGCTTCGGCTTGAGAATGGCTAACGAGTCGTTAGGTCCAAACTCGAGGCACGACGCACTGACGGACAGCGCATGCAAATCACCCACTCGTTTGACTGAAGCCAGAGCTAGCAGAAAAACGGTTTTAAGCGTCAAGTATTTCAACTCCACAGAGTCCAAAGGCTCGAAGGGATGCACTTTTAGGGACTCTAGGACCAGAGACAGGTCCCAAATAGGGACTGACGGGGGCCGAGGAGGGTTCATCCTCCTGGCCCCGCGCAGAAAGCGGGTAATGAGTTCGTTCCTGCCCAGCGAGCGGCCGCGCGCCGAATCGGCGAACGCTGCTATGGCCGCGACGTACACTTTGAGCGTGGAGGGGGACCTGCCCGCGTCCAACATCTCTTGGAGGAAGTTTAATACCTGTGGAACTCCACAGGACTGAGCATTAGAACCCTATTCCACACACCATTTGCTAAACACCGACCATTTAGACGCATAGAGCCGCCTCGTCGAGGGGGCTCTGGACTGCGTGATCGTGTTAATTACCCCTTCTGGCAGATCAACGGATATCCGTTGATTTCCCACGCATGCAGAGACCAGTGCTCTGGATGGGGATGCAGAATCGATCCTCGGGCTTGAGAGAGAAGATCTCTCCTCACCGGAATCGGCCATGGGGCTGTATCTGCCAGCCTCATTAGCTCGGGGAACCACGGTTGGTTTTCCCAGCGCGGAGCTATGAGGAGCACTGCGCAGTCCGCCTCCCTGATCCTCGCTAGCACTTGAGGCAGCATCGAGATCGGTGGGAACGCATACAGCGGAACGCTGGGCCATGTCTGAGCCAGCGCGTCCTCGTGTTTTGAGAAAAACCTCTGGCACTGAGCGTTCTCGCTCGCGGCGAAGAGGTCGGTCTCCGCTTCGCCGAAACGACGCCAAAGCGATTGGACCGTCTGGCGGTGTAGAGACCATTCCCCTGGGGATCGTTGTCCCTGGACAGTCTGTCCGGGCCGTCGTTCAGACGACCGGGTACATGAGCTGCCCTTAGGGAGCGCAGCGGTCCCTGAGCCCAGGATAGGAGGCGCTCTGTGAGAGCGCGCAGGGTTCTGGATCTGATTCCGCCCTGGCGGTTCACGTAAGACACCACTGACATGTTGTCCGAGCGAACTAGCACATGGTGTCCCCGTAGAAGCGGTAGAAAGTGCTTCAGCGCTTTCTCGACCGCCAGCATCTCTAGACAGTTTATGTGGAGGCTTTTCTCCGTATTCGACCATGGGCCACAAATCGGACTGCCCTCGTGAGTCGCTCCCCAACCCATGTTGGACGCGTCTGTCGAGACCACTTTGCGGTGTGCGATGACCCCCATCGTCACTCCCCGCTGATACCATTCGGCCGCCAGCCAGGGCTGCAGGGCTGAGACACAGCGCTGAGTCACTCTGACTGGTGCGCGGCCCGAAAACCATGCATTGCGGGGCACTTCCGACTTTAGCCAGCATTGAAGCGGGCGCATTCGAAGTAAACCCAGATGCAGGACCGCTGCGGCTGCAGTGTTAATTTCGTTAACGAAAACTATGACGAAAAATGTTCGTTGACGACCTTTTTTCCCCTGACTAAGACAAGACGATGAGAGACGACACCCACGTCATTAAACGATAACTGTGACTATATCAACACATGCAATATCGTTGACGAAAAAAGACGAGACTGAAATGTGTTTAAACATTTTTAAACTTAACCAAAACCACTTGTTTGTGTCAAATAAAGGAGACGACAACACATTGACTGTTTTTACGAGCGTTCATGCTTACGGTTGCCAGATTTTAATAATTAAATCCCCAGACAGAGCTTTTCTGTTAAAAGAACACGTTTTCTACCCGGTCTTTTCAATAGTATCTGGCAACCATGCGCGCGCGCTCTCTACACTGCTGAAGAAGCGCGGATGATCTGAAAACAACACAGACAAGTAAGCTGGAGTTTAGCGATCTTCATTTGAGATTTTCTACTTAAATTAAAGTGTCTTTCAGTCGGTCTGTGTTCTGCCACGAGCCGTTTGCGCTATCTGTGCTACTAAATCTGCGATCAAAATATAGGCTGATATCCAGTGTTTTTATTGTCGATCATATTATACGAGCAAGAATGCAATGTTTCCTGAATATCCACACGATTTCAAATGAGACATTGATTTTATACAACAGTTCAACAAACAGAAGGGTAACATTAAATTATTTACTACATTTAAAACAGTATTGTCATAGGCGTATTGCTCTATTTTGCAACGAAAGCCACAGCAGAACTGCAGCACACAGCGGTGATTCGTGAACGATTCTGTGGCTTAGAATGAATCGTGAGATTCAATGACCCGTTCATAAATATAGCAGCGTGCTTCCTTACTGAATGAATGACTCCATGACTCACTCATAAAGACAGTGACTTACTACTGGCTTTAATTTAATATTTTAAAAGTACCGGTATCACTAAGTTTTTACCATCATTGCATATTTATTGAACATTGTTTAATTTAAAAATATATGTATAAAAAAATATTGTCCCTTAATGGAAAAAGTGTGACTGCAGTCTAAGTGGAAGAGAGGGGGTGCCAGGGGGTAGGGCACTCTAAAAACCACTGAACTAAGGAAAAGGGGTATGTAGAATTGCACAAGTGCTACTGCTAAAGAGTGCAATGTCAATACAGCCTGTTACCTTAATTTACATTTCTCATAAGCTTAATTGAATTGGCCTAGAGATAAAAAATTAGGACATTTTTTTGTCTAAAGACTACATATAAATAGCTACCAAAATTAATGTCGGTAACTGCAGTTTGACTAAAAGTTGACAAAAAACGCAATGACTTTTCGTCAACTAAAACTAGACTAAAACTATGAAAGACAAAATGACTAAAATGTGACTAAGACCAATAAGTATTTTCATCTCAAGATGAAAACTAAGACTAAATCAAAAATGGCTGCCAAAATTAACACTGTGCGGCTGACGCCATATGGCCCAAAAGCCTCTGAAAGGTTTTCAGGGGAAAAACTTTCCCCACTTGAATGGAAGCGGCGAGGTGTCGAACACAGCGTGCGCGCTGTGTTGACAATCTGGCCGTCATCGCCGCCGAATCCAGATCTATACCCAGAAAAGTGATAGACTGGCTGGGGGTTAGAGAGCTCTTGTCCCAGTTCACGGAAAGACCCAGGCTTTCCAAATGACCGAGAAGCGCTGTCTTGTGAGAAACTAGTTCCTCTGTTGAGTGCGCTATAATGAGCCAATCGTCCAGATAGTTCAGAATTCGCATTCCCTTCGATCTCAGGGGTGCGAGAGCCGCATCCATGCACTTCGTAAATGTACGGGGTGCCAGGGACAGGCCGAACGGCAGGACGGTGTACTGATATACCTGACCGTCGAAGGCGAATCTCAAGAATGGCCTGTGACGGGGTATAATCTGAATCTGAAAATACGCGTCTTTCAGATCGAGAGAGATGAACCAGTCCCCCGGGCGAATCTGCGCGAGGATTTGACTGGTCGTGAGCATTTTGAACGGTCGTTTCATGAGCGCTTTGTTCAAATGTCTCAGATCTAATATAGGTCTGAGCGCTCCGCCTTTCTTGGGTACGAGGAAATAACGGCTGTATAAGCCTGCCTCGGTAACCGGTGGGTGAACTCGTTCTATCGCCCCTTTGTGCAGCAAATTCGCTATTTCTGCGTGAAGCAGATGAGCTGCATCCGCCTTCACCTGAGTCTCGACCCGGGCGCGAAAGCGCGGGGGGCGGCGAGCGAATTGAAGCGAATAGCCCTTTATCACTGTGTTTAGTACCCACTTCGACACTCCCGGAATAGCTTTCCATGCATTCGCACTCATAGCTAGGGGTCGAATCGCCTCCGGTTCCCGCCCGCCGCACAGCGCGGGACAAGGAGCCTGTGGCGGTATGTGCGCGAGTCGCGCAGTGGCAGTGAGGGGAGACGGGGGCTCGCTGATAGCAGCAGCCGGCTGAGTGACGCTGTGAGAGAGCGTTGTGTGTGACGGCTCGCGGCGCGGAAGCGGGGCGGGCTCGTGAGTGTTCACATGAGAGTGTGCGTGCTGTGTAGCGGGCACAGGGCTCTTTATTAACACACAGCCGGTGACGGATTGCTCTGGACCCCGAATGTGTGAGACAGAGCGAGCACTGTGTAGGTGTGAGCACTGGGGCGTGGGCACGTGACCTACAACTAACACTCGAGCGGCCGTAGCGCGCTTTATGTGAGTGCGCTCTGTGGGGTACACAGGGGAGATTGTGCTTGTGTGTAGCAATGAACACTGGGACGTGGGCATGTTTACTACACTCATAACACTGACGGCGTGAGCCGATTGACCAGATTTTACACTCTTTATTTGATTTATCTGGGTCGCCGTAAGAACGGCGTTTGTGTGCAGGCGAGAGAGTTGAGAAACTGGCTCGTTGGCTGCGGTGGACACTACTGCAGTAGCCTTTATCAAGGGGACTGGCAGAGGTATACAAGTTAGCTTTGACGGCGGTCCGGCCGCGGCGGGACTCAACCGTCTTTTCCTCTCGACGAGTGCTAGGAGGACTTCGCAGGCTCGGGTTTCAGCGAAACTCTAGGCCGGGGACCCCGCGGGGGTAGCGGCCTGTGCTGGCTGGTGGAGCGGGACCTGGGTCGGCCGCGCTGGCGCTGCTGCGAAGCTGGAGGTCGAGACGGGCGCTGCGTGGAGCTGCGTGCAGGAGGCTGAGTGTTAGAGCGGCCTGCAGCAGAGCTCGAGCGGCGGGGCAGAAAGAGGTTCATGGCCTGTGACGCCTTCTGTACTTCAGAGAAGCGGTCCACGAGGCCACTCACCGCAGGGCCGAAGAGACCGGTGGGTGAGAGCGGGGCGTTGAGAAACACGGACCGCTCTTGTTCCCCCATGTCGGCTAGCGTTAGCCAGAGGTGGCGCTCTATGACGGTCAGCGAAGCCATGGAACGTCCGATAGCTTGGGCCGCTGTCTTCGTCGTGCGAAGGGAGAGATCCGTCGCACTGCGCAGGTCGGTCAAGGCAGACTTATTCAGTTCTCCCTCGTCGAGCTGGCGGAGGAGGTCGGCTTGGAGAACTTGAAGGACCGCCATTGTGTGCAGGGCTGAGGCGGCTTGCCCAGCGGCGGAGAAAGCGCGGCTGACAAACGCCGAAGTAGTCCTGCAGGCCTTAGACGGGAGGGCAGTCTTTGAACGCCATCTAGCGGATGGGGGGCAAAGATGCGCTGCAACCGCCTGTTCGACCGGTGGGATCCGGTCATACCCCTTCTCCGTGGCTCCATCCACGCGGGAAAGAGCTGATGAGGCCGGAGAGCGGAGTCTGGCCGAAACTGGAGCATTCCACGATTTAGCAAGCTCCTCGTGAAGCTCCGGTAGAAAAGGCGCTGGTCTGGACGCTGGAGCTTGTCGACTGGCGGGCAGGAAGCATCCGTCGAGCCTGTTGGGCGGGGACACCGCTGGCGGAGACCATTCGAGGCCCAGGTGCTCGACTGCCAAAGTGAGGAGGCGGAGAAGCTCGGCGTCCACACTGGCGTGAGTCCTGCTGGACGCTCTGGTGGAAGAAGCGGAGCGGACAGAACCGGACCATCCCTCGCTGTCCGACGCCATTAATGAGCACGTGTCCAGTAGCGCGTTGTCATCCGCATCATCCCCTGAGGCGACGGCATCGAGGGCGAGAGCCGTAGGCTGCGCGTCGGGAAGCGGGGGCGGAGAAGGAGAGAGCGAGGCTCGCGGGAGAGGCTCCGGCGAGGCCCTGGCTCGAGTCTCGGGCTCCGGTGGTCGTTGAGAGCGGCGTTTCTTCTTTCGCGGCCCAACGACGGTTGGAGCAGGCTCTGTGAAGAGGGCGAGTCGAGCCCGCAGGGTCGACATCGGCAGCTCTTCACAGAAGGTGCAGCCGCCCGTGGAAAGCGCGACGGCTGCGTGGTCCCGGCCCAGGCAGAGAGCGCAGATAAGATGGCGGTCTCTGTCGCTGAGTGTAGAGCGGCATGAGCCGCACGTGGTGCGAGGCATTTGCAACAACGCCTCCGCTCTTTTAGATAGTGCTGCGGAAGCAAAACACACAGAAAGAGCTTTTGTAAAGGATATCGCCGGATAGCTGAGCTGGCACGGCAGGCTGAAGGCGGCGAAGATTCGTCCGGCTTCCTCAGGCTGTCCTAAGCTGGCTCGTTAGCTGTTCCTTGCAGGACAACGGCGACGGCTTCCTCTCAGAGTTCAGCGATGCGAGTGCTTCGCTGAAAAGACAGAAATCAGAGAATATAGCCTACGAGCCTTCCTTATATACGCTCTGACGCCGCCCATTCTGGCGGGCTGTGACGCGCGAGGGCGCACGCGCCCTCATTGGGCGTGACGTCACGCCAGGCTCACTGGTAGGCTTAAGCAGTTGCCGCGCGGCAGCCAATGAGCGTGCAGTATGCCGCTCTAGCTCAGCTGCCCGCAGCTGCACTGCGTTGACAAAATATGAAATTAAGGATAATTTTTGGCTTCAGTATCTCGAGAAAAGAAGACTTTCCCGCAGCGTAAGCAAGCTTACGCAATACGAGAGAACCTCTCGTAAGAGAACTGTAAATTTAATGGTATTTTACAGTAAAATTACATTAAATGTACCGTTAGATCTGTCACAGTTGTTTACTGTATATAGTACGGAAACTTTCTCTTAACCAACAGCTCTTCACTGTAGCATTTTTACAGTCTTTGACCGTTAAAATCACGATAATTTTTTTATAGTGTAGCCTATTTATACATTTAATTTAGGAATATTTGGATTTAGGTAATTATGTAGGCTATTTATTTGTAAAAAAAAAAAAATTCATTCATTTAGGCTACGTATGTATTTATTGATTTAATTATTCATAATCGCAGGGTAGCCTAATTCAACATGTAAATGAAACACGGTCAGCTGATGTGCGGAGCCAGGACTGTGTGCATTATATATGATAAATCAAGTCATATTACACTAGTAAAACCTTCGTAACTCCAATTAAACAATAGGCTATAAACAAATTAAATGTTCAATAGGCTAACTCAATTTTTAAAGAAACATGTAATACATTTTTTTTTTTACTTTTCATGGATACTTTCATTGTGTAAAGTTTAATTTTGATAGGAGTAAGGCAAGGCAAGGCAAGGCAAGTTTATTTATATAGCACATTTCATACACAATGGCAATTCAAAGTGCTTTACATAAAAGAAATTAAAATAATAAAAAGAAATAAGAATAATTAAAACAGTTAAGAAAAATAAAAAAAAATAAAATACAGTACAGTACAAACAGTCGGACGAACATTGGCACAGTGCTCATTCAGTAAATGCATAGCTAAAAAGATGTGTTTTGAGTCTAGATTTGAATGTGACTACAGTAGGAGCACATCTGATCTCCTCTGGAAGCTGGTTCCAGCTGCGGCTGGCATAATAGCTAAAAGCAGACTCGCCATGCTTTGAGTGAACCCTTGGTATTTCTAGCTGATATGATCCTAGTGATCTGAGTGATCTGTTGGGTTTATATTCAGTGAGCATATCTGCAATATATTGAGGTCCTAGGCCATTGAATGATTTATATACCAGTAATAATACTTTAAAATCAATCCTAAATTTAACTGGGAGCCAGTGTAAAGACCTGAGGACTGGTGTGATATGTTCATATTTTCTGGCTCTGCTCAGAATCCTGGCGGCAGCGTTCTGTATGAACTGCAACTGTCTTATGGTCTTTTTGGGAAGGCCAGTGAGGAGTCCATTACAATAATCCACCCTGCTGGTGATGAAAGCATGCACAAGTTTCTCTAAGTCTTTTCTGGAAACAAAGCATCTAATTCTTGCAATATTTTTCAGATGATAGTATGCTGATTTAGTTATTGCTTTGACATGACTACTGAAACTAAGGTCTGATTCTAGTGTCACACCAAGATTCCTGACTTGATTTTTAGTTGTTTGACCCCTAGAGTGAAGGTATGCGTTCACCTTGAGAACTTCATCTTTGTTTCCAAATGCAATGACTTCAGTTTTGTCTTTGTTTAACTGAAGAAAGTTTTGACACATCCAACTTTTGACTTCATCAATGCATTGGCACAGGGAGTCAATGGGGCTGTAATCGTTAGGCGATAGGGCTAAGTAGAGCTGTGTGTCGTCTGCATAGCTGTGGTAAGCAATTTGGTTCTTTCTCATTATTTGGCTCATTGGGAGCATATACAGGTTGAACAGGAGTGGCGCAAGAATTGAGCCTTGAGGGACTCCGCATGTCATGGATGTCCACTCAGACTTATGGTCTCCTATACTCACATAATAACCTCTCCCATCTAAGTATGACCTGAACCATTTTAGGACTATCCCAGAAAGCCCCACCCAGTTTTCCAGCCTGTCAAGAAGTATGTTATGATCGACAGTGTTGAATGCAGCACTGAGGTCGAGTAGCACCAGCACTGATAGTTTGCCTGAATCAGTATTTAAGCGAATATCGTTTATTATCTTTATGAGCGCTGTCTCTGTGCTGTGATGTGGTCGGAAACCAGATTGAAAATTGTCAAAGGATCCATTCGAGCTTAAGAATTTGTTCAGGTAAAGGAAAAAAATAGCCCCATTGGGATGTTTTTTGCCTGGTCTTACTGGCACACATCTTGGATTGATGAGATTTAAACATATTTCCTCAACTAGGATTTTTTAGGACTTTTGGTAGCCTATGTTGTGCTGGACACCTCATAGAAATGATCTAAGCTGCAAAAAATTATTTTACAATTAGTCTGTCTTAAAACGCTACTTTGCCTGGACTATTAACCTCAAGACCGCAAACGTAAGTTTAAAATCCACTTTTTACAGCGTTGTTCTGTGATCTTGTTACATTTCTCACCTTTATAAATGACAATATTTGGTACTCTATAAACCCCCTTCCCTTTTCTCGGTTAGAACGATTGGAGCAGCCGTAAACTATAAAAACATAGGCATTTTTTCAGACGCAAGATCCGGCAGCTATTTCACTTCCTGCTCATCATCTGAATTTCTTTCTTTTATTTTTAATTTTCTATTATTGATTATGTTTCTGACAATAAGCAGACATAAAGTACAGAAAATATAGAACTTCTACAGGAATGAAATCATATCAAAGTTTGTAAAGTTTCGTATGTAAAGTTTCACAGAAGAAAAATAATCAAATAAAAAATAAATACATGTATATAAAATAACATGACAAACATAAACAGAAGAAACATTTTGCATCAGTGGTATTGCCAAAAAAAATCATCATAATATTTCAAGAATCTGTAACTTTTCTTGTTTTTAATCAACCTTAGAGATTTGAGAAATGCATCAATTTCAATTAAGAAATGTGGAAAAGTAGGCTGCGATTTGGAGAATTTTTGCTTGTGAATTATATTTTTTCCAAACAAAATAAAAAAAATGAAATCAAAAAGTATTATCTTTATCTTTATAGTAACAGATTATATCCTTTAACTGAAAGGATTTGGAAAAATAAAGGTGCTTACCCATATGAAGATATAAACTATTCCAAAAGTTTTGAGTTTTTTCACACTGGGAAAATAAATGGATCAGTGTTTCATCCTCTCCATAGATATACAGTATACATCCTCTCCATCTGAATTTCGAGCTCTCGCGAAGCAGCAACGTGACGTCACGTGAAACCCTGTCTTATTCTGCCCTCTAGTGGCATATCGAAATCAATACAAACCTTAACATAAAGAGACGGACAGTGTTAATATCAGACCAAACACAGTAAAAAATCATACTAATAAAGTATATATGTATAATATAATCTGATGAGCCCAGAATATAAACTCAACGCGTTCAATTACACGTTAAGCATTGCCGAACACACTCAAATGAGATCGACTCAGAAAAGACGCCAATAAATGCACGAGTCACCTGTAGGGTAGACTGGGTACAGTTGAGACACTTTTTGCGTTTTGATTTTTCACACAAAAATAGATACTGAAAAGAAGTGAATTTCCACATGACATTTCATTAGCTTATAGACTAAGATATTATCAATCAATAATACCCACAAGTAGTTTATATTTTCCACAATTAGCTCATAAAAATAAGGTGCTTTTTGTCTCAACCTTGTCTCAACTGTACCCATATGTGGTAGCCTACAGTTGAGACACCCATTTTTAATGATGTAAAGGTAACTAACCATTCATTGTAAATATAAAAAATAAAGAAAAATAAAGAAAATAACAATTGGGCAACATTTTTGTTTATTTATCCATTTATATTCATTCATTTTATTTAAATTTGCACTGGTTAAAATTTATAAAGGAGGAACAAGATATGAAACAATATTTATTAATAATACACAGTTTAAATATCACAAATATCAAATTTTATTTTCATTTGCATCCTGGCTAATTAGGACGTTTAACCTGTTATCATAACACTGAACAACTAAACAGTGTGTTTCCTAATACAACTCTATCGGGGGTACAGTATGTGTCTCAACTATCCCCCGCAGGCCACCTCGCACATTTCTCTAGATTTTGCAATTACCTTGCATGACACAATACCATGAAATATGCCAGTTTTTAGGGCACAGAATAACGTTTGTGGTGATACCAGTTACGTTTAACAGTCACATAAGGATAATAAGCTATTCACTGTGGAGAGTGCATGGTGAAGTGAACGTCCTACCTTAGAAAAAAAACTTTTCCCGATTTCTTCGGATCGGAGATGCGTCCACTGTTCAAATTTCCCACGATCAAAGAGGACACTAATACGCATGTGCACAGCAAAAATCACAACTTGTGCTTGCTGCGAACGCAAGTTATTTAAGGTGTCTCAACTGTACACAATCTACCCTACATCTTGTTGTATGCGCAAATTATGATCACTTACACAAAATAAAACATTTTATTCACAAAAATGTATCAATTTGTACAAATTGCTGCACATTCGTTGAATTCTGAATTTTGCACACATAAGTTGAAATCAATTTGTTTGTGGATAGTAAAACATATCTGCAACATTTATCAAGTTCACGGATAATTGTGCGTGCTTTTATTAATCATTATGTTACTAAAATCATAATAAAGTATCCTAGTATATGTCCAGAATATGAATGCAACACGTTTAATTTCACGTTAAGCATTTTCCTACCATAGAAAACCATTATAAGAACACTAAATGTGGCTTAATGCATATTAGAATGTCCCCTTATTATGTCGAAATAACGAGATATTATGTCGAAATAACGATATATTAATACAAGATATATTTCTTTTTTTCCACCTTGCGGTTCAGGGCTTCCGTATAAAATAACAGTGGTTTTCTGTTTATTTAAATAAGGATATTTTAATTTAATTTTACTGGGGTTTTTTTTTGGCTTCCAGTCATTTGACTATGTTATCATTTAACTGTTTTGTTGCTGTTTAAATACAGATTATTTTTTTTACATTTTACATACAATTGTATGTCATTTAATAAAACAGAAAAATACTATAAAATAGCCAGAGATTTTGCTATATATTGTATAATTTAAGGCTCGGATTAAGAAGACACATGGCCCTGAGGATAACAACCCCGACAGCACCCTTTTATAGCTTATAGTGCCACAGTGCCTTCTACCTAATTGTTTAAAATTAAATTATTAATATATATTAATATATATATATATATATATATATATATATATATATATATATATATATATATATATATATATATATATACAGCTTTCGCAGACTTCACAGCATTCTGGTAGTCTGTCCTTTTTTCATTTTCACTCTGCTTTTCTACACGCTTGACTTATAGCAAGTGAGTATCAGAGGTTCTGAGTATCAGAGACACCATTCAGTTCTGGGTTTTTGTTTAAAGACTTTGAGACAGGGTTAGGGTTAGGGTTAGGGTTAGGGTTAGGGTTAGGGTTAGGTTTAACAGTTAGATTTAAAACATCCAACCAAACAGCATTTAGAAGCTTGATGTGTTCGTCGACATCCAGGCCAAGAAGTGACGAATCCAGAGCCAATTGCTAACTCAAATCATTGAAAAGTGGATTAAAAATCATATGAAATTGAGATGAATAATACAGACACTGTGTTTGAACTTCAACAGATGAAAAAGTAAGATTTGGGAGAGACATAGAAAATAAAATTGACTGATGGTCCTAGAACATTTGATCAGATATTTCAAGCTCAGAAATAGAAAACCGTGGGTAAGCAGTTCACTGTAAAATTCAACAGTGATTCTAACTAACACTTTTTAGTTAACTTCACTTAATGTCTTATTTGTAAAAATTTAGTAACCTGTACAGTAACCTGCACAATGCATTGTTTACTCAGAAAACTCAAGTTAAGATTAATTGATTGGTTTGAGTGCAATTGTTTTTATCTTAATAGACCTTTCACTCATGTCCTCCACTTCTGCAGTTATTTTTCTCTACTCATATTCACTGATTTCCCAAATTCATCTTAATTGTTCAAATGTCAATTCATCTGAAAATTTTGAGAGAACATCACATATGCTGACTTGTATGACTCCTAAAATGTTTTTGTTTGTTTGCACTCGTCATTATGGTGATCAATGTTCATTTGGTTTGGCACTTTGAACTTCATTGATATTCTTGCAATTCTCTTCCTATTGATGCAGCAATGCAATAAGGTATTTGCTTTCAAAGGAAGGAATGTAATAAATATTCTATATACATACATACACACATTACACACATACAAGAATGATTTATAACAACTATATTTTATGTCAAATAATGATCTTTTAAATTTCATTGCTAACACTTACATCATAAACACTTTGTGAATCTTTTAATTGGGTTGATATAATCCCTCTGTATTTGAATAAAAAATATATTGTAATTGATAGGTTTGAGAGTTACACACAGACTTAGAAAACGAGTAGACACCTTTACAAAAAAACATCTGACAATGAGCAAGGAGAGTCTGTTTTAAAACAGTCACTAAATCACCCTCTCGACCATTCTGACGGAGAGAGACTAAATTGGTCATTTGGAACAAATTCAGAAAATGGACTTAAATCTCCAACCGGTGTCCGAGATTCGGTCAGTGTTTACGTTAAAATTAATGGAAAGTGGATATGTATTAATCTATAACACAAACACTAACAACATGTACATGTAAATCCTGATTAGTATGGCAACTTGCTCATATTCCCATTTTGTGGGAAAAAAACAAGTATTCTAAATGTAATTTATAATTTTGTGTTTAACAGATTATTGAGCAATTCTGTGCGGTGGAAACATGGGTGACGTGCCGGTGAGTTACAATTTTGAGTTTTGAGTTAAAATTCATGAGATTTATACGGAAAAGCAAAATGATATTACCTGCATTCATTTCATTGTAATAAAAATAAAAATTTATAGAATTTTCAATAATATGATTAATTTTTATTTGTTTGTGTTTTACTTCAATTAGTATTAAATGAATGAGAACAAATGCAACTGAAATGTTTTCTTAATTACATTATGAAATAATGATCCCACATTAAAGGGGAAAATTAATTTTTGAACAGAAATGTGTGTCTGCATTGTGTGTAACCAACCACTCCTTAATGATAAAAATCCACCCACTCCTCTTTTCTAATCCCCATAAATCATAAGCAGTGTCTGAGAATACTCTGTTCCAGTTTCCCCATACTGTGATAGATCTATAAGGCAGAAATAGTCACCAATGGGTTGGCTGGGATAAAAGTCTGTATAATAATTATTAAAACACCCAATAATTATTATTATAATATACAGTATATATAAATATTATTAGTGCCTTGATTTAAAACTATCTGAGGTGGGCTTGATAAGTTTGATGAAGGGCTGTAGAATACCCTAACCAAAAACAACAACATAAAAAAACAGATAATTGCAGGCTTATTTTCCTTTTCTGAAAGTAACAGAGTCGCATTCACTTCAGTGTAGTGGAAAAAGCAAAGGCTGTCAATCACACACGCAGAAATATTTGCGTGCAGTCAAGATGAATCAAGACGGGGCGTAGTCAATTTCTTGTAATATACTTGTTAATACACATTTCTATAGCTCTGATTGATTTTCAAGTGTCATTTTAAATTTTTACTTGAAAACCTCTCTCATTTAAGAACGTGCCTTTATTGCATGGCCGGAGAAAGAACATTCATTTGAATTCATATTCATATAAAATTCATATGCATAGTTTTGTTGAAACCTTGCCGTCTTTGGCTTGCTGTTAATGCCATTAAACTGAATGTACGAGCAAACTGTCTGCTTAAATAACAGCACTGAAATACCAATGAATCAGTTAGGGTCAATTCACACAGAACGTGTTTTTGCTGTTATAAGCACTGTCAAAGAGTCTCTTTAAAACTTTTAAAAAGTTGAACATATTTTAACTTGAGCGCCATTACATGCATGAGATGCTGAAAAAGTATGGATGCAAGAGTTGAGCGCAATGGTCAAACACGTCTGTCTAGACGTGCTTATGTTGAAAAACGTCTCCTGTTACTCGCATAACCCTGAGAGGAGGAAAGACACTGAGCCGCAGCGACGACCCCCTGAGATGGTGGTAGAGAGCTGGAGCGCCCAAGGAGACGGAGCCTGAGGGAGGGAGGAGCTGGCCGAAGCTGAAGGGGTGGAGGGCCGTGGTGAAGGTGGTGCAGTGTCAGACCCAGGGGGAGCCGACGTGCCGAGGGAGCCCAGCGAGGCTGAATGTCCGATGTTCACTGTAGACATCGAGGGTGGGAGGAGCGCAGGCAGAGCCACAGGCTCCCCACACCCAGACTGAGATGACTCCCAGCAGTCCAGCGGTGAAGCCGCGCCACTGAGAGGAGGCTGAGGTGGAACAGAGGGGCTGATGGGAGGCAGCGATGATTGGGTGGCAGGAATGGTTGTGGACTGGGAAGGAGCTTGAAGGGCCAGACAAATATCACCCAACAATAAAACAGTATTTTGGAGAGGTGGTGGGAGAGGGGGGTTGGGCGGGAACAGAGAATTTAGGACATGACAGACAGATTCAGATGATAATGGGGCAAACAACTCAAATTCTCCAAAATAATGAATTAAACTTCCATGCCCTCGAATTCCCCGAGAACTCCTTTGACGATGGATGGTGCAGCCGGCTCGCACACCGGGCCAGACACACATTGCTCAGGCTCCAGCTCGGTTGCTCCTGTCGGCGCTGGCTCAAACGTCGTGGTGGAGTCTCTCATGTCAAGTCAAGTCTCCTTCATTTATACAGCGCTTTAACAATATAGATTGTTTCAAAGCAGCTTCACAGTGATAATAGGAAATTACAGTAACAGAGATTGTTTTGGCTTTACAGCAGCTCTAGAATAAAGTTATTGTCCAGATAAAGTTAGTTTTGAGTGATTGATTCACTTCCATTGCAAAGATCATTAGTTATTAACTTAGGGGCCGCTAACACGACACAGTTCTAACAGGACACCCTTAACACGCTCCTGCCGCCCATCCGCACAAAACAGTGCCTGGTGTCTCGAGAACGCACTCCTGGAAATAAGTTCGAAGGTGCAAATGATAATCAGTTATTTCTGCGCAAACCTCAAAACATGCGCATGCGCATTCAGTCCAGAGGTATGCGTGTTTGAATATATATATGTGCGCAGGCGTGTAGTCCTTCTTTACAAATCAACCCTCAACAAACTACTCTGGCCTTAAAAATGTACAATACAGAATTTTTTGTCGCGTCTGCGTAGCCACGCGAACCGGAATTACCCCGACAACGCTTTATCTGTAGAGAGGTAAAGATAGGGAGGCCTTCACAGGGAGAGACTAGTGGACACTTCAGGTCTGCGCTGTCGTCGCGTCCAGGAGCAGGTCCTTCATCAGATCAATTTTGGCAAATCAATTTTGGCAATGCAAACGTGATTATTGTTCATGAGTCCAACATCCAGCCAGAGGGAATAATATGCTCAAAAAACATTTCTGATTATTATTAATGTGTAAATTTTTATTTTCCAGGATTCTTTGATGAATATAAAGTTCATAAGAGATTTATCTGGAATAGAAAGCTTTTGTAACATTATAAATGTCTTTACTGTCACTTTTGATGAATGTAATGCATCCTTGCTGAATAAAAGTAGGCAATTACTTTCTTTTAGTTTCTTTCCAAAAAAATAATCTCACTAACCCCAAACTTTTGAACTAGTGTATAATGTTAAAAATGCTTTCTATTTTAGATAAATGCTGTTATTTTGAACGATGATTTGTTTGTAATGTGACTTTTTTATGTATGACATTAAAACGATTTTTAAACTTAAATTGTACATAAATAGGTTAAGCAATACAATGTGTTTATGTCTGATAACACATACTTAACTGCAGACACTGAAATGACGTACACTGTGTGATACAGTACAAATATTTTGAGTGTCCCTCATTTTCATTTTCTGAAGTTGGCAACCCTAGTTATCAGTTATCCGGGAGGATTGACAGATTGGCTAGAAAGATATTGTCCTCTAAACGTCTCTTGAGGGAGCGATTTCACTGCTCAAGGCAAATAAACAAAAAAGGTACACAGGTCAGGTCACAGGTTTGGTCAGGTCACAACACTGTGTATATGATCAAACTTGAACACAATGATGAAGAGAGAATGCAGTCTTTTAATAAATCCAAAGGCACAAAGGTCATCCAAACAAGGAGAGCAATACACACCCATAACAAGGACTATAGGCTACCTAACAATGAACACAAACAGAACTGAACTTAAGTACACGTGATAACGAGGTAGATAATGACAGCACAGCTGAACATAATTAGTAACCAAGACAACAAACGACTAACTCAGGCAGAAGGTGGTGAAACACAAAAAGTTCAAACTAACAGAACCGTGACAGAAACAGTATTGGCAGTATTTTACCATTGATTTACAAGAAAATGTTTTACAGTGCCCCTGCCTACATTGCTCACTGTTGTTTTCAATAAACTTGTTGTTTACTTACATCTGGGGCCTGTGTCAGAAAGGAGGTTAAGTGAAAACTCTGAGTATGTTAACCCTGAAATGAGGGAAACTCTGGGTTTTCTGTTTCAGAATGGGAGGTATGTCAAACCTGAGAAAGCAGAGTAAGTCAAGCCCGTTTCTGAAAGAGAGGTAACTTACACTCAGAGTCAGTTACCATGGTAACTTACTCTGTGAACCTACAGGAGATAAGAATACCCGTTTATACTTAGATTTAAACCTAGATTCTATTGGCTACTCCTTCAACTGGGTTCTGTTGGGACAAGAGGCTCCAAAAGACAGATATTACCATCAGAATATGTTGGAACCAAAAAAAAAAAAAAAACCCAAAGTAATATAAATTGAAATATCAAAAATAGCCTATATTAAAAATAACACATATGTAAACCTCTTACATTTTATGAGGCCCTTGGATCTTCGGGAGTGACTGGCTCTGATGAAGTCCCTCCAGGAATTCCCTCAGCCGAAAATGCTGCTGCACTGCCAGACACTGGATGATATTTAGTTATTTAATATGTCAAATGTAAAGTCAGGTAGCCTACACCCATGATATGCTCAAGCCTTACCTGACTGAATTATGTTTTTATATTTAATTTTCAGCTGCTGCCATGTTCTTTTAACACCTATTGCACATGAAAATTAAAATGAGGTTGAATAGCATACTGCCAGTTTCACCTCTGATATAATAACAGTTGGGTAAGTTACTCTAAAATAGTTATTAATTACTAACTACAAATGACATCTTCAACAGTGTAATTAGATTACTAGATTAATTACTAAATCCCATATCAACCTCAACCGCTTGAACAATACAAGGAGAGACAAGAAACTGCACTTTTAATGCTTTCAAATAAACAATATACAATTGCATGAATTATTCTTGAATTGACCAAAGTGTGTAGAGGGAGAAGGTTACATTAAAAATATACCTTTTAAAAATGTATGTTAAATATACAGATTTGTTCTATAGTCTAATGCAATTACATCAGATTTTACTTTAAATTACAGAAGAATTAAGAGTAAGCCCTTTAATTAAATTAAAGTAGGCTATTTAGATTACTTGGTAATTAATTACACCCAACACTGTATAACAGTAATTAAAATGTAAACTTACGCATTGACTCGAGCAACTATTTTCTCCCTAGCTAACTCTCTGTCCTTCGCTTCCGGATCTGATATTTAAATAATAATAATAATAATGTTTGTACTCTCTCCATATGCTTGCAGAAGCTCATCCAGTTCTGCTGATGAGAAATATGAAGACCTCTTTTTGTCTGGCGCTGTTGCCATGGTGACTCACACTGTAAAAAAAAAATTACATCCCCAAGTCAAAAATTTCAAGTGACCGATAACATCTAAATTTTTCAATTAGTCTGACGTATTATTTCTCATTGAGCCAATGTTAACAGACTATTGCAACAAGAATTTTACTTGGGCCAATTGAAAAATTTAGATGTTATTGGTCACTTGAAATTTTTGATTTGGGAGGGTTAGAAATTTTTTACAGTGCATAATATCTGCGCTCCATTGATAATGGCTTTTTATAGTTGTGGTGCACACGCTTAACTCAGAGTTAACTCTATGTAACTCAACTAACTCATTTCAGCTGTTCTGTAACCGAAAACTCAGAGTTTCCCATCTCAGGGTAAATCAACTCAGAGTTCAAGTTTTAACTCAGAGCTGGTTGAACCTCCTTTCTGAAACAGGCCCCTGTTCTCTCTGAGTCTGCATGTCGTTACAATAATAGTGTTTCACCCCTGTAGCTCATTTCTAATTGGTTAAATTGATCTCTCTTATATATTTATAGACTCTACAGACACACTACTATCACAAACTCTCTGATGCTGATGATGACAGTGATTCATCAGATAATGCATCTTTACTGAAAGGTGAGTACATTTTTTGATTAATTTGAGCAAGGGTTATGGTTGTAAGCAGGATTAAGCAGCAAAACAACATTAGAAATCACAATCTGATGTTACAAGATATACAGTAATAATTGAAATCCAATATGATTCAGGTTATTTGTAGTAGTTGTATATTTTTAAAGACATTTATTACATGGCTTGGTTGAACTCCAATGTAGAATGCGGTGTGTTATTTCTTGATAACAGACCGCTACTAAGTATAACACACCATTGCCATGAAAAACAGAGCATTGCTATGGATGCAGGATTCTAACCGTAGAGACGGAACTGACTATTTTCTTTAGCGGAAGCAATACAATCGTTTTTAAATCAATAAACTCCTTTTTAAATCAATATTTTGTGTCAAATTATTGATTTATTTGGTGAGCAGCCATGTAATAAGCGAGATAATGTATAGCAAGGCGGTTGTTATAGCGAATACAACCCCTTCAGGCTGATTCAAGCTCCACTTCGCGTCAGGGTCCTGATCAGCATGTCGGGGTTATATTCGCTATAACATCCGCCTCGCTCTACATTATCCCTTACATATCTCCAAACTGAATTGTTGAGATTTTTACACTTTTTTTAACAAAAAGGGTTGCATTTAAATTATGTTTAATAAAGAAAACCATACACATATTTGTATTAGTGTCAAGCGGCAACTTCTTTAACCGGATATGATATCTAGTTTATTACTTTACCAGAGACGACAAATACAGTTTTTCTGAATTGCTAAAACACTAAACCCCATTCTCTATACCAAATTCTCAATATTCTAAACCAATTTGTCAAATAAATCACTCTTTCTTTTAAACATTAAACAAGTTCAGGTAGTTAAAATATTGTTTGCAAATCTCATGCACTCTTTTTGCAAAACTCTAAACACATTTCACACTGTGATGGACTTATGTAGAGGTCAATCTTATGAAGAGTATGAGTTAGAGAAGGAGGAGTATGAGTAAGAGGAGGAAGAGTATGAGAAAGAGGAGGAAGAGTATGAGAAAGAGGAGGAAGAGTATGAGTAAGAGGAGGAAGAGTATGAGAAAGAGGAGGAAGAGTATGAGAAAGAGGTGGAAGAGTATGAGTAAGAGGAGGAAGAGTTTGAGAAAGAGGACGAAGAGTTTGAGAAAGAGGACGAAGAGTTTGAGAAAGAGGAGGAAGAGTTTGAGAAAGAGGACGAAGAGTTTGAGAAAGAGGACGAAGAGTATGAGTTAGAGGAAGAGTTTGAGTTAGAGGAGGAAGAGTATGAGTTAGAGGAAGAGTTTGAGTAAGAGGAGGAAGAGTATGAGTTAGAGGAGGAAGAGTATGAGAAAGAGGAGGAAGAGTATGAGAAAGAGGAGGAAGAGTTTAAGAAAGAGGAGGAAGAGTTTGAGAAAGAGGAGGAAGAGTTTTAGTAAGAGGAGGAAGAATATGAGTTAGAGGAGGAAGAGTTTGAGAAAGAGGAGGAAGAGTATGAGTTAGAGGAGGAAGAGTATGAGAAAGAGGAGGAAGAGTATGAGAGAGGAGAAAGAGTATGAAAAAGGAAAAGGAAGAGTATGAGAAAGAGGAGGAAGAGTATGGAAAAGGAAGAGTATGAGAAAGAGGAGGAAGAGTTTGAGAAAGAGGAAGAAGAGTATGAGAAAGAGGAGGAAGAGTATGAGTAAGAGGAGGAAGAGTATGAGAAAGAGGAGGAAGAGTATGAGAAAGAGGTGGAAGAGTATGAGAAAGAGGACGAAGAGTATGAGTTAGAGGAAGAGTTTGAGTTAGAGGAGGAAGAGTATGAGTTAGAGGAAGAGTTTGAGTAAGAGGAGGAAGAGTTTGAGAAAGAGGACGAAGAGTTTGAGAAAGAGGACGAAGAGTTTGAGAAAGAGGACGAAGAGTTTGAGAAAGAGGAGGAAGAGTTTGAGAAAGAGGACGAAGAGTTTGAGAAAGAGGAGGAAGAGTATGAGAAAGAGGAAGAGTTTGAGTAAGAGGAGGAAGAGTATGAGTTAGAGGAGGAAGAGTATGAGAAAGAGGAGGAAGAGTATGAGAAAGAGGAGGAAGAGTTTAAGAAAGAGGAGGAAGAGTTTGAGAAAGAGGAGGAAGAGTTTTAGTAAGAGGAGGAAGAATATGAGTTAGAGGAGGAAGAGTTTGAGAAAGAGGAGGAAGAGTTTGAGAAAGAGGAGGAAGAGTTTTAGTAAGAGGAGGAAGAATATGAGAAAGAGGAGGAAGAGTATGAGAGAGGAGAAAGAGTATGAGTTAGAGGAGGAAGAGTATGAGAAAGAGGAGGAAGAGTATGAGAAAGAGGAGGAAGAGTTTAAGAAAGAGGAGGAAGAGTTTGAGAAAGAGGAGGAAGAGTTTTAGTAAGAGGAGGAAGAATATGAGTTAGAGGAGGAAGAGTTTGAGAAAGAGGAGGAAGAGTTTGAGAAAGAGGAGGAAGAGTATGAGTTAGAGGAGGAAGAGTTTGAGAAAGAGGAGGAAGAGTTTGAGAAAGAGGAGGAAGAGTTTTAGTAAGAGGAGGAAGAATATGAGAAAGAGGAGGAAGAGTATGAGAGAGGAGAAAGAGTATGAGTTAGAGGAGGAAGAGTATGAGAAAGAGGAGGAAGAGTATGAGAAAGAGGAGGAAGAGTTTAAGAAAGAGGAGGAAGAGTTTGAGAAAGAGGAGGAAGAGTTTTAGTAAGAGGAGGAAGAATATGAGTTAGAGGAGGAAGAGTTTGAGAAAGAGGAGGAAGAGTTTGAGAAAGAGGAGGAAGAGTATGAGTTAGAGGAGGAAGAGTATGAGAAAGAGGAGGAAGAGTATGAGAGAGGAGAAAGAGTATGAAAAAGGAAAAGGAAGAGTATGAGAAAGAGGAGGAAGAGTATGGAAAAGGAAGAGTATGAGAAAGAGGAGGAAGAGTTTGAGAAAGAGGAAGAAGAGTTTGAGAAAGAGGAGGAAGAGTTTGAGAAAGAGGAGGAAGAGTTTGAGAAAGAGGAGGAGGAGTATGAGTAAGAGGAGGAAGAGTATGAGAAAGAGGAGGAAGAGTTTGAGAAAGAGGAGGAAGAGTATGAGAAAGAGGAGGAAGAGTATGAGAAAGAGGAGGAAGAGTTTGAGAAAGAGGAGGAAGAGTTTGAGAAAGAGGAGGAGGAGTATGAGTAAGAGGAGGAAGAGTATGAGAAAGAGGAGGAAGAGTATGAGAAAGAGGAGAAAGAGTATGAAAAATGAAAAGGAAGAGTATGAGAAAGAGGAAGAGTTTGAGAAAGAGGAGGAAGAGTATGAGTTAGAGGAGGAAGAGTATGAGTTAGAGGAGGAAGAGTATGAGAAAGTTGAGGAAGAGGAGGAAGAGTATGAGAAAGATTAAAGTGTAAATTGCAGGTTAAATTTTTCACGAAGATAATGCAATGTGTTTATTAAACATAAAGATAAGAACCGCCCACCATTGTTTTTTATACCAAAATGCTGAATATAATATGAACAGTTGGCACTTTTAACAGTGGTTTTAACCGCTCCCGCTCCCTTCCACTAGATGGGGCGTGACGTCATAAGAGGAACTCACTAGGAGAGTTACCGGCATAGTCAATAGCTATAGATGCCTTACATAACTACAGAAAAGTTGGTTGTATGTTTTATTTGATAAACAAATTATGGCTAAAATAACTCAACTGTAAACATACTCGTGTGTGCTGACTTCAAGGGGACCGTGATCCTGCCTGAAATGAGAATAAGCTATTCGCAAAACAAACGGGTTCAGGCACCGGGTTCAGGCACGTCAGATCAGCCGGTCGCAGGTCGAGCTGTTCCACTAAACTACAAAATGCGTTCACCTCACGGCAGCACACACTCTCCACTGCTGATTCAACTGGGGGGCATAGCCCACACAAACACAGTGATGGACATCGATCTCTCTTTTTCTTTTCTGACAATAAACATCGCTAATTAAATTGTGAGAAATAGCGTGGATTGAGGAAGGGTATTACATGACGTTTGAGGCGTCGATGAGACTAGCGATTGGTGCCTGTGCAGTGTGTGCATCTCTACAGCTCTGACACCATGTAAGTAAATAATGTCTTCAGTCGTTGTCCCTCCTTGCTATTCTACATGACGGTAAACTTTTGAAAAGACTGGCTTGTTCCCTTATATTATCCGGGTTAAGTTTGCACCAGGCTAGCCTAGACTAGCTCTAACTTAGCTACCGTTACTCACCAAGACACCTGGCCAACCCTCCACTTATTCTCCTCACACCAAGCATTAATAACTCTTTGAGTGCCATGGGTCCTGGCAATTTCCTCCCCTCTCTCACGCCTGAACGGTTAAAAATTGTGGGGCTGTGGTCCATAAAGAATTTGATGGTTTCCCACATCCTCAGTCGTTCTCCAAATAGCCATAATACAGTGGGAATCTAGCAGAGTATGGGTTGCGAGTTCCTCTTATGACGTCATCACCAGTTACTGAAAAAACACGCTACCTTTGAAGAAACCCCAATAAATGTTATTTTAACGCATTTTAAGACAGAAATAATTAAATATATACATATAGAGCACTTTAATTTACACATTAATTGGCTGTGGTGGTTAACCTGCAACTTACACTTTAAGGTATGGAGAATGTTGTCAAGGCTAGATCTGCTTTAGGGTTTTGATTGATTTCAGAAGTGCTAAAAGAAATCTAGCGTAGCGTTAGTTCTGGCAAGTCGTGTTAGTTACTTTTAAAATCTTGAATTAAATATATTTGCAAACTTTCATGTTGGTTCTGTTCTGTTTACCCCATGGGGGTTATTGCTGCTCTCCCTGCTCTTATCCATGCTAGGCTGCATAGATGCGCAGGGAGTTCTCGCCCAGAACGGAACCATACCGCCAATCCAAACTGTATGCTAATTGTCAATCATATTTGACGATAGTGGTCCTGGCAGAACATCAGTACAGCATACAGAAGGAACTCGGGCGAGGGCAGTTTGGAACAGTGTTTCTGGTGACCGACAACGATGAAGACCCTTATGTGATCAAACAACTGAATTCCAGAGATGTAAGTACAATCAAGTGTTTGCTAAATCAAGTACTGACCATATTAATTGCATCTTTTGTTTGCCATTAAAAAGCTATTAAAGATGACATTTTCACTTTTAAAAGGAAATTGTAAAAAAAAAAAAATAATAATAATAAAAAAACTACATGTGTTCCTCCAAAGGAGCTGGAGACAATCCAAAAGGAAGTCAAGATCTTGAAGGGAGTGAACTGTGGATACATTGTTTCTTATGTGGATTCATTTGACGGTGCGTTTTTATAAATATTAGAACAGAGTATAGCTGTCACGATCTGCTCCGAGACACAAAGGTTTAGATCCAAACGCAGCTTTATTGTATGGGGCAATCCAGAGGCGTAATCCAATGTACAGGCAAGAGTCATACACAGACAGGCAGTCAAAACAAACAAACAAACAAACAAACAAACAAACAAACAAACAAACAAACAAACAAACAAACAAACAAACAAGGCAGGGACCAGAGGCAAGAGAGTAATCCAGGGAACAGGGCAAGATATCCAAAACCAAGAGACAAGAAAACCAGGAGAATGCTCAGAAATGCAGTGTAACACTTAAACAAGACTTCGCGGTGAGTGAATGAATGAACATGGTATAAATAGACTGAGACTAACAGGATGATGAGACACAGGTGAATGCAATCAGTGAATGAGGTACAGGTGAATGTGATCAGTGATAAGTGATGATGAGTCCGGGCAGTGAGTTATGGGAAATGTAGTTTGTGAGTGATAATAGTCTTATGTGGAGTGCCCTCTGGTGGCTCTCAAGGGCACGCCAGCTGGTGACCGTTACAATAGTAATGTTCATTTATTCCAAAGTAAAAAAAAATATTTTCTCACAGAATCAAATAGAACAACTAACAATGAGCACAAACTTTTTAGAGATTGAAGAAAGATTAAAAACAAATTCTGTGTAGTTGTTGACTGTGAAATAAAGCCATTACACTGATAAATACATTTATTAGTAGTTAAATTATTTTTTTTATCTTATTTAGATAAAGCAGGTGGACTCTATTTTATTGTGATGGAGTATTGTAAAGGAGGTGATCTTTACATGAAGATGAAAACACAGCAGAAGGAGAATGGTTTTTTTGAAGAACAACAGGTGAGTGTCTTATAGACACACGTACACTGGGAAAATGTACATTAATTTATTTTAATGAACAGAATGAGCAGAACTTTCCACTCCCGTCTGCTAATGTAATGTAAATTTACCATGTTTCGTAAATTTGGCACAAAAAATAATTAATGAAATATAGCTGCGATCAGCGATGACGGGCCCAAGCCCTAAAAGTTAGTTACCCTGAAGGCACCGGGGTGGCGGTGCCACCGGCTTGGGCCCGTCATTGCTGCTCGCAGCTATATATATATATATATATATATATATATATATATATATATATATACTGTATATATATTAGTGGTGGGCCGTTATCGGCGTTAACGTGCTGCGTTAACGCGAGACTCTTATCGGGCACAAAAAAAAAAATATCGCCATTTAATCTGTTCTCAAAGTTGGGTTGGGAGCTGGGTCTATACTACGCAAGCTATGATGACTTTCACCTTGATATTTTAGCGCGGATTCGGTGTTCGGTACGCATTTTCAAACCGAACGGTTTGTTGGACCATTTTTCCTCCCGACCAAAATTTCGTTATTTCAAATGTAGGTGGTTCAACATTGTCCGACATCAAATGGCAAACGTAATGTAAGCGGAACGAAACTGAGCTACTCGTTATTGTGTGGTTGACGGACCGTTGTTTATCAGTTGGGACCAAAGCAGCGCGAGCCGATCTTGATCAAGAGACATTGTTACTACACAGCGCTAAGAGATCCTGTAAATAAATCTTTTGATTTGGCTACTTAAGTAATAACATTGCTGCGAGATCTAGTGAGAAACATTTCTCATTTCTCCGTTATTAACGGATCAAACAGTGCGTGGAAGCCAGGAAGAAACATTGTGCCATGAATGAACTATCCAGTGTCCACAGATCTGCAACATTTACCATGGATTTACTGTAGTAACACTAACTGCAACCATGGAAGTTTGGCAGGAATAGTAGGCTATAATGCTTTCAAGTAGCATTACATTGGTTTTATTTTGACATTATGAATAAAATTGCTGCCCTCAAATGTTAATCTGAACTAAAAATAGACCTTTGTTTATAACTAGGCTACTACAATATATTAGGCTACATTTATTTTTTTCCAAGGAGCTGTTTTGTTTTATATGCTCATAAGAAGAGTCTATTATAGCTCCATAAAAAAAACAAAAAAAACAATCATACTTTATTACTTTATTTTTTACTTTATAAAAAAAAATCTCTGGCATTTCTTCACAAGTTCTTTTAAATGTCACTTTGTATTTAAGAAACACGTGCCCTTTAGTAATTTTTTGGGTAGCACACATATTCTGAATGCCTTCGGCAGAATTCAAATGAGCCATTTTAATCTAGATTAATCAGATTACAGTGAGATTAATCTAGATTACAAAAATTAATCTATGCCCACCACTAATATATATACAGTATATATATATATATATATATATATATATATATATATGTATGTATATATATATATATATATATATATATATATGTATATATATATATATATATATATATATTTTAAGGGACAAGACACAGAGAATTTTACTTGCCTGGTCTGATTAGAACAATGAAAAAAATTAAATAAAAAATTACTAGGGAATCACTAAAACGAGAGAATTGTTCAGATTTTATGATACACTAAAAATATTCCACAACAAATCCTTTAAATTGAATGATATTCAGAACAGAACAAGAATAAAAAAACCCTATAAACAAGCCAAAACAAAATAAAAATAAAAACGAAAGTAAACGGCGTTGGGCTCACGTAACTCTCTCATTAGAATCAAAATGTTTCAACATTTGTGATGTATTTGAATGCTAAACTATTCTTTATCATAGGCTTTGTACTTCACTCACGTTCCAATATCGCCGAAAAAAATCATCCTCTTCACACGTGCAAAAATGTACTTGGAAACATCACAGTGGAGCGGTGCTTACCGTGAATGGTGCGACTTGTACTACTGACTATTTAAACAGAGCAGTGTAATTTTTATATGTTAGGTTGACTTTTTTATTATTATATTTTATGAAGGCTATAATGAACAGGCTGCGATGTCAAGATTGCAATGCTGGAATGTGTGTGTGTGTGTGTGTGTGTGTGGGGCGCGGGCGCGA
The DNA here is from genome assembly GCF_963993115.1 of Abramis brama. Taxonomy (NCBI): domain Eukaryota; kingdom Metazoa; phylum Chordata; class Actinopteri; order Cypriniformes; family Leuciscidae; genus Abramis; species Abramis brama. Next base: position 34,908,169 of record NC_139981.1, on the reverse strand, counting down.
TTGAACAGCGGAGACATAAAAACATACTCCGTCATTTTACAGGACATCATTCAAACTGCGAAGTGTTTACTTATATTTGTGTACACTCGCAATAAAACACAACATTGTGCTTTTGTAAAATAAATTCAAGCAATCCGTTCAAAGCAAATTAAAAGCCCCCAGCGCTGTCACACGTCGAATAACCGGTGGGAAAATATTCCCACAGTCACATCCCTAATATATTTATATATAAATACTGTCACGTTCATCTGTCTTCACCTGTGTGTGTGCACTACACCTCCCAGAATCCTCTGTGGCGCACACCTGCACTCACTCTCTCAATCATCAATCATCAGCATCACCTGCACTCCCTCATCTGCCTCACCCTTTATATTCAGCACTCTCCCTTCACTCCTTGTCTGGTCTCGTCTATATCAAGACTAACAGACTCCCCTCTCGACTTACCTGCTACCTATCAGTGATCTACCTGTGATCCCGATCTTCTTCAGCCTGTCTTCAGGCCATCTTCAGAGAATCTTCATCATCTGCATCTGCAAGAGAAAGAAAGACTTTGTTATCATTCAGTTAAGCTTCATCCAATTATCTACTTCCTGTTTACTCACCTTTCACGCTGTGTCCAATCCATTCTGCTATTAAAATATAAAACTTACCACCTTGCCTGCTTCGTTTGTACGAAACCTGACAAGCACTATGAATGACATGGTTTATTTATTTTTTGGACTAAAAAATCATTCTGGCTGTTTTTAAACTTAAAGGGGCTATATGCTTTTTTCTGAAATTTAAACTCGCGGCTGACACCTGTGGCCAAAAAACGGAACTGCTCTTCCTTTCTGCTCGCTCTCGTACGTGCACACTTCACAAGTCATCCGCTGCAAAGAAGTCAACATTATGTTTACAGAGGTAAGAACAGTCAAATACATATATTGTTTGAGAAACTAAGTTTGTTTGCTGACTAGCGGTGGTGGCAGAGTGATCTGAAACGTTTAACATGAACGCGCTTGACATCACATCCGCAGACAGCGCGCGAAAAATCCGACCCGACAGAAAATAGGAAAAATAGGATACAGGCTTATAGGTGCACCCACTGTGAGCTGACAAGGTGTCAGTATGCTCATCAGGAGATGTTTGAGTCATACATGGTCAAATAAAAAGGCTATTGTTACGTTTATTTTGGGGAAACAGTTGCATATAGCCCCTTTAAACATAATTCTTAAATTGAAAAAAAAAAAGAATAAAATGGGTTTAGTTCTGATATTTGTATAATTTTATATAGAAATAAATGGTGTATAATAACATTTTTAGAAGATATGAGGCTTTTAGTGTTTCCTTTTTTGACATTAATCCCTCACCATAGCAAAACCGTTTGAGATATTTATTATGCGTTCACAATTTAGCATCTTTAATGTATTTTAATCATGTTGAAAAAGTTTGGTGGGAATAAAATAAACCACTTAAGAGGAGTGGGTAAAAATTCAGAGGCTGATTTTGCAAATAAATCCACATTCAAACCAAAATATCTGACTTCCTGATGCTCGGAGCTAATTACTGTAAATTAAAAAGTTGTCCGTAGGGCTGCAACTAACGATTATTTTGATAATCGATTAATCAGTAGATTATTTTTACGATTAATCGATTAATCGGTTTATGTACTTATTTTAGTTTTGCCCATTTTTTCCCAAGTAAATTATTAACAAAGGGGGCCCTATTTTAACGATCTGAAACGCAAGTATCAAGCGCAAAATGCAAGTAACTTTGTGGGCAGGTCTTGGGCGCTGTTGCTATTATACCGGCGGGATAAATGACTCTTGCACCTGACGCAAATCTAAAATGTGTTGGTCTGAAGTAGCTTCATTACTCATAGGTGTGGTTTGGGCGTAACGTGAAATAAACCAATCAGAGCGTCATCTCACATTCCCTTTAAGAGCAGGCGCGCTTGTTCTATAGCGGATTCCTATTACAACGGCGGATTTGCCAGGCGCACGCAAGGAGCAGTTCACAGCCGAGGAGACCGACGTTCTCGTCAGGGACGTTGGGGATGGAGAAACACACCCAAATTAACTTCGGTTAAACAGGCGTATGATAATTTGGGTAAATGTGTAAGCTAGATGTATGCTTTTATAATAAACTGTCTATCTATCTATCTATCTATCTATCGTAATAATGTATGATTTGCAAAAATGATAACTGCTGCGTCTGTGTGTAGATGAGAGAATCAAAGTGTATGCGCGTTGAACACACGCTACATTGATTATGGCCCTTAAAATAGCATATGAATAACATGCGCAACGCGTCACACGTTCTACCGTTCTAACATTCCACTGACTTTAAACAGTTTTTTTTCGGCCAGTGGCGGAATTGTTTTCTAAACCTGCAAAATAGCATGAGGGAACTTTTGCGCCGGAACACGCCTCCTCTTTGCGCTGAACCGTCCCGGGGAGCGCAAGTGTATTTCTTAGTTAACCGACGTGCGTCTGTGGAGGGAAAAGTCCGCTTTGCGCGGGTGCAAAATAGGAATGATACATGCGTCGGTGTACAAAGTCAATTGCGCTGGGTGCAAGATAGGGCCCAGGGTCTTTATCATTCAACATAGACTTTTTAGAGATTTTAACCATTTTGCATTGTCATATCCTCATCAAAAACATACATGGAGTTGTGTTTTATTATGTGTTAGTAATCCTTTGTCAAACTCTTCTGCAATCAAAACACTGACCCATACGTACTCTAGCAAATTTCACAAGGAGATTTCAAATAATGTTTTCACCATGGCTGTCCTTAGGGCTACTAAAGTAGTTTAACATCCCGAACAAAGCTTATTAAGGAATCTTTCAGAACATATTTTCACGAAGAATAAGAATAAAACAGAATAAAATTGCAGTAAATTGCATTTTATAATTTTTTTCCTGTAAACACACAGCTTATACCTGGGAAACAGCTTTATAGCTTATGCTGTGAAACTGTAAACAATCCTTCGAATAAAGTGCCAATGGCATGAAACCTGAATGGAACTCACATTTTAAAGTAAAATTTAAAGTAAAATCCATCAGAAGGTTGTCCAGAAAAAAATTGGACACACACAAAAAACCTGCTGTGTGAAAAAGAGCAGTGAATACTTAGAAAAAAAAGTGCATTTCAAATAAATTTAAACATTTACCTCTCTCCCCCCTGTATACCGGTCCCTGTTCAGTCGGATGGAAGCTGTAACGAGTGGAAATAAGGTGTGTCCCCTTTAAGAACTGCGCGTGCCCTGTTTAACTGTCGGCAGTCTGTATTGTATGTGCGCCTCGAACACCCCGTAAGCGGGTTGTTTCTGTTTGATGCTCATTCTTGTCCTATTTTTGTCTATCAAGTAATGCTGTGGACGGTAGAACGTGTGACAGACAGTTACACGAGTTCGATTGGGGAATAAACACAACGCGTTACAAATCGTCGGACATCGAACAAGCACAGCTAGCCTCCGAAGATGTCTAAGTTACTAATCCATCAACAAGAACGCCAGGTGCTTTTTAGCTCACACCAACGAGTGAAAGCTTGTCCGAGTGATATACAATATAAGCAATATACTTACAAGTCCAACAGCATGTGAGGACGTGTTGGGGGAAGTGAGGTAGCCTATGCCGTAAAGCAGTCGAATTTTGTAGTTCTTTTTGTGCTCGGGTTACTACCCGAACCCCGAAGTTTAAAAGTACGATTAAAAACTATACAGACCCCGTCAGGCTATGGCAGACGTGTCATTCAACCTATTGTAAGTCGATGTACCATCACAAGAGTCTTGGAAATATATTATGAAGGTTGAAAAGTTACCTGGTGCTGCTTTAAAGGGATAGTTCACCCAAAAATGAAAATTCTGTCATCATTTACTCTCCCTCAAGTTGTTCCAAACCTGTATGACTTTCTTTCTTCTGCTGAACACAAAAGAAGATATTTTAAAGAAGGATTTAAAGACCTCAAACAGAAAGCACAAAGCCTGTCTTTAAATTTAATTTCGATTTGTATTAATTGTATCTTAATTTTAATCAATGTTTCATCCACCAATTGCCTGGATTTAATAAATAAGAATAATATAGTAGAAAATAGCTAATCATGACACGGAGGCGCCGGCGCGTGAACTGGAGCTCGTCTCATAAATTAACCGAAACTAAGTGATAAGGTAGCCTACTTGCCTCACAGACCTACACAGACATATATAGAAAGCTTGAAATGTCTACTTTTAAACAGAACAATTCAAAACGAAAGAAAACATACTGTTCTCTGCTTATGTAATTCGTATGAAATGCGCATTTCTCTCTGGCTCTCTCACTGCTGCGAAGATCGCGAGTCAGCATCGTCAACCTCATCTTTGCAGCTGACAGCCCGACACTGCCACAGAAAACACTTGTTTATTAGTAAACAATTAAAATGTCTCCTGCTATATTTTACATATTCATAATCATTAATTTTGCTGGTTCTTTGTGACAGCTTTTAGGTGCTTTATTGGCAGCGCCACCCTTACATGTTACAAGAACGCATCAGCACCAAAAACATGGAGATTTATTTCTTTTGGGGGGCATTTTGTTTGTGTTCAGGCTTTCTCAGTTGTCAATGTTACGAGGACGCTGCTAATAAAGTTGCGAGTAGGCCTACACATTGGATTCACGTTTATTACTACATTTTAAAAAATACCCCAGTTTTTATGCTGGTCGTATCATTTTATTTTGTTGTATTTATCCGCCACACCTTAAAGGCCGGTCCGTGAAAATATTGTCTGATATTAAACCGGTCCGTGGCGCAAAAAAGGTTGGGGACCGCTGACTTAGAATACTGTCTAATACTTGATGGCTGCTCTGTCAAGTCTTCGTCGTCGGTTAGGAACCCGTTAATACCAAAAACGTAAAAAACTGGTCTTTAAGACCATTTTTGAGACATTTTAAAAATGATATACATATCTTGAATGATTTATGTACCCATTAATCGACAGTGGTGATTAACCTGCAACATGGGCTTTAACTAATTGTTCCGCATTTGTCAATGAGAGCATATGATGTAATTTAGATATATTTTTAAGATGGAAAAATGTGGTTTTACGTGACTTTCAAATGAAAGATTGGTATCAAAGAGCACACCCAGGTTCCTAACCGACGACGAAGACTTAACAGAGCAGCCATCAAGTGTTAGACAGTATTCTAGGTTATTACGTGAGGAAGTTTTTTGTCCAATAATTAGAATCTCTGTTTTTTCAGAATTTAGAAGTAGGAAATTACGAGTCATCCATTTTTTTATATCAGCTATGCATTCCGTTAATTTTGTTAATTGGTAAGTTTCGTCTGGGCGTGAAGAAATATAGAGCTGAGTATCATCAGCATAACAGTGAAAACTAATTCCATGCTTCCTAATGATATCTCCTAAGGGAAGCATGTACAGAGTGAACAGCAGCGGTCCTAGTACTGAGCCTTGTGATCGATGAGACATCTCTTCATTTACTGCTGCAAACTGATAACGGTCATTTAAACCATGCTAGTGCAATTCCACTAATGCCAACATAATGTTCGAGTCTATTTAAAAGAATGTTGTGGTCAATGGTGTCAAATGTAGCACTAAGATCGAGTAACACTAATAGAGAGATACAACCACGATCGGATGATAGGAGCAAATCATTTGTGACTCTAATGAGAGCCGCCTCGGTACTATGGTACGGTCTAAATCCGGACTGAAAATCCTCACAGATATAATTTCTTTCAAAAAAGGAACACAGTTGTGAGGATACTGCCTTTTTTAATATCTTTGACAGAAAAGGTAGATTCGAGATCGGCCTGTAATTGACTAATTCTGTAGGATCAAGTTGCGTTTTTTTAACAAGCGGTTTAATCATAGCCAGCTTAAAGTTTTTTGGTACGTATCCTAGAGACAAAGACAAATTAGTGATATTAAGAAGAGGATCTATGACCTCTGGGAGCATCTCTTTCAGTAGCTTAGTCGGTATAGGGTCTAACATACATGTTGTCGATTTAGATGATTTAATGAGTTTAGTAAATTCTTCCTCTCCTATAACAACGAATGAATCAAATTTTTCCTCAGGGAGACTACAATGCACTGCCTGATGCGATACTGTAGTAGACGGTTGCATAGTTATAATTTTGTCCCTGATATTATCAATCTTATAAGTGAAGAAGTTCATAAAATCATTACTGCTGTGTTGCTTGGAAACTTCGGTGCTTGAAGCTTTCTTTTTCGTTAGTTTAGCCACCGTTTCAAATAAATACCTAGGATTATGTTTATTTTCTTCTAATAGGGTTGAAAAATAAGCAGATCTAGCAGCTTTTAAGGCCTCTCTGTAAGCAATCGAGCTCTCCTTCAATGAAATGCGAAATACCTCTAGTTTTGTTTTCTTCCAGTTGCGCTCCATTTTTCTGGCTGCTCTCTTAAGGGCTGAGTGTGCTTGTTGTACCACGGCGTTGGACTATTTTCTTTAATCTTCTTTAAGCGCAACGGAGCAACTGTGTCTAAAGTGCTGGAAAAGAGAGAGTTAAAAGTTTCTGTTGCAATATCGAGTTCTTCTAAGCTATCTGGGATGCTGAGATGATGAAACTGATCAGGAAGATTATTAATAAAGCAATCTTTAGTGGCAGAAGTGATAGGTCTAACATATTTGTAACACGGAGTCGGCTTTGCAGCCTTGGCTAAATGAAGTTTACACGAGACTAGATAATGATCTGAGATGTCATCGCTCTGCTGCAGAATTTCAACGGCATCAACATCTATTCCGTGTGATAATATTAGATCTAGAGTATGATTACGACGATGAGTAGGTCCTGACACGTGTTGTCTAACTCCAATTGAGTTTACAATGTCTTTAAATGCCAATCCCAATGCATCTTTTTCATTATCAATTTGTATATTAAAATCACCAACAATTAGTACTTTATCTGCAGTCAATATTAATTCTGATAGAAAGTCCGCAAATTCTTTGATAAAGTCTGTATGGTGCCCTGGTGGCCTGTATACAGTAGTCAGCATAAATCTCAAGCGTGATTTATCGTTTATACTATATATTTTTACATTAAGCACCAATGCTTCAAAAGAATTATATTTAAAACTTGATTTCTTAGTGGTTTTGAAACTATTACTATAAATTAAAGCAACACCACCCCCTTTGCCCTTCAGACGAGGCTCATGTTTATAACAGCAATCTTGCGGGGTGGACTCATTTAAAGTAATGTAATCGTTTGGTTTTAGCCAGGTTTCTGTCAAACACAGCACTTCTAGGTTATTATCTGAAATCATATCATTAACAACGAGTGCTTTTGAAGTAAGCGATCGAATATTCAGCAACCCAAGCTTTAGCATTTGCTCATCTATATTATAGCTGTTTTTTATTTGTTGAACATCAATTAAATTTTTAACCTTAGATGGGTTTAAACGTTTTTTGGATTTCCAAGTTTGGGGAACAGACACAGTCTCCATATGATGATAGCTAGGTGAAAGAGGCTCTATGTGATGGGATTTATCTGACCTTGGTGACGCGAGGCCGCTAGCAGACGGTCGGTTTAGCCAGTCTGTCTGCTTCCTGACCTGAGGCCCAGATTGTCATGTTTGAGCTCTAAGACTATGAGCCATATTACTAGAGAGAAGAGCAGCACCATCCCAGGAGGGATGAATACCATCTCTTTTCAACAGGTCAGGTGTTCAATCTACTAACTATCTCATCACTCCTGCGAACAGGAAGGGGGCCAGAGCAAATTACAGTCCTTGACATCGTACTTGCGAGTTCACACACCTTTTTAATATTAATTTTGGTGAACAACATTAGTGCCAGCATTAGCATTAGCCAGCACTTTTAAATTTGCTTTGATGTCAGGCGCTCTGGCTCCCGGCAAACATGTGACTATGGTGGCTGGTGTCTCTATTTTCACGTTCCGTATAATAGAATCGCCAATAACTACGGCAAATTCTCAGTGGGTGTTTCACTGAGCGGGGCAAATCGATTTGTTATGGTAATCGGAACGGAAGAGTGTTTTTTTGATCCGCGACTAGAGCGATCCCTCACTGTCACCCATTTGCCTTGCTGCATAGGCTCTACTTCAGCCAGAACCGACTCATGTAAAGAGTTCACTATGCTAGGCGCATCCAAAGCAGTATTTAAATCTCTAGCACTCTTACAATCCTCAATTAAAGTTTGGATACGTGTCTCTAGTTCTGAAATCTTCTCCGTCAACCTAACTGTCTCCTTGCATTTATCACATATAAATCCTATATTGCCGACAGAGAAGGCTATGTTAAACATGTGACATGAAGTGCAGGTGACAATATCAGGACAAGACATTACTCACCGTGTTTGTTGACTGATTCTTACTCACCTGAGCTTTTTATGAACTCAAAGGAGGGGGCGCGCGGGTGGCGCGTTAACAGGCTAGCGAATTACTAGCGTGTTGTGCTAGTAGTAACGGAAGCTAGCGATGTCAGGTTAATCTGAGATGTTGGGTAGTAGTATAAACAACTAGAAATTGTAGTAAATGATGGTTCAAAACAAAGAAATACGAGGGTTAAACGGAGCTTACAGCACCGAAGCAAACACACTCACCCAACTACAGCTGGTCCAAAACACAGCAGCTCGAGTTCTTACCACCAGAACCAGGAAGTATGACCATATTAGCCTGGTTCTGTCAACACTGCACTGGCTCCCTATTAAACATTGTATACATTTCTAAATATTGCTGATTACTTACAAAGCACTAAATGGTTTAGCTCCGCAGTGCTTGAGCGAGCTCTTAACGCATTATAGTCCTTCATGTCTATTGCGATCTCAAAATTCCGGCCAGTTGATAATACCTAGAATATATAAATCGACTGGTGGCGGTAGATCCTTTTCCTATTTAGCACCAAAACTTTGGAACAGTCTTCCTGCCATTGTCCGGGAAGCAGACACACTCTGTCAGTTCAAAGCTAGATTAAAGACACATCTCTTTGACCTAGCATACACATAACACATTATAGACTTCTATAATTCAATGTTAGGCTGCATAGATTAGGTCAGCCGGAACCGCAAACACTTCCCATAAATCCTGATGTACTCGCTACATCATAAGAAGAATGGCGTCTACGCTAATATTAGTCTCTCTGTTTATCCCGAGGTTTACCGCAGTCCGCCGTATCCAGGCCGGATCCAGATCTGATGAAGGACCTGCGCCTGGATGCGACGACAGCGCAGTCCTGAAGTGTCCACTAGTCTCTCCTCTGCGAAGGCCTCCCTCCCCTCCGTTTACCTCTCTACAGATAAAGCGTTGTCGGGATAATTCCTGTTCGTGTGGCTACGCGGAAGTGATAAAAATTCTGTATTATAAATTTTAAGGCCAGACAAATAGTATGTTGAGGGTTGGTTTGTAGGGAAGGACTACACGCCTGCGCACATATATTCAAACGCACATCTCTATAGACTGAACTCGTAATACGCATGTGTGCGCCATCAGCGTTCTCACGGGTTCACGTTTTTAAAGTTTGAAACTTAAGAGTTTTGTGTTAAAACGGTTGCGTGTTTGCAGCCCCTAAGTAAGTTAATAACTAATGATCGTTGTGACGGAAGTGAATCAATCAAACTAACTTTAGCTGGACAATAACTTTATTCTAGAGCTGCTATAAAGCCAAAACAATATCTGTTACTTAAATTTCCTATTATCACTGTAAAGCCGCTTTGGAACAATCTACATTGTTAAAAGCGCTGTATAAATGAAGATGACTTGACCTTCCTCACTGCTTTAAATCTCTCCACATTATCAGAGGAAGCATCAAAACAGATGATAACACCAATTACAGAAACAGAAATAAGAGATGCTGTAAAAAGATTAAAATGCAACAAATCTCTAGGAGTCGATGGGCTTCCTGGAGAATTCTATAAATGCTTCATAAATTACCTAGTGCCCATACTAACCAAGGTGTTTAGATACTCCCTCTCTAAGAACAACCCTCCGGAGACATGGTCACAGGCCATTATATCTGTGATTCATAAAGAAGGGAAGGACCCAACACTCTGTGAAGGATACAGACCCATCAGCTTGATATGCAATGATCAGAAATTTGGTCAGTATTTTTCAGTATTTTAGCACAGAGTTCAAAGACATATTACTACTCTGATTAATCCAGATCAAAAAGGATTTATTCCTAATAGATATGGTGCTAACAATATAAGAAAAACCCTAAACATCATTACTTGTGCTAAAAGAGACAAGCAAACATCAATGTTAATAAGCTTTGATGCACAGAAAGCATCTGACACTGTAAATTGTGACTTTCTGTCCAAATCGCTATTTGTAATGGGATTCCACCCAAAATGTGTAAATTGTGTCAAATTATTTACAGTTATTTACAGAAATCCAAAATCTTGTGTCATAGTAAACGGATGCTGTTCTGAGTTCTTTGACCTACAGAGGGGTTTTTGAGGCAAGGGGACTGTCTTAGCCCCCTGCTCTTTGCTATGAATATTGAACCCCTGGCAGCATCTATAAGACAGAATGAGGAAATAAAAGGCATAAAAGACATGGGAAATAAGGAGCACAAGGTATCTCTTTATGCAGATGATATTCTGACCTATATAAGGTATCCAGTCCTTTCTGTCCCTGCATTGCTAGACACCTTGAAGAAATATGGAGAACTCTCTGGTTATCAAATAAACCAATCAAAGTCAGAGGCAATGATGTTAGTTTTACATTGGCCAATCCAAGGCTTGATTTCCACTGGTCTCAAGGATTCAGATATTTGGGAATTATTATAACGACAGACCTATCAAAACTGTTTAAAGCCAACTACGGGAAATTGATGGGCCACATAAAATCGGACCTTACAAGATGGGAAATTCTGCCACTCTCCCTGATAGGAAGAATAGAAACTATAAGAATGAACATTTTACCAAGGTTGTTCTTTCTCTTCCAATCACTACCTATCTATGTTCCTGTCTCCACCTTTACTATATTGGATAAATGGCTGTCCAAGTTTATTTGGCAGACTTAAATTTAAAAGACTACTCTGCCCAAAGGAAAATGGAGGCCTGGACTTGACTAGCCTGAAAACATATTATTGGGCAGCCCAACTCAGATCAATGGTTGCTTGGATGTCCCAAGACACTGACACTATATGGGTTGGAATGGAGCAGAGTGAATGCCCAAATTTGCCATTAGATTCAATCCCATTCCTAAACCAAGACATATGGGGGGAAAAGAAGATTGTTAATGTATGGAGTAAAAACACCTTAAAAATATAGCTGCAAGCAGCAATTACCGGGGCCAAGCAGAATAAGACGACAAGACATGTCTGAAAGTGTCAGACCAACTGCAACAATGAGCAGTTAAAGATATTTAAAGAGGATTTTAGGCAAAATGGCTGAAAAATCATATAAAAAGCAATTAAAAATATGATTTAATGGATTATCACTTTCGACCAATAGGTGGCGCAGTTACAAAACTGATGTGATGTGGTCAGAGTAAAGTGACAATGACAAAGTTTGGTGTCAATATGTCAAGGCATTGCAGAGATAAAGCCTGAATAGTCCTTTTGGCATCATGCCTCAACTTTGCTGCTGCGGTATATGAAAACGGTTTTGTCTATCGACACGAAATCCATAACTTTTTAGTTTGAAAAAGTAGGTTTTGAATGAAAATCAAGATGGTGGACAGGAAGTTCAGCCAAATAAGGTAAACTTGGTATCTAGGTTCTCGGCGTGAACCAAGGAATCTATTAAGACAAGTGGCATTACAATAGGCCAATTTATTCAAAAGTTACTAGCATTTTTGGAAATTCTGTTATAACTTTTGACCACTAGGTGGTGCTGGTTCGAAACTTCTCACGCTCCTTCAGGGCATTGTGCTGATGACCCATACCAAGTTTCGTAACAAAAATACAGCATTTTAGCACAAAATTCTAAATGGCCAACAGTCGAAATGGCCGATATGGTAAAATTGGATATCAGTCGAATCGGAATGTTGCCCTGAATCTAACGAGACCAATTTTATGATTTGGACAAACTGTTCAGAAGTTATAAGCAAAAATAGCCATTTTTCATATCTCCGGACCAGTAGGTGGCGCTGTGCCGAAACGCAGCATTTAGCCTCAGGTCATGCTTGTGATGACGTACCAAGTTTGGTCTAAATCCGATAAAGCGTTACGGAGATACAGCCTTATGTCTGTTTTCACAAGCGCTACATAAAATTAATTTGCGCGGTATTTGAGAACGGTTTGATCAAGAGCTGCTGTAAAGCCAAAACAATCTCTGTTACGGTAATTTCCTATTATCTCTGTAAAGCTGCTTTGGAACAATCTACATTGTTTAAAGCACTATATAAATTAAGATGACTTGACTTGACTATTCTTATTGTAATTATTTATTTTCTTCCCATATGGATTTGTGCATGCACATTTGTGCACACATGTTGATGTTGTGTGTTCTCATTTTCTTTTCTTTTCTTTTCTTTTCTTAATATTAAATATTTTCCTTACTTTTATTATAATTTTATTCATTTATCTTAATGCAATGGTCATTTGCAATGTGAAAATTACTGTATTATTTACCAAATGTAGTAGGTATATACGTGGTATTGCGGAGATAAAGATCTTACGTCACATTTATTATGGTTTGGATGAAAGATATCTATGGACTGCTATTTTGTTTGTAGACTTACCCCGTGACACCTTACTGTACCATCAAAAAGTTAATTTGTGACATACTGTATGACCGCACTTGATAAAAGGAAATAAAAAGAAAAGTTCAAAAAAGAAACAACCCAGAATTTTTTAGAGTGAGTATTTAGAGAAATATGCTGATAAGAAATTAAGATAGTTAAATCACATGTAGCCCACAAGTTACATTAATGCTGCACTATAGTACTAACGTAAAGGGAAAGTACTGAAGGACCCTAGAGAATATCGGTACACTTTATAATGTTGGCCTGTGCTCTAGGACTGATGAAAGACTAGAAACAACCTTTTTAGAGTTGTTTAGAGTTTTTATAAAGCGATGCTTTCCTTTTTCTCCATGGTGTTTGTAGATTCTTGACTGGTTTGTTCAGATTTGTCTGTCCCTGCAGTATCTGCATGATGAGAGGAGAAATGTTCTTCACAGAGATATAAAACCTCAGGTAGACACTCATGAAGCTCAATAAAACATTTGTCACCAAATCAAATGTGTGTAATGTATGAGTTTTCTGTTGTCATTGTAGAATATTTTTCTGACTGAAGATGGTTACATCAATCTAGGAGATTTCGGATGCTCAACACTGCATAGAAGGTAAAATAAATAAATAAATAAATAAATAAATTGATAGTTATGAGCAGAAATTAACATTCTTGGCCAAAACTGTCTCTTGTCTCTTGCCTACCTCATGTTTCGATACATCACTAAAACATATTTTGAAGTTTTATCAGAATGAGAATACATTGTTTTTTTTTCAGAGCTGATGCATATACAAGCTCAAGTGTGGGTGCAGACCTCTATCGCTGCCTAGAAGCTGATGAGAATGAATATAATTCCAAAAGGTATGCTTTTTAAAAGTTTAAATATACATAAAATACTGATATGTGTTACGTAACGTGGTGGTGAAAACAGCATGAAGGATGAAGAAGAACAATTATAAAGGTCTTTAATGACAAATCTCAGGAACCAGGAGAAAACCACACTTAACATTAACGAGAACGGACCAGTGTTAATTTTGACAGCAAATTTCTCGACTTCTCTCTTTCTCTCTCTTTCTTTTAGTCTTTTTGTGTTTGTCTATCACTGAGCAAAACAAAAAGGCTGTTCTTACAGCCGGTACGGTGCGCCGAAAGCGCTGAAATGACGTTTTTACGGCTGGTAAGATCGCTGTGAGAGGAAAGAGCTTACACGGGTGGAGCGCGTCTTTTTAAAGATGTCGCTCTACCTGTGTGTTTCTGGATGCGGTCATTACCTGGGATCACGGGATGGTCCCGAAAGTTGCATCGCATGTCTGGGCATTGAACATGCTGAGGCAGCGTTTGTGGATGAGTCATGCACCCATTGTGGGAAGATGACCATTTCGGAGATACGGTCGAGACTCTCGTTACAGCAAAGGGTTCAGTTGGGGCTGAACTGCTTGAACATGTTCAAAGGCAGGACGGCGGCCCCACTGAAATTCTTTCAGAGGCTCCTGGGGCATATGGCAGTGGCAGCAGCTGTAACCCCGCTCGGGCAGCTCCATATGAGACCGCTTCAGCACTGGCTTCACGGCCGAGTCCAGAAATGGGCGTGGCATCACGGCACTCACCGGGTGACAATCATACCAGCGTGCCGCCAGACCTTCAGCGCGTGGTCAGACCCCTTGTTCCTCCGGGCAGGAGTGCCCTTGGAACCAAGCATGTCCAGGCATGCTATGGTATTCACAGAAGCCTCTGCCACTGGCTGGGGTACCACGTAAAACGAGCATGCAGTGTCAGGGGTGTGGGCGGGCCCCCAACTGCATTGGCACATCAACTGCCTTGAGTTGCTAGCAGTCCGTCTCGCTCTGAGCCCCTTAAAAAGGCAGCTACAGGGGAGGGACGTGCTGGGCAGTTGTCCGTACGGACAACACTGTGACCGTTGCGTACATCAACCGACAAGGTGGTCTACGCTCCCGTTGCATGTAGCAACTCGTCCGCCGTCTCCTCCTCTGGAGTCAGAAGCATCTGAAGTCACTTCGAGCCATGTATGTCCCTGGTGTGCTCAACCTTGTGGCTGATAAGCCATCACGAGCTGTGCTCCCGGGAGAAAAGCGACTCCACCCCCAGGCGGTTCAGCTGATCTGGAGAGAGTTCAGGGAGGCTCAGGTAGACCTGTTCCTCCCACTGCCATCTGTTTTACTCCCTGACCAAGGGAACACTCGGCATGGACGCACTGGCACACAGCTTGCCCCGGGGCCTTCGCAAATATGCGTTTCCCCCAGTGAACCTACTCAGGGAGCCAAAGTCAGGAAGGACGAGGAGCAGGTCCTTCTGGTGGTTCCCTATTGGCCCACCCGGACCTGGTTCCTAGAACTCATGCTCCTCGTGACAGTCCCTCCCAGGCCCATTCCTCTGAGGAAGGACCTTCTGACTCAGAGACGGGGCACCCTATGGCACCTGCGCCTGGACCTCTGGAAACTCCATGTCTTGTGCCTGGACGGGACGCGGAGGTTCTAGGTGACTTACCCCCAGAGGTACTTAACACCATCACTTCTGCACGGGCTCCGTCCACGAGACGTGTGTACTAGAGGTCTACACGGAGCACCCGAGACCCGAGGACCCAGGACCCGACCCAGGACCCGCACAGGTTCGGGTCTATATTTTAAATGGTCAGCCGGGTCTGGGTTGGGTCCCAGTCTATTACTTCGTGTCCCGGGTCTGTTTAACATTGCGTGTAATATACCCGAGTCGATCAGACTCGGAGAACACCCGGCCGTGATCAGAGTCAGTCAGCACTGCTTGTGTGTTTTTGTAACTTGCAACATGTAAAATTAGGATAAGAAAAGTGAAATAAGGTTTAAAAAACACAAATTGCGCTAAAAAGCTCTTCAGGTTGCTCCAGACAGCTAACGCGAATGTGCAGTCTCAAGCGCGTCATGTTTCTATGACAACCAGAGCGGGACTTATTCCACCAAGCCGCGCTCCAAACACTTCCTTACTACTATCCCATTTTTATAATAATATGAATGAACCATCTTGTTTAATCTTAAAGTTTTGGTGGTCAGACTCGGTGCAGAGAGCACAGAGATGATGGCAAAATAAATAATGCTAACGTCAGCGGCCATAGCACTGAACGTGCAATCGTTATTATAGTTCAAACGGGCAAACAGTCAAAGTTGTTATGCGAGTTAACTCGAGTCAAAATGAAAAAATCTGCAAAGTTGCATTTGTGGATTAAGCTTGGAATGGATAGAACTTTCTTGTCGGAGGATTGTAATGCATCACAGTCAGTCAGGTACAAGGAAGGCTACTAATGTTAGGTAAGACAAAAGGTTTTATTTTATGGAACTTGTGTGGAATATGTAACAATCGGGTCCAGTCGGGTCTGAGTCTTCCAGCCGGGTTCGGGTCCGGGTAGTACATTTATGGCATTTCTCGGATCTACATGTGTCCGGGTCCAGCTTTTGAAATAATAGACGGGTCCGGGTCGGTTCGGTGTAGCACATTACGGGTCTCTTCGGGTTCAGGCACAAATTTTTGGACCCGTGTAGACCTCTAGTGCATACGCCTTGAAGTGGAACCTGTTCGTAGAGTGGTGTTCTGCTCGCCGATAGGACCCCCAAAGATGTTTGATTGGGTCTGTGGTTTCCTTCTTGCAGCAAGGGTTAGAGCGAAGGCTGTTCTCCCTCCACCCTCAAAGTACATGCAGCCGCTATTTCAGCATATCACAACCACATAGATGGCAATACAGTAGGAAAGCA
Source organism: Abramis brama (assembly GCF_963993115.1). NCBI lineage: Eukaryota > Metazoa > Chordata > Actinopteri > Cypriniformes > Leuciscidae > Abramis > Abramis brama. Next base: position 34,891,799 of record NC_139981.1, on the reverse strand, counting down.
CAACCTGGTCCTCAGGTTTCTTAGGGGGGCGAGACGATTAAATCCTCCTCGACCCCCCTCCATACCCTCTTGGGACCTTTCCCTGGTGCTTTGAGCACTTCAGGATGCTCCCTTTGAGCCTTTGCAATCAGCAGACTTAAAGCTTCTCTCCATGAAGATTTTGTTGCTGGTTGCACTGGCCTCTGTCAAGAGGGTATGGGACCTGGAGGCATTTTCAGTCGACGAATCGTGCCTAGAGTTCGGGCCGGGTGACAACCATGTTGTACTGAAACCCCAGCCTGGCTATGTGACCAAGGTTCCTACCACTCCCTTCAGGGACCAGGTAGTGAACCTGCAAGTACTGCCCCCGGAGGAGGCAGACCCAGCCCTGGCTTTGCTCTTTCCCGTTCGTGTTCTGCGTCTGTACATGGACAGAACTCAAAGTCTCAGGACCTCAGACCAGCTCTTTGTCTGTTACAGACTCCAAGCAGAGGATGGCCCACTGGATAGGCGTGCCCTGCCCGTTCAGGTTGCATGCTCACTCCACGAGAGGAATTGCATCCTCCTGGGCACTGGCACATGGCTCCTCGCTAACAGATATCTGTAGAGATGCGGGCTGGGCGACACCTAACACATTCGTTACATATTATAGCCTACGTGTAGAGTTGGTCTCCTCCCGTGTTCTCACCCTAAACGGGTAGAAGCACTGAGAGGCCCGGCTCTGTCAACTTGCTGCACCCTACTGTGCTCCTTATTTCTCCTGAGTGAAAAACCTGTTGAGTCCTTCGACACCCTCGGCCCGGACATGGTGGAGCGTCCGGCGCCAGGCCTTTATTCATTGAATCCTTGAGAACTGTGTCTAGGCTTGGTCCCATATGTGTGACCCTACGGGGATCCCCATATGTGTATTTCTTCCACGGCTGCACCTAAACGGAAGCCTGTGTCTTTACTTTGGGCTAAGTCACCCAGTATTTCATATGCAGTACAACCTTCGGGTTAGTCCATATGTATATCCTCACATAACTCCATCTGGGAAGAATGTGGGTTCCGCAGTGTTCTCCTTTCTAAAAAGAAAGGGCATGCTTTCCCAGTGTTATCCAATATTCTCACTTTATGGGTTATGATGGAACAGTGACAGATACACTCTGTGTAAGCCCTCTCCTATCGTCTTTCCAGGCAAGAAGGGGTAAGAGGTTCGCACAGGGCGCTGGATGGGCTCAGTAGCTGTGGCGCTTTGGTAGGGATTCCCATTTGTCGGTCAGAGTGACCGACTGATAGGGAACGTCTCGGTTACGTATGGTAACCCTCGTTCCCTGAAGGAGGGAACGGAGACATATGTCCTGTCACCACATCTGCTGTGACCCGCCGGGGCAGCCAGCTCATTGGCTCGGCTCCTCAGCAAAAAACTGAAGTGCAATCGCACCTGCTGCTCAATATATACCCGCGCTGCGTGGCTGAGCAGCTGATGACAAAAACACTAGGAAACATGGGAGACAGGCCATACATGTAACAATATTTAAGTGATAACCAATATTGCAATTTCTTGCAACGTCTTAAGATGAAATGTTGTCTTAAACAATGCACACAAGTACCTCCAACCCTTACCTCATTCAAGTTCCTCTATTTTTCTTCTTTGTTATGCATTTTTGTAGTGACATATGGTCATTGGGATGGTTGCTCTATGATCTCTGCATGCTGGATGAGTGGGTGAGTATATTTTGTTTTTCCTTCTCAAACACATTCTAATAAATCTGAAAAATTACAAAAAAATTACTGATGGATTCATTTCAATTAGCTTTATAATTTACAAACCAATAATGACATTTTTTGAAAGTTAATGCTGGACAAAAGTGTTTGAGAGATTTTGTTAAATATTGCTGCTATGGCAAAACTACGGTGACCGGGAGGGGACATGTTCGGTTCACTTATTTTTGTCGTGGCCACAACATATAAACTTGTGGGAACGTGATACTAAGTCGTGGGAATGTCATAATATCTCGTGGGAACGTCATATTAAGTCGTGGGAATGTGATTATAAGTCGTGGCCACGAGATCATTTTGTTGAGGTAACGACATCATTATGTCGTGGCCACGCGATGCAAAGTCGTGGCCTCGAGATCGTATGTTGAGGGAGCAATATATTTTTCTCGTGGCCATGACTTCATATTTTGAGAGAACGACAGCGGCCAATACTAACCGTACCATAGCCTATAGACTGGGCTACAGCAGAGATGGAGATGACTGAAGAAATAACATTTTACTTTAAATTAGGAATTTCATATAAAGATATAGTGCGGTCTTTGGCATAAAGAAATGGGTACGTTATAAGTGAAAGACACCTGAAGTGCATTCTTAAATTGAATGGGCATTTTCGTTGGAAATTTGCTGGCTTGAATGAAATACTCGGATTCATCATTGACCAGTTGGGTTAAGGTTGTGCGAATCCATGTCAGGTCACGAATAAAGTCCCGTTTAAGGCAATGAACAAAAACAAATTATGATAAACTTAAATGAACAAATAACCCTAACCCTAACCCTATGATCGGTGTAAAAGGAGGAGCCAGTGTACGTCGCGTGTGAAGATTCGATTATTCCCACATGTAATAAAACTCGTGAAAAAACGAGAAAAATATATCGTTACCTCAACAAAATGATCTCGTGGCCACGACTTATAATCACGTTCCCATGAGTTTATATGTTGTGGCCACGACAAAAATAAGTGAACCGAACATGTCACCGTACAAAACCCTTCTCGATGGCTGTTTATTTTAGCTTCACACAAATCCAGTGTAGGGTTGCACAGTACATCGAAATAAAATTGATATAGCAACAATGCCAGAATAGTCTCAATGTTTCTTGGTCTTCTCCTGGACTGAAGCACAGGCTCTACTCTTCACACAATGGTGACCCACAAAACTCAACAGAAACCATAAATCCCAACAGAACATTAAACACCAACATCTCTCTTTTATGTGCAAAACACATGAAATAACATTTCAGCATTTACTCTCATTTTATTGAGTTAACAAATTTTTTTCAACTAAGTGCATGGAACTTTAAAGTGATTCTCAATCTAGATGTTAACCAAATGTTCCTTTTTTCCCCCTTTATTTTCCTGCACAGTCACATATTAAACAATGTCGCTTTCAACAAGCCTCCCTCGTGGTAGGAAACCCCCTTATCATCTCAGAGAGGTATTCACAGGAACTACGAGAAATAATCAAAGAAATGCTCAGCTCTGACCCTGAAGACAGACCTTCAGCTGACCAGATTCTAGCAAAACCATTCCTGACAGATGCAGTAAAGAGAAATAAGAGAATTCCAGAAGCACTTGAACGAAGGTTCATCAACTCCATCAATACCTTTGAGGAGGCCTGCATTAGGCACTATGGAAACTTTGAGACCTTAGTTAAAGAGTGGGGGGAAACAACAACTTCACTAGAGGAGATACACCGTAAATGCACTATAGGCAGTCTGTCAGGTGCAGTGATTGGGGCTGCTGGTGGAATCACCGCAGTGGTTGGTGCAATATTGGCACCATTCACATTTGGAGCATCTCTGATTGTTACAGCTGTGGGTGTTGGTGTGGGGGTCGCAGGTGGTGTAACAGGTGCTGCGTCCAGCATAGCCAATACAGCACAACAAAAACCACTCCGTGAGAACCTTGAAAACATTCAGCAGAAATTTAATAAGGTGAGCACACCAATTCTCGATTCGCTGAATGCACTGAGAAGGACACTGAAACTAATCCAAAAGTTCAGGGATTTTGTCAGTGACTCTTCTGACAATGTAAAAATGTTCTGCAATGTAGACAAAAGAAGAGAAGTGTGTGGCACAGAACTCATGAATCTAGGTCTGCTGGCAAATGTTGGTAGAATTGCAGCTCAGACTGCCAGACTAGGACGAGCCGCAGCAGAAGCAGCGGCTGCAGTCACAGGTGTGTTGAGTGGACTCTTAGTCATCGTTGACATCGCCTTCGTAGTGGTGGATTCTGTAGACCTTCACCAGATGAATCAGGGAAAGGTAAATGATCCAAAAAAGGTCAAATCAAGTTTACTCAAGTCCATTGCTCAGATGAGGAAAACACATACAGATCTTGGCAATGTCTTATGGGAAATTAGAGAAACAAGAAAGGAACTAAGAGAGTATAGAGAAATGGTCAGGGCTGACAGTGAATCAATCAGTCTAAGATAGTCTGAGTTTAAACGTAAATATGATACAAGTCAGAGACTCATGCAACATCCTACTGATTTAGCCTATCTATAACCTTTATTTAAAAAAAAAAGGGTTTGGAGAAAATGATATAAATGTCTGTGTTGTACCGATTCTAACAACAGAATAGATGTGTCTTTAATCTAGGTTTAAACTGGGAGAGTCAGTCTGAACCCAGAGCATCATCAGGAAGGCTATTCTTTCTGTGTCTGTGCTCTCCAACAGGTTTAAAATCGTCTAGTGTGTCCCAGGCCTTAGCAGTAAATCAATCGTTTTCTGTTTCTTATCATTTGGCCTTGGCTGAATTATAGTTTTTTTTCTTATTCGAAATGTGATCAAGGTAGTAGATGTGTTGAGGAATTTGGCAATTAACGTGGCATTTTAATTATATTCTGCTGAAATGAACAAAATGACTTGGAAAAAGATTTGTTAATTTTAATGATTTAAAGAGTCAGTAAAATGATCCGAACTTCCCATCACTGCGTCCAGGCCTTAGGACTGTACATGTGCAGCGGCTGGTCTAGCCTGGGGGGGGGGGAAAAGCTTTTTTAACACTATTTGAGGATAAGAAATACGAGACATAGTAAAATATGAAAGAAATGCTTTCAAAAAATGCCTACTATTTTACAACAGTAAATTAGTATTTCTGAGGTTAGTTTGAATAAAACACGCCAAAACAACCTTCATATAAAGGCTTTCTATTACAGCCTTCCATTACTCGCAGCAAACTGATAAAGCAGGAAAAGAAAAAATATATATCTTACTTATGTTTTATCATTTACTTATGTTTTATAATCTAATCATTTAGATCTTAAATATCATATAACCAAATGTGATCAATCATATTTGAGGAAACATTGTTATCAGGTTGATGTGTTCCTCATTATTATCATTTTGATGTGTTTACCATTATTATCATTTGAAATGTATGTGTAATGTTTTTCTTTTATAAATCTTTATGCCTCAAATGTAGCTGAGTGACTTAGGGTGAACTTTTGTGCTTGCTGTTTAGATGAGGGCAAGAGTCTATAAGTTTCCAATAGACAGACCACAAATGCTCGAATGTCTCAGAATAAAGTGATAAACGAATGTTATCTTAGCTGAACATCTTGCAGAAGAGACACATTGTGCAGTAGTTATTTGTGTTTTGTATTAAGAATAAGATTAACAACTTTCTGACACATTTGGGGTACGAGACAATGTGTGTCTTTAGTGCCTTTAGTCTCAATATGAGAGGAATGAGGAAATTTGCCCTGTTCTGATAAGAATCTGCATAAGAGAAAGAATATGTTCTGTCCTGGTTAGTCTTACTTTGGACTCAGACTTTTCTCCTTCGCAAAGGCAAGAATATTATACTCAGAGTGTGTTAATTATATTTTACTTATAAATATTAGAAGTGATTTTACCTGTTCATTTTATGTTTCTTTATTAAACTTTTAAACCTGATTATGGATGAATAATTTTACTCTTCATTTATCATTTGATTGTCTGCTGTTAAGAAATAAATTTGACTTAAAGGAGAACTCCGGTCATTTTTTTGTAAATTTGGAGTGCTGTCAGTACAGAGAACAACGACAAAAATCGGTGTTGCCTACACCGTGTTATCCTCTTTTTAAAATTTGCACCCTGTTGACTTCAATGGGGCAAGTTTTAAACCTGCTTTTAGCTAGGGGTGTAAATCGGACAGTTAATCACGATACGTTATGATATCGATTCTCTCAGCCAGCGATACGATATTTACCAATACCTCAAAAAATTCTACGATACGATTACGATTCGATTCGATTCAGGGCTATATCGATCGATTAATCGATATTTAGATATTATGTGCCAAGTGTACACAACCAGTTACGTTTATTAACTCACACTAATACATGCAAAAATATATAACATGAAAGTTTAATTAAACTCTTTGAAAATTGCACACCCTCTCCCAATTGGGACATTTACAAGTTGTTTGTTACAAGTTTTTAAAAAAAAAACATGATATATAGAAATGAACAAGTACGGAGTTATCTGTTTTTGCAAATGAACTCTATAACAGAAGTAGTCGATTGTCGAGTTCACGCGCATAGGTTTAGTTACCTATGATCACGCACGTGAACTCGACAATCAACTACTTTGGACTTTGACTGAAAACAGGATGTAAATACAGGCATGTGCGCTGGCTGAAATAACATAATTTTTATTCATATCTTTCACATCTACTGCAGTCAGATTCACCATGTTCACTCTGAATGAATCATCTAACATGGCTGGGCACTTGTAATGACACATCAAGGATGTTAAGAGGCTAAAAGCAGGTTTAAAACTTGCCCCATTGAAGTCAACAGGGTGCAAATTTTAAAAAGAGGATAACATGGTGTAGGCAACACCGATTTTTGTCGTTGTTCTCTGTACTGACAGCACTCCAAATTTACAATAAATGAGCTCAATGTTAAAATTGACCGGAGTTCTCCTTTAATCATCTGACTGGATCTCGTCCGGTCACCGTGATTTTGCCAAGTAAGACATGTTCTTGGATCAACATATTTTGTTGATCCTGGATTAACATTCCTGCCCCAAAATTTAGTCCTAACCCTATCCCTATCCCTACCCCTAACCCTACCCAAACTTTTCCCTAAAATCTGAGGGAAATGACAGGTGAATAACACTGATGTTGAAGCACCTCACCCTGGTTTTAAGCCTTAACTCGACATAAACTGTAAACTTGTTCCTCAAATCTGATTGTTTGATTGGAAAGTTGTTCCAGGATCAACAAAGATGTTGATCCAGGAACATGTGGTACTTGGTGAAATCACGTTCACCAATAATACAGAGGTGCAGGTTTGTTTATGGATAAATTGTATGGATTACTGTTAGAACATTTTTGGTGTGATTTAATTACTTTTTTGATTTATGGCTAAATGAATAAAAGCCAAACTTGAATCTGAAGTGCTGTAAAATAAATACTGTACTGTACTGTATTACTTGACTGGATTCTTAACTCTTTAATCAAGACTCTTAACTCTTTCAGATGATGTGTAATAGTGTAACTGTATAACAGTGAAAACACGGAAAGCCGGAAATTTATTGCAATGGCGGGGAAAGAATTAATTGTTCTTGCATAAAAACAATGAGCATTTGAATGAATTTTTTTATAATTTAATTGATGAAAAAATCAAGTAAATGAAGGGTTGCATGGTCAGAAAGTGCCTGGTGATGATCCAGGGGCTCTAGCCCCAAATGTTTTTTGGTTCTTTTTAAACCACAAATCTTTTAGGTTTATACCACTTAATAGTCTTGCGCTGCATGTTTAGCGTGATCAGCTCATCGCCCGGTGTTTCAACTCATTCTCTGCTATGCTGTGAGTTAAGAATACGTTTGGGAACAGGCACCAGTTACGCATGATTTTCACATTTGCATAAATTCCAACACTTGTGATTGCAGCATTTCGCTAGATTTGTAAATAAGATGAGTTTGTAGACCTGTTTTCACAGAAACTGCAGGGTTTATCTCAAGTGAAGAAATTAGGACAAAAGTGTTGCTAATTCCCTACTGTACACTGTAAAAACTAAAGGTGCCTGAAATATCCTATCAGCTAGCTACTCAAGGAACTTCACAGTGTATTTTAAGTGTATCTAAACTCTTTCTGAAATTACATGGGTTACTGGTAGAACCATTGGCAGTTATTGCAAGAACTTATAGGATCCTTTAAACGCTTTGTATTCAGTTCTGAGGAGTTATCATTTCATTTTCATTTACCATGAGACCTCAAAGTTCTTTGGGGGAAATTAGAGGAACTCAAATTCCATAAAAGGTTTATTGTAAGATCTGGAAAAATGTAAGTGGTTCCTGGAAGATCTCTTTTGTAAAAGCCAGCATCTGGAAGAAAAAAAAGATGTGTAAGGCCACAAGATGAACAGCCTTGTACATTTATTATTATTATTATTATTATTATTATTGTTATTATTAGTAGTAGTAGAAGTATTGTTGTTGTTATAGGCTTACTTAATGTTGATTCAGTAGCCTATACATTTATTCAGTATATTTTATAGATTAATTAAAAACCTTAAACAATAGCAAGAAGAAGAAGAAGAAGCATCAGCAGGAGAAAAGTTTTATGCTGTCACAAAGCTGCTATATTTCTGCTATGTCATCGCTTCAGTGATCCTCATGCTGCGTAAAAAACCTTAGCTCGTCATCAGATTGAAATGATCCTCCTCATAATCTGCAGCCACTTCCATGGTTCCTTTGGCTCTCCATTATACGGTTTGTAAACTCACCACAAAAATACAAATACAGTCTACTTAGGCCTGTCACAGAGTCACGGCCCCAGTCATCACACAATCACCAGGACCCGCTCACTTGTTCACAATCACCTGAATACTGACTCGCTTCACCTGCACTCCCTCATCAACTTATATTCACAGATCACCATCCACTCCTTGTCTGGTCTCGTCACAGTATACACTGCATTCCGTCAGACTCCTTACCAATCTACTCACCTGAGATCGTCTCGTCCTGTATCCAGTCTCCTGTCCATCTTCCGTCCGTCATCCTGATCCGGATTGCCTGTCTTCGTGTTCACTAGTCACCTGCACACAGAATCCACTTCAGTCACCGCCATCATTCTACAAGTCACCATCGTCATTCTACGAGTCACCATCGTCTGGTTCCCGTTGTTCCACTACCACTCTGCTTTTAATAAACACTATATGCACCTAAACCTGTCTCCTTCTGTGTGTGTGACAGAAGACCAGAGTTCTGTTGGAACCAGCGGGGAGCGTCGACCGGCAGTTCAGCAAACTCTCCCCTCTGCACCACCCGCTCCTTCACCACCTGCCTCTGTCAGTCCCATGGCCCGACCAGTGATACACAGTGGTGAGGTGGAGGACTGCAGCTGGTTTCATTTTACAATGTTCGCTCTATTTTGAGATGCAACCACAGCTTTTCTCCACCAAATGGTCGCTTATCGCCGTCATGATTTCCCTGCTGTCTGGACGCGCACTCCAATGGGCCCAATTTATCTGGCACGCCAACGGCCCGGTCACGAGTTCCTTGACATCATTCACCAACCACTTCAAGGACGTCTTCTGTCAAACCGCATCAGTATTATCCGTCCATGATCAGCTGTTCAACCTCCGCCAAGGTAATACTTCAATAAATGTTTATGCTCTGCAGTTCCGCACTTTGGCGGCATCTTGCGGCTGGAATGAGACGGGCTTGCTGACAGCCTTTCGCCAGGGTCTGAACCCAGAAGTGTGCCACCAGATGGTCATTTATAACAACACTGTCAGTTCCATTCAGAAAGCTGTGCGCATCTCTCAGTGTCTCTCAGCCTGCTTATTGGATCAACCCGCTTCGCATCCTCCACCCATCTCTCCATCTGTCACCCTTCCAGCACCAGAACCCATGCAGGTCGACACGTACCATCTGTCCAGCGCGGAACATCAAAGAAGGCGATTACAGCACTTGTGTCTGTATTGTGGGGGAGAGGGCCACATCATCACCATCTGCCCGATACGACCACCATGCCCAGCGGAGTACCATCGAATTCCTACACAAGATTGCACCCGTCACTCACACGCCTGTCCAAATTCTCACCCTGAAACTTCAGAATTCCCTGCGTCAATCCACCACTGGGCTTACTCCGTTCCAATGCATCTACCATCTACCATCCTCCTCTCTTCCTCTGTTCGAGAGAACTCTCGGAGGTTTCAGCTGTCAACCACTGGTTCGAGGAGAGTGAGAGGGTATGGGACTCAGCGCACGTGCATCTCCAGCGGGCAGTGCGAAGACACCAACGCCAGGAGGATGTCCAAAGAGCTGAAGCCACCCAATACCAGCCGGGACAAAATGTTTGTGAAGAGTCACAAATCCGTCTTCGCCTGCCCTGCCGTAAGCTGAACCCCCGCTATATAGGTCCCTTCACTGTGCAGAGGCAGCTCAACAAGGTCACCTACAGACTCAAACTTCCACCTCGCTACCGCATCTCACTGTCATTTCATGTCTCCCTCCTGAAACCCTTCACTGAACCTCTGTCCTCTTCCCCTACAGAACCCACCACGTATGAAGTACCTCCTCCTCCAGATGTTTCTGATGAGGACCTAGTGTACAGAGTCCATACCATCCTCGACTCACGGTGGCGGAGCACCCGCCTTGAGTACCTGATCGACCGGGAGGGGCACGGTCCAGAAGAACGCTCATGGGTATCTCGAGATGACGTCCTAGATCTGTTGCTACTCACCCAGTTCCATGAGGATCCCCCTGATGGTCCAGCCCCCCGAGGTCGAGGCCGGCAAGGTCGTTCGCCTAGTCCGTCAGCCTTCAGGAGCCGGCAATAGAGGAGGGGGTACTGTCACTGAGTCAGCCACATCGTCACAGCCCCAATCATCACACAATCACCAGGACCTGCCCACTTGTTCACAATCACCTGAATACTGACTCGCTTCGCCTGCACTGCCTTGTCAACACAACCCTTATATTCACAGGTCACCATCCACTCCTTGTCTGGTCTCGTCGCAGTATACACTGCATTCCGTCAGACTCCTTACCAATCTACTCACCTGAGATCGTCTCGTCCTGTATCCAGTCTCCTGTCCGTCTTCCGTCCGTCATCCTGATCCAGATTGCCTGTCTTCATGTTCACTAGTCACCTGGACACAGAATCCACTTCAGTCATCGCCAGCAAAGTCACCATCGTCATTCTACAAGTCATCATCGTCTGGTTCCCGTTGTTCCACCACCACTCTGCTTTTAATACACACTGTATGCGCCTAAACCTGTCTGTCTCCTTCTGTGTGTGTGACAAGGCCTGCTATATGTTCAAACATATACATATAAAATCTTAATTTATTATACATAGTTTCATATTGTTTACCACTCGTTTATTGCCCAGTTTGGCCTATGAATGATTTAGCTGCGATGGTAGCGAATTTAAAGAAAGTTGTTCTACAAATTTACTTGACTTTTATTAGCATTTCATTTATTTATTTCTTGTCATTCAGCGTCTTATACAACTTCATTTAGGTGATAATGATGACCATTTTTCACTTTTCTGACTTAAGCACCTCAATTTATATTGATTGCATGATTATATTGCAACAGAGTAAAGTTGTGGTCACATTTGTGAAATTTCAGTGAAATTACATTAAAATTCACAGAAAAACACCTTAACACTGTTATGAGATAAATGTTAAATGTCAGGGATTTGGTTTCATCTATGTTTACTCCATTTGTGATTTGATAAAACTCTTCATCCTAAAACTTCACTCCCAGTAAGTAGTTGATGATGGTGTTGATGATGGTGGTTTTCCTAGCGGCAGTTTCTCCTACCAGAAATAGCCTATGAGTTTTTCCTGCTTGTTTGGGTCTCTTCGTCCACATGTCCATCGTCTGACCTTTCTATTAGTCAGTAACAATATTTTCAGTAACACTTTACAATAAGGGTACATGAATAATCATGTACTAATACCTGAATTAATATAGCACTAAAAGTGGTTCAGACTTGTTATTATAGGGGAAACACTAAGTGCTATACAGCTTTGTAAGATGGTCAAATGGTGCTGCTGTGTAGACCCATAAGAGATGCCATATATTGTTTTTTCAACGACACAGTTTTGTCTATTTTTTTAGGACCCCTCAGGTGCTCAGTGTGTGAGCAAGCAACATTTGTTTACACTGTTTTCGCTGGAACAGCAGAACTGAAGCTATTTCCCGCCTCTTGTGCTCATCCGTCTGAATATGATCTCCAAGGTCTGAATCACTGCGGCCAACAGAAAACAGCTTCAGTGACTGAAACACTCGACTTGCATTAATAATTCCTGCAGGAATACACATGCAGGTCTCTCAAAGTCATGAACAAACCTTCTTCCAGTAACGTTAATAGAACGTTTGTTCAGTGTTATCTGGTCTTTAATATTGTTCTCAAAACATTAGCACAAAAACATTATTTATACATTGTTCATGGAACATTTTAAACTGTAATGTTTTAGTTGGATGTTTGTCTAACGTTTTAAATGTTGCTACTTGTTTCGGAATGTTCAGAGAACATTCAAAAGTAACATTCCCATAATTTTTGAAGAATGATACAATGGAATTTCCCCCTAACGGTCAGATTACTTTTTTTTATTTATTTTTTAAACATTTAAAAACTGGACAATAGAACAATATAATCTTCTCATAAATAATCTTATAATAACTTAATGGGAACATTAGCAGAAGTAGTTGTAGTCTACATCTCAAATCAGATTTAAAAAAAAAAAAGAGAACCTGCATTTATACTTATCTAGCATACAACTGTAAATATGCCTGAAAAAAAACACAAAATCCCATAAAGAAGATACAGTTCTTTGATGGATCAGAGGCGTTGATGAGAACGCACCACATGTCAAGAATCGGCCTTTAGAAGACTTGCAATCTAACAGTTGCATGAAGCACTATTATGATACTTTTACCTCAGTCATTGTAACTGCATGGACAGAATTCAGATCAACTCACATTTATTTGTACAGCGCATTTTACAATACATATCACTTCAAAGCAGCTTTACAGAAAATGCACGAGTCCACATTACAATTTAGAGTGATCTGTTATCAGAGGTAACTGAAATACATAACTGTAAGTTATGTATTTTAGAAATATATATATACAAATCACAGTTAGCTAACGTTTTATTTAAACAATGTAGTAATTTAAGGCAGAAACAATGAGCTCATTGAAGTGATGAATACATCTTTGTTAAATGATTAGGATATATAGAAATGTAGCATTGGTGCATGTTGATTCAGAGTTTGCTTCATCTGAAGTCCTGGCAGGAGTCTCTTCACAGGTGTTGGGTCGTCTCTTCACAGGTGTTGGGTCGTCTCTTCACAGGTGTTGGGTCATCCCCTTACAGGTGTTGGGTCGTCTTTTCACAGGTGTTGGGTCGTCTCTTCACAGGTGTTGGGTCGTCTCTTCACAGGTGTTGGGTCGTCTCTTCACAGGTGTTGGGTCGTCTCTTCACAGGTGTTGGGTCATCCCCTTACAGGTGTTGGGTCGTCTTTTCACAGGTGTTGGGTCGTCTCTTCACAGGTGTTGGGTCGTCTTTTCACAGGTGTTTGGGTCATCTCTTCACAGGTGTTGGGTCCATCTCTTCACAGGTGTTGGGTCCGTCTCTTCACAGGTGTTATGTCGTCTCTTCACAGGTGTTGGGTCGTCTCTTCACAGGTGTTGGGTCATCCCCTTACAGGTGTTGGGACATCTCTTCACAGGTGTTGGGTCATCCCCTTACAGGTGTTGGGTCGTCTTTTCACAGGTGTTGGGTTGTCTCTTCACAGGTTTTGGGTCATCTCTTCACAGGTGTTGGGTCATCTCTTCACAGGTGTTGGGTCGTCTCTTCACAGGTGTTGGGTCCGTCTCTTCACAGGTGTTGGGTCCATCTCTTCACAGGTGTTGGGTCATCCCCTTACAGGTGTTGGGTCGTCTCTTCACAGGTGTTGGGTCATCCCCTTACAGGTGTTGGGTCGTCTCTTCACAGGTGTTGGGTCATCTCTTCACATGTGATGAGTCATCTCTTCACAGGTGTTGGGTCATCTCTTCACAGGTGTTGGGTCCGTCTCTTCACAGGTGTTGGGTCATCTCTTCACAGGGGTTGGGTCCGTCTCTTCACAGGTGTTGGGTCATCCCCATACAGGTGTTGGGTCATCCCCTTACAGGTGTTGGGTCTTCCCCTTACAGGTGTTGGGTCGTCTCTTCACAGGTGTTGGGTTATCCCCTTACAAGTGTTGGGTCATCTCTTCACAGGTGTCGGGTCATCCCCTTACAGGTGTTGGGTCGTCTCTTCACAGGTGTTGGGTCATCCTCTTACAGGTGTTGGGTCGTCTCTTCACAGGTGTTGGGTCATCTCTTCACAGGTGTTGGATCATCCCCTTATAGGTATTGGGTTGTCTCTTCACAGGTGTTAGGACGTCTCTTCACAGGTGTCCCAACAACCCCAACGGATTATCCCCTTACAGGTGTTGGATTATCCCCTTACAGGTGTTGGGTCGTCTCTTCACAGGTGTTGGGTCATCTCTTCACATGTGTTGAGTCATCTCTTCACAGGTGTTGGATCATCTCTTCACAGGTGTTGGCTCGTCTCTTCACAGGTGTTGGGTCATCTCTTCACAGGTGTTGGGTCATCTCTTCACAGGTGTTGGGTCATCTCTTCACATGTGTTGAGTCATCTCTTCACAGGTGTTGGATCATCTCTTCACAGGTGTTGTGTCGTCTCTTCACAGGTGTTGGGTCATCTCTTCACAGGTGTTGGGTCGTCTCTTCAGGAGACGTCTCTTCTCTCCTTTAGGAATTACAGCCTGAGTGCTGAAGACGACTTTCCTTGATGCGAGTGGTTAAAATAACTTGTATGTAAAGTGTAAGCAAATAAACCTCTTCAAGATGCAAAAAAACATCTTCTGAATTCATAATTTATGAATGCAGTGTTGTGTTTCATTTTAGATTGCAGATTTAGGTAGAAAACACAATCTAGTGAAAATGAATAAGGCAAGTCCACTGAAGGTCAATAGTAAAATCAATAGAATGAGGTCTAAGAGCGTGTTTAAAGCCAGCAGACAGAAGGAAACTGCACAAAACAATTGTGTTCTTTTTACAAACAGATAAAGCCATATAATGCTTTATACAAATAATTATGTATTTGCACTGTTTAAAATAAGTTTATAATGCAACACACATACAGTTCACATATATAATAGTTTATTTTACAAAAATATATACCCATTTTATACCCAGACTTCTGTGGATATGTGTAGATCATGGATGCAATTTCAATAAGTACGTACTTAACGGGCGCTAAAAGAGTAGGTACTATATTAGCCTGATCGCGATATGAATGTGAACCGGACATCTGCCATGTTGACGTTATCATGTGACCTACGACATTATCACAACCGCATCAACTTAAAAGATATGAGCGACAGGTTTAATTCATCTATCTGTAAATATATTGATATTGATGAAACTTACTCATTTTGTGTCTTGTTGAAGGAAAATACCATTTATTTTGGGATTTAGTATAACCAATAAAGTTTTAAGTTCTATATTTTTAACCCTCTTCTCTTTAATATTGTTAATTTCTTTATTTTATATGCAAAAATTTTCAACCACAAGCAAAAGTGGCAAAAGTTTTTATGTATTATGATGAATTATTCAAAGGTATTTAACCTTGTCATTGAGCTTTTTTCTGTGTGTATATAATCTAATATTATGATGTATGCAAACCCATTATATTTATGTTTTCTGTTTTTGTATTTGTCATTATGATTGTTCATTGTTAAAGATACAACCATGGTGTCTTTCCTTAATCCTGTATGTAATTATAATTTCTGCAAAAAAAACGGATATGAGTGACAGCACTAACTCCTCATAGCATCAGTATCTTGACAGCTCTACCTAGAAGGGTTTTCCTCAGCGTTTGTAATGTCTGCACAGAGGAGATGTCGGGCAGCTGCTCGAAGATCTCGCCTTTGGAGAAAACTGTTGATTTTAGGATTTTAGGCAGGATTTTTATTTAGCAAGCTTCACTTGAACATAACATCAGTTCACTGCTCTCTCAACTTAGAAGCATGTGGCGTAAAACATAACGTCATCACGTACATAACCGTATACCTCCAAATAAAACAATACAGGTAGTCAATACCGTAATACAATGTAATACAAGGGTGCAATATGTTTAACACCCCCACTCACTCTTAGCCCATTGTATTTTCAGAACAACAAATTAAACATCAAATAAAATGTTCTCCTTTACATAAATTTAGTGTATACAAACATTTTTTTACACTTTTATGTTCAAACATGTCCCGACTAAACCTCTTTAACTTCTGCTTGGTGGCTGGCTTTGTCATTATGTCAGCAACCATTGTCTCTGTAGGACAATATTCCAAGGAAACCTTGCCATCATTTTGGAGGAATAACACCGCACTCACGAACAACAAGGTGCCAGACAAACAAAACTGAAGATCTCAAAAAATAAATAAAACTGTCTGCACACTTGAATCCTTTACCTTTCCAAATTTAATAGCCAAGCTTTCGGTCAAACGACCATCCTCAGGGCATACAGACAATCAATGTAGCAATCAACTTAACTGTGTTCAAACACATCAGGACAATCAACAGTGATTACCACACCTGTGGAAGCCAGGTAGGAGAGTTGTAGTCCAATGGTGGGAGTTGTAGTTTTTCTTTAACCTACCCAACATAGTTGTCTACATAATTTACACATTTACTCCCCATAGTGAAAATCCCCAATACAAGAAACAAACATAAGTACAAATATACAAAAATACAGGCACATATATACATATATACATACATACATGACATAACATTCTTAGTTTTACATGTAATAATTCCCTTCAACCTTGCCATCATTTACAATTTCTCTTATGAAATGGTATTTGATATCAATGTGCTTGCACCTTTGCCTACAGACTGGGTTTCTGGCTAGTGCAATGGTACCTTGGTTGTCTTCGTACACCTTTGTTTGTGCATATTTGTATGTGTCCATACCCTTAAGCAACTGCTCTAGGTAGATACATTCCTGCATGGCTGATGCTAAAGACATGTATTCTGCTTCACAAGTAGATAATGCTACTGTCGGTTGTTTTCTGGTTTTCCATGAGATCAAAGAGCTTTCTTCACTCAGATTAACACAGTACCCTGAAGTACTACGTCTGTCTTTCGTATCAGATGCCCAGTCAGCGTCACGATACACTCTCAGACCTAGCCTCTCTGTCTCATTTCTCCTGAAGCATAATTGCTGATCTGCTGTACCTTTAAGGTACCTGAACACATGTTTACTGTGTTCCAGTGCTGTTCTGTTGGTTCAGCAAAATACTGAGATAGTTTACTGACAACAAAACTTAAATCTGGTCTTGAGCAAGTGGACAAGTATATTAAACTTCCTACTGCCTCCCTGAACTTCTTTGGCTCTTTCATTTTTTCAGCATTTTCTGTAAAATCAAGCTTTGGTTCACATGGAGTTTCCCTAGATTTACAGTTCTGCATGTCGAAACGATCTAGTATTCTTCTCACATATCTTTCCTGTGACATTTTGACTAGACCCTCTGCTTGTTCAAAATCTATGCCCAGGAAATGTTTCAACCTTCCCATGTCTTTCATTTTGAACCTTTGTGTGAGCATTTCTTTTACACTTTCCAGAACACTTTCACTGTTAGGCGCTAGGATTAAATCATCAACCCATACTATCAGGATTACTTTCTCATCTGGCTTTTCTTTAGTGTTCACGCAATTGTCAGCTGGGTTCTGCGTAAAACCGTTCTCAGTCAAACATACATGTAACACAGCATTCCAGTTTCTGCCAGATTGCTTAAGGCCATAGAGAGATTTCTTTAGCATGCATATACTAATTTTCCATCTTTTTCAGATTTTTGCTCATAACCCTCCGGTTGTTCCATATAGATTTCGTGATCTATTGGTGCATGCAAGTAAGCTGTCTCAACGTCCATTTGGTGCAAGATCAGGTTTTCTTGTGCTGCTTTCTGCAAAACTACTCTCACACTTGTCATGTCAGCTGTGGGTGAGAATGTCTCATCATAGTCAATCCCGTGTTTCTGACTGTATCCTTTCGCCACAAATCTTGCCTTGTATTTTTCAGATCCGTCAATGTCTCTTTTCAGTGCGTAAACCCATCTTCCTCTGACTGGTTGTTTTCCTGGTGGTAATTTAGTGAGTGTGAAGGTCTTGTTCTCCTCCAATGATCGCATTTCTTTGTCCATACCATCCTTCCATTGCTTGGATTTCGTTGATGTTATGGCATCCTGGTAGGTTTGAGGTATATCACATACTGCTCTGTAGCAAAAATCTATGCATGTTTGCAGTTTGTCTTCAGCATCCTCAGTTTCAAAATCCTGTAGATAAGCTGGCTTCTTCCTGGTTCTTGGGGGGTTCTTTCTGATCTCGGATTCTGACTGATTGGGAGCAGCCTGTTCGGGCAAAGTCTCTGAAACATCACTTTGAACACCATGATCTGGTTCATCCTCCACATTATCGGCAGCACTGACTTCACTGCTGAAGATATTTGGATCCATGTTTTCATATCTTGTGTGTGTGTCAGATGTTTGTTTTTCTCTTTCACTGGTTGTCTGTGTTGTGAACTTCACCAATCTGTGTTTTTGGACTTTTCCGGTGTTAGGATAGTATACTAGATAGGCTGGGCTGTTCTTGTCGTAGCCTATAAAAACACCTTGTTCGCATCTTGAGTCCAGTTTGCTTTTCTCTTGTTTATAAGCAAAACATATTGATCCGGATTTCTGCATTTTTGAAACATCTGGCTTTTTGCCTGTGAATAACTCGTATGGTGTTTTCTTCATACGTCTACTGTAACACCTATTTCTCGAGTAGGCTGATGTTTGCATTGCGCAGTTCCACAACTCATCTGGTAACTCTCTCTCTATCAGTGAGCATCTGCTCATATCAAAGAGTGTTCTCCATCCTCTCTCCGCTGTGCCATTCTGATGTGGCGAATAAGGTGCAGATGTTTCATGTCTAATCTTATTCCTTGTCAACAGCGTTTGGAAATCTCGACTCATGAATTCAGTGCCGTTATCTGAACGAAGGCTCTTGATTTCTCCAAAAGGTGCAATGTCAGCTAAAAACTTTTCAGTAGCTTGTATTGTGCCACCTTTAGATTTCAAGAAGTACACGAACATAGTACCTGAATAGTCATCTGTGAACGACTGTGCATATTTGTGTCCTTCTTTGCTCTGTGTTGGCATGGGACCGGCCAGATCCGTGTGAATCAGTTCAAGAGGTTTCTTTGCCTTTCTGTCTGGCTCCTGGTTTCTGGTCTGTTACCCCTTTTCCACCAACAAGAACCGGGTGCTGGTTCAGAGCCAGAGCCAAAGCTGGTTCAGAGTTGGTTCAACTGACGAGCTTACTAAGAACCAGTTTGCCTTTCCACCGGCTAGAGAGCCACAACAGAGCCAGATCTTACGTCACTGTATACGTCTCATGTTGCCCAGCAACCGCTAGTGCGGTAGCGCCAAACACAAACACGCCAGGCTTGTTCGAGATGCATCGGCTTCTCGCAGATCGATCGCCGCATGACATCAAAGCACTGCGATAGCGATCTAAAAGCACAAGGAGTCGTATGCTCTCCAAACAGTCCCGCAGCTCCGATCGGTCCTCGCCGCTCCGATGCATCTCGAACAAGCCATCAACAATAACGGACATTGCAATACTATGGATGCTCATGGGTTTGCAAAAATACATCGGAATCCAACGCGTTCGTGCAGCTCGCCGTAACTTACATAGACGGATATTATAATCGAGCTGCTATTAGCTCGACTAGCTGCTATTTAAAAATGGCGGTCACAAGTTTCTATTCGTCTTGTTGGTCACGGTAACCCCGCCCCCAGCCCCTGACACAGGCGGTTCTTTCTTGGCTCCGTTCTAGACCCTGCAATGATTTGGTGCTACTTAAGAACCAGTTTTACTGGTTCGGAGCTGGTGCTTTGGCGGTGGAAAAACAAAGAACCGATTTGAAACTAGGCTCTGGCTCCGAACCAGCACCAGCTCTGCCTTGGTGGAAAAGGGGTATGTGTGAATTTTCCTTTTGTACACACGTCACATAACTGACATAACTGTTCCTGTCTCATTTTGTTTCCTCTTATCTCCATGCCTCTTACTACACCTTGTAGCTCCTGTACATCTTCATGGTTACAATGTCCCAAAATGTCATGCCAGGTTTGTAAATCATGACACACTTTGCACTGGTCAACGCCCTCTTCTAGTGTTGGCAAATAGTACAAGTTTCCACTTTCATGGATATCAAACCTACTTCCGTTTTTGGTAATCAAGTGGCTGTCTCCTCTTTTGAAAATGACTGTTGCTCTTCCATTTGTTGCTCTAGCTACCGAGAAAATGTCATGTGGGTATGAAGGCATGTAGTGCGTCCCGTAGCTGTGCAGTGTGCTGTTTTCCAGCGTCATCTATGAGATAAATCACTGCCGTTCCTCTTTGTTGCGCCATTCCACTGCACTTCGTTCCGTCGGCTAATTCCACTGAATGGTTCTCTGGTTGAAATGAGCTATCAAAACTTCTGAATTTTGTGATGTCGCTCCAGCGTCTACCATGATGCCTTTCATCTCACTTTGTTCTGCGGTTTTTCATATTCTGAGTGTTCAGCTTTGAGGAGATGATCTTGGTCATTATCGTGTTCCTCTGTAACTTTTCTGACGCCATCTTGGTCGCCCTTTTTCTTGCACAGGAACTCCGCGTGTGTACTATTTTTTTACAATGATTGCACCACACTCTCTTGTAACATTTTCTCGCTTTGTGTCCCTTTATTCCACATTTGTAACATGTCACATTTGTGTCTTCCTCTTTTCTTTCTTTAGTGTGGTACCTGACAGGACCTTTTCCTTGTCTCGTCTGTGTCTTCATCACATTATCTGTGGATTCAGTTCCTTTCATTTTCTCCGCCTCTTCATAAATCCGCAGTCTTCTCTTAAAATCTGTGAACGTAACGTCGTCCTCATTCTGTGTTATGTGGACGGCTAGCGGTTTGAAAAAATCTGGAGAATCATTGCTATGGTTAATCCATCACTCATGGCTTCTCCTGCATCTCTCAGTGCTGTGATGATGTTTTCTGCTCTTATCAAGTAGTCAGTAACACTCTCGTTGTCTGCCATGCGTAGCTGAGTTAACGATGTGTACATATTTATTATCCGTGGCTTGCTTTTCCCTGAATAATGCTCTTTCAGTATTTTAAGGGCTTTCCTGCCATCGTCAGCAGCTTCATGTCTTATCAGTGATAGGCTTTTATCATCTATCAGTCTTACAAGTTCAGCATAACAATCAGCATTCTTCCGTCTGTCTTCGGCTAGCTGTTCTGCGTTAGCATCAGTGGGCTCATGCAAAATAGTCTCTTTTAACTTTAGAGTGTGTAAACAGCTTAAGAATCTCGTTTCCCAAAGATCATATTTATCTTCGGATCCATCAAACAAAGATTGTGTTGCTAGGACTCCTACCGCTCTGTTTACCATTTTCGCCGACTTTTCTTCTTATGTCACTTCAGTTTAAGCTTTATCGCTAGCTTCATAGAACGCGTAATACGTCGCATCTGTCTTACTCATGCTCGTTTGTTTCCGTGACTGGGCCCATAACCTGTTGAGCATCCGAGTGCGCAGTTCCCCCTCACTCGCGTGCAGGAAAAACAAACGAAACGCTGTTCAGTGCTGTTTATCCTCTTGGCAGGATTTTTATTTAGCAAGCTTCACTTGAACATAACATCAGTTCACTGCTCTCTCAACTTAGAAGCATGTGATGTAAAACGTAACGTCATCACGTACATAACTGTATACCTCCAAATAAAACAATACAGGTAGTCAATACCATAATACAATGTATAAGGGTGCAATACGTTTAACAGTTAACTCACTTTTTATGCAACACAAATGTTCCTCAATTTATCAGCAGTACTAATGGACAAATAAAACGTGTTTTACAGCAAAATCACAACTACTGTATAATGTCTGCCGTCTTTACACCTTCAACAATTCAACAGTTTACTCTACAGTAGTTCAACATGCAACATGTTCAACATATACTCACATTTGAAAGCACCCGCGTCGCTGATCTCCGCGACGTTCGATTATGACGTATCCTCTCGCGTGGCCTCCTGGGATAGAAGAGTATCCATCGGTCGAGCACTCGAGAATCTGTGCAGAAGCAGTAGATCATCCGGGAACTTCTCGCCTACTCTTTTATGAATACTGATGTTTCGAACATACTACTCCTTCACGTACTGTTTTCTCCTACTATATAGTAGGTAGGCATATTCAAACGCACTATTAGTATACACACGTCCGAATCTCGCGAGAACCCAGGTAATGCTCGTCTACTCTTTTGGGACAAATGTGGGCAAAATCATTTTTATTTATTTAAAAAAAAATACTTTCCTTAATCTGAGCGGACTTGGCTACTTTTCCCAAGTTTGCCACCTGAACACACACACACACAAAATTGACTCGATTCTACAATGTTAAGTGGGTGAAAAAAACCCCTTCTTAATCTCGCCTTTGTGGACAAAAATGGGCAATGAATGGGAAAACTGTAATTCAGAGCATTTTTTTTTTGCCAAATAAAAATCAATAGATCCAACACAATGCACATCATACATACAAATGAAGGGGTGATCCAGTACAACAACAACACACACACACACACACACACACACACACACACACACACACACACACACACACACACACACAAAAACAAAGCATTCAACGACGGAACAAGGTTTTTTATTTTTTTATGTTCCAATCTGCACGCGCACACACAAACACACACATGCGCACGAGTGCATGTAAATATTATCACTATGATTATTGTTTATTCTTACCTGTTTATTCTTACCTAACACTTCCTTTTTTGAGTTATTGTTATGTTTATTCTTACCTGTTTGGAACCAATTCGTTTTTTGGGTTATTGAAATTTGATGTTTTTTGTTTGAAATAAATGATAAATGATAAACTACTTTGTCTTTTAGTATGATCATATTTGTCTAAGAATATTTTGGCATCTTGCTATAGTCTCATCTAACACAGATATATATATATATATATATATATATTTTTTTTTAAATTACAATTTTAACTTGTGATAAAGTCAAAAACTTAAATTCGTTATAACAGTGGTTTATAGAGTTTAGCCTATATGCAGCCATCTAGTGGCTATTGATTTTATTGTTTTTTTGTTTTCATTTTATACCAACATAAGACACCAGATGACACCAAAGACACCACATTTTTTAGGTTTTGGCTGTCTGAACTTACTGGAATGATTTGTTTTTACTGAAGTTAAATAAATATTAAATATAACATAAAAATAAGCATAATTTACATAGAAAATATGGTACTTTTAGAGGTAAAAACAAACAAACAAACAAACAAAAAAAACAAACATAAATTGATAGTTTTTATTTTATCGAAGATAGTGATATAACATTTTTTGGATCACACCTGAGACCTCTGTGCCCAAATCTGTCCACGGACACGGGATTAAGGGCTGCAATGTGAACACGGCTTCAGGATTATGAGTACGAAGCATTCTGACACACTTATTCGCTCGCCTACTGCTCCCTACTCTATAGTAGAGAAGTATGCTGTGTGCAATTATTATAGTTTTAGCTAAATTTATAAAAACAACTTTTTTTTCCAGAGAATTGAAGAAGTACGTCCTTCCACAATGATGGATATGCAGTGAATGAATTGGCTTACAATAAAATGCAGTTTAAATATAAAATCTCTTTCTCTCTCAAAGAGAAATTGTAAACCTGAGGTGTGAAGCGTGAGACAGTCACAGCAGTCTCTGGACACTTCCACTGTGGGGTTTATGGGGGTCTCCACAGACATAATGATGTTTATACTGTAACTGTATATTCTATCCCATACACCGAATCACGACCCTTTTCTTCAAAAACTCTGCAGTTTTACATTTTCAAAAATATATAAATAAATAATTGCATATAATTTATTAGCTGTTTTGCTCATGGGACACATTTGTGGTATTACTAGCCTTTTGTCCACTCTACATTAGGGAATACCTGAACTCAAGCAGATGCTGATTGGTCCACTATTGGCTTCGCCTGACCCGAGATGTGCAGATGTGTGCAAGAACAGAACATTTGAGCTGCACATACTGAAGAAATCAATGGCCTGGATAAGTAAACCTCTTTACAGATAAAACTGTGATTCATGCTCTAGTGAGAGAGTTCAAATGAAGATGGCCTGAGACCATGCAAAAAAATATATATAATATAATCTGGCCTGACGTAAACATGTTTCAGTATCTAAACTGCATTATAATGCCTGTAGGTTTTGTGCAAAACTAGAGAAACAAACTCCAATAGCAGAATATGTACTTCATTGTGAATAATAAATGAATAAAAAGAACCTGTTTCTCTCTAAAAATGATACTTTATTGGGTAATTTCATAAAACATCTGTCCACAGAGTGTGAAATAACAGTGAAATATGAGCATATGTGTAATAGTTCCCATAATGCATAACAATATTTCAGTAAGTAAAGATTTAAACATCATGTTGCAGAAACTGATCATGCCAGGAGATTCGAGCAAGCGTCTGAATGACCATCAACAGGTTCAGATCAAGTAATGTGAGATCACATCTAATGTGATAAAGGTACATACAAAAATATAAATGAAACCATATACAAAAGTGATCCGCGTCTGTGTTGCTTCAGTCCGTTCAGAGCTTTACTTCTTGATGACTTCCTCTTTGAGTTTCTCTGCCAGGTGTTTTCTCTTCTGCAATCTCTTCTTCTCCTCAACTGAGATCGCCTGGATATGGAAAAGAAGAGGAAAAACAATCATTTGAACGGGAGGAACATCTAAAACCAGCAGTGAAATTACATCCAGACATCATTCATTAGGTGAGATTAATGTCTGAAAATTGAAATGTAATCATAAATCTTCTATATGAACACTGAAATTAAGGAATTAGTGTTAAACTGGCCTAAACTTAGACAAATGAAACCTGAGCTGGAAACAGAAGACAATCTCAGCTTTAGGAGAAACTGCTTTATTCTCTCATCATGTCCACATCACAGAATGTGAAGTTATGAAGTATTAGAACACATGGATGACATCAGCGCCTCATGAATATTCATGTGTCTTTATGAGAAGACGCTTCAGCAGATCCACATGGCAGGAATTCTCTTTCCAGGTTCCAATAAATCTCCATTTCCAGGCCCAGACACTTTTAAACTTTCATTCATTCTGAAAAAACACCAGCAGTATTTCTATTTAAATTCATGAGGAAAAGCTTCAGGAAGAATATCTTGGGAAAGAATATGAGCTCATTTCAATCAATTTTCATGTGATTTAATGATTTAAAAGATGCACGCACTTTCACTGGTTCTTTTTGTTTTTATAATAAAATAATATATTAAAAATATATAATAAATAATAAAAAACTAAGCAGATACAGGTCTTTGATTAGAGAAATACTGATAGCACCAAATAATACTTACAAAACCATTGCATATCTTTGTAATAAAGGGATGCGATACTTTAATGATACAAAAACAATATCTATATTTATAAGGGCTTTTTTCTGACTTTAATAAATGCACGCACCAGATTTTGTGTTTAATCAATAAATTCCAGGATCAGTATTGCAGAGAAACACAGAAGCAGCATTTAGACGCTTTTACACAGAGATGTTTGGGAAATGTCCCGCTCTTCCCATAACCGCCAGTTTAACACACACTACTAACCAACTCAACCAGGCCCCGCCCCTTTATTCTGCGTATGAATTATTATAATGAGGAATATTGTGACGTGTTCGTTCCCGGAAGAAACTCAAGAGGCGTTTCAGGAGTTCAGGAACACTGACACTGATATAGAGAAGAACTGGAGCTTGATCATGATCAAACTGCAACATCACACACTAAACACAGATGGACAAGTAAACAAGCAGAATAGATACTGTGAAGGATTGTTTTATCATAACTAACATTTACTTTTCTTGCAGGATCGACAACTATATGCTTCTGAAACCTAAAATGTCTCTAAACACTTTGGCCAAAGTCAGTGTGTCTAAATCATGTCCGAATATAACAGAAGGGGAAATCAGAGTTTGATTAAACATATGAAGAACATCAAATTGTAGACAAATTATGTAATGTATCATGTCACCTTTGCCATGCTCCTATTCTATAAAAACTGTTGTACTCTTTTTGCTAGTGTCTGAGATCCGTGATTACAGCATCTTCAGAGGCGTCGTCTGACTCAGTGTGAGACTCTTAGGCTGGTCAAGGCTGAGGTCAGGCATCTTCTGTGGTCAGAGTGGGACTCACCTGAGGATCGTGGGTGTCTGGGAAACCGGTCTAACTGAAGTCAGGAGCGTAGAGGAGCTTCTAGCACAGTGCTGTTTAAGGTGAGCGTGACTCTGCTGGTGTGTGTTTATATCAGCAGTGTGACGGAGGTGAGTGTGTGTGTGTGTGTGTGTGCGGAGGCTTTGGGCTCCGGGGCCGCAGGAGGAGCGTCAGCGGGGCTCTTCAAGTGACGCAGAGGTGCAGTGTGACGGAGATGAGTGTGTGTGTGTGTGTGTGTGTGTGTGAGCACCTGTGCGGAGGCTTTGGGCTCCGGGGCCGCAGGAGGAGCGTCAGCGGGACTCTTCAGGGTCTGATCTCTCTTACGGGCCTGGAGTTTGTCTCTCTGCTGCTTCAGATACTCCGAGCGCTGCTGTAACGCCTCCTCATCCTACACACACACACACACACACACACACACACACACTTAAGACCAGACGTGATGCCATAAGATTCCAGCAACATGCAGTGTTCCTGTCCACACCAGACGTGACGCAAAATCAAACATCACTGCGTGTCAGAAGAGCGTGTGCAAGCGCATTGTCATTGAATAGGATTGTTTGTTCACAATTTAAATGTTCTTGTTTAGTTTATTTTCAAGATCTGAGGTGATATTCAAACTCACATCAGCTGCTTTTCACATTAAAGGGGTCCTATAATGCCCTTTCACAAGATGTATAATACGTTTCTGATGTCCCCAGAGTGTGTATGTGAAGTTTTAGCTCAAAATACCCCACAGATATTGTATATAGCATGTTAACATTGTCACTTTTTGAGGGTGAGCAAAATCGCACCTTTTTTGTGTGTGTGTCCCTTTAAATGCAAATGAGCTCCTGCTCCCAGCACAGAGGACAGGGCTTCAAGAGCTTGTGTGTGTGTGTGTGTGTTAGCAGCTCCGATTATCTCACACACACCACTGAACATTTAATAAACTTTTAGCCCTTTATGTTCAAACTGGAGTCAGAAAGATGGAGAGACTCAAGAAGAAGTGACAACATGTAGAAGCAACAGGACATTTCTGAACGGCTAGTTGATGAATTTATGTTGCTCATGTCAGCTGATGCTGATAAGTGTGTGTGTGTCTCACCGCGAGCGGTCTGCAGTCTCTCTGTGTGTCGCCGTCTCTCAGTCTCTCTGCACTCGTGTGTTCGGCTGAACCCTTGACCGGTGCCCTCACAGCGGGAAGAGCTTCACCTTTACCTGTGCAAACACACACAACACTGATCCTCACACACACACACTAATCTCACGTGATTGGCTGCTGTGAGAGCGAGGGCTGATGGGAACACACACTCACATGACGCTGAACCCTCAGACTGCTTTATCTTCAGCTCTGGAGCTCCTGTCACGCTGCCGTTGGTCTGTGGACAGTGAGAACGAGTGTAAGGCCGTGTCTGAGGTCTGATTCTCCTGCTCAAGGGTAAACTCAGCTTCATTCACTCACACAAAAATGAAAAAAACTAAAAAAAACATGCTTTTCATCTCATAATTATGACTTTGTATGTCAATTTCAACTTTTCATCTCATAATTATGACTTCGTGCACCTGATGTACTCGTTACATCATAAGAAGAATGGCATCTACGCTAATGTTAGCCCTGTTCATTCCGAGGTTTACTCTAGTCAGCCGGATCCGGGCCGTATCCAGATCAGATTGTGGACCCGCACCTGGACACGACCACAACGCATCCCTGAAGTGTCAGCAGAGATCGTGTCTATAGACTCTCCCCTGTGAAGGCCTCATCGACACCACAGCCATCGGCACTGATCCTCAGCAAACTCGTCTCCATACCGGCGTGACTCTGATCTTCAACCAGAGGGAACTGGATAATATTCCAATCTGACCTCTGACCTGTAACGCTGCCTGGATCATAATCACACAATGTTCGCTCGCTGGCCAGAGGAGAACTGAGCGATTGAGTCTGGGTTCCCCCAAGGTTTTTTCTCCATTCTGTCACTGATGGAGTTTTGGTTCCTCGTCACTGTCGCCTTTTCCGCCTTTTTCTGCCTTTGGCCTTTGGCTTGCTTAGTTGGGGATGTTTAATCTGCCTGCACTGACACCATTATATGAGAACTGAACTGAGCTGGACAATGACATCACAGTTTACTCCAGAGCGGCTATATATTTAAATGAACCAAATTAATAACTTTTTTCCAACAAAAATGAAACAAAGGGCCCCAGGGCTCGAAAACTCCAAAAGAATTTCCAGAAACAAGCAGCTAGGTGGGCTATAAGAGACACTCAGACTCAAACCGCAGCTAGGTGGGCTATAAGAGACACTCAGACTCAAACCGCAGCTAGGTGGGCTATAAGAGAGAAGTCTGCAAAAAGACTCTCAGACTCAAACCGGTTTTGCCATGTGGCTTAAAGCCACAAAGGATGGATTTTCTATGCACACAATGGACAAAATGTTCTTCATATCTATTTAAAGAACTGTATATCCTTAATGAATGTTGTTTGTATACATGCAAAATATACAAAATCACCTGATAATACTTGTGTATTCCTTGTGTTGATAATACAACAAGATGACGAACTTCCTTCAGTTATATAATTAGAATTCAGGCAACAATCTTCCATGATTGTTCTTTACATGTTTGTGTGACCGCAGTGGAAGTGCAAAGCTGTTCAAATGTCCAAAACACACACATGATGATCAAAACTGCAGATGGCCTGATGTGTTCCCGTTCACTCATAGCCCTGTCACATGGCTTCATTCCTTCAGATCATGTCTTCTGTCCTAGGTACTACACACGGTTATGGTGAAACCATAGACTGTTAAAAATATGGACGTAGTGTGCATTTAGTGCAAGGATTGGACAGAGAGAGAGCACTGACACCTGCAGGATTTCACTACGCGCACAAGCTTTTTTTTTACACTAAAAAGTGAAATAAGCATCCAGTCTGTCTGTTCCGTGAGAGCAACGGTGCCACAGAACGAGTGTAGCCTCTATATCTATAGACGCTTTTAAATCTGAAAACTCCAAAAAGCAACGAAATTGTCAGAAATCCATGACTGCATGTTCACGGAGGAAAACAAATGGAACACAGCGCTGTTGTTCTCTCGATTCTTAACGACGACGGAATCCAACGGCGCGGGCGAAGGCATGCGCGTATTAAATTGTATGAAATAATCCTGAAAAAGCACAAACACGGTGTGGTGAAGAGATGAGTCCCAGCGTAGAGATGAGTCCCAGCGTAGAGATGAGTCCCAGTGTAGAGATGAGTCCCAGCTGAGGACCCAAGCAATCCGGTTGGTTCAATGCACGTTTTATGCGTAATCGCTTTAGTGCCTGGTTACAAATCAGATATCACTTTATTTTATAAGTCGTTTGAACTACATTATAGTGACCATTAATGTCTTTTTTAACATATATATTTCATATACTAGTATATAACCCATAGACTGTAAAAAAAATGGACGTAGTGTCCGTGACGTCACCCGTAGGTTTCTGAAGAGCATTTTTGAAGCCTAAAGTGGGCGGAGCCGGCCGTCGCCATCTTGGCCTCGCGTCGCTCCCGGATAACAGAAAATAGGCAAACAGGTGCGGCGTGACGGGCTTTGGTGGAGCTGAGGAACCTGGCCATAGATATGAGCCTGGCTATCTGAAATCACCTGGCTCGACGTGATCGAGTTAGCTGATGATGTAAAGCCAATTAAAAGTTCCTATTTTTGCCCTTCGAAATATTATAATAGTTAAAAGACATGGCTACAAGTGAGACTGTGTATTGTGATTCTGTACTATTCTGCTAGTTGAAAATGTATTATGCAGTAACTTAATATAGAGCTCGGGCGTAGACGTTATGGAATGATGCATTGTGGGTAACGGCGGCCATTTTAGAGGCAACGCAGAAGCGTTCGGAATAAAGTAATAGCGTAGCCGACCGGTCTCCACCGGCACCGAGAAAGAAAGAGAAAAAGTTATGGGCCGTGACAAAAAAAGTTGGCTATACCGTATACTGACAAACTTAATAATGAAGCCAAACAACGCTACTTAAAAAAAAAATTAGATTATAGGCGAATCGATCCATATGAAGTCTGGAGTAGGCTAATACCAAGCCTCAGTTTCCCTGATATTTTCCTACCTGGTCTGTGGAGTGAGCGCTTACACCTCCGATCCAGAGCCGGATTTACAATTTCCTGAGCCCTCGGCAACAACATTCACACACACATTTTAATTATTTAATAAACAAATGTTTTTTTTTTTGTCACAGTCGGCTGCAAAGATGAGGTTGACGATGCTGATTGGCGATCTTCGCTGTAAGTGAACGCGCCAGAGAGAAATGCAAATTGCATACGGATTAACTTAACGTTACATAAGCAGAGAGCTGTCTGTTTTCTTTCGTTTTGAATTGTTTGTTTAAAAGTAGACACTTTTAGAAAAGTAGAAACTTGTCACTGGAGGCTCACTTGCAGTTCACAAATGGATGAGTGCAAGATCTGCAGATCTACAAAGTAAACGCGGAGAAAACAATCATTCGCACCGTGAACCAAGCATCAGGGGTGACACACACACACACACACACACACACTTGTCAGATTCTGTGAGCTACGAAGCTTGTCTATGCGGGTTTGTTACACTTCAGGAGTAATTTATCATACGTGCAATAATCCACTGTTTTCGTACGGTTGACGACCAGCGGCGATCCAAGCCATTCGACGAAAATAGGGAAAACTAATATGATTTATGAGGCGTTTGCCCTGTCGATCATGAGACCGATTACAGCAGTTCACAATACAGCAATACTGAACCATTTTCCAAAAAATAACCAATAAACTAATAAATTAATGACCAAATGATCAACGTTACCTACTGCCTACTATACGCTACTATACAGTACATCTACTTCCGTACCGTGATTCCCACAATGCATTGCGGCGTGACGCAACGATCCCAAACTCTATTACTTCGAGAGTGTGTGTGTGGACTGGGGTCCAAGATGGCTGCCTAATCAGACGTGTTTGTACGAACTCCTGCACCATATGTGCTTAGATAGTGCAAAAAGGACTTTTAATTAATTGTATACTGCCTGTATGCAATTTTGTTGCTTCTTTGACTTGAAGACTACCTTTATATAGTGTCACCATGGGGCGTAAACGTGGTCATTTGAGTAACTCTTCGACTGATGCTAAGGAGGCTAGCGTTAATGCTAATGCATGCTCACCAGCCAGTAGCGGTCATGATTACGTTGTTTCTTGTGCAAGCGAGGAAAATGCGTTCTGTTTAGTTGAAGAGGAGTTCCCTGCATTGCCTATCACACCGAGTAAATCACCAGTCATAAAGAAGAGAGCAAGTGACGACACTCGAGCTGATATCTCGTCGCAGCTATTAGGCATAACACAGCTGATCAACAGTCGCTCAGACGGAATTGAAAGAAAGATCTCGGACATGTCAGCTGAATTAAAGGCCGTTGTTGAGAAGGTTACTACTCTTGAGCGGCGAATGGATGGTGTTGAACGACCTGTGGCTCAGTTGCAGCGGAGGATGGATGATATGGATACATATTTGAGAAGGCGTAATTTGAGGATATCCGGAATTCCTGAATCTGAGCGCGAAGATATTAAGCTTGAGGTTGTCAAAATCTGCCAAAAAGTTCTCCCTAGTGAAAAGGACAAACTCTCAGATGTTATCGACGTGGTCCATCGTCTCGGGAAGATGCAACAAGGTGGCACGGATCGTCCCAGGGTGACCATTATGCAGTTCTCCGTTCGCTCTTACAGAGACACTATCTGGAAGGCCGCGAAGAATTCTTCCTTTCTGAAAGAGAACGGTTTGCGCTTTATGGAGGATTTTTCAGCCGGAGATCGTGAAAGGAGAAGGAAGCTGTGGCCGGAGGTCCAAAAAGCACGTGCAGAGGGGAAGACGGCATACTTTGTTGGAGGCAGAGCTTTCATTCAAGGGCAGGGTGAAATCTTGTCTACTTAAAGTGCTTTCATTTTAATAATAGGCGTCGCCTGTTTTGACTTGGACTGATCTGTCGTGCACTTTGTAGACATTGTTACGGGTTTGTTTTATACATTTAAGAATCTGCCAATATTTTTTCATTACAGTGTTCTTTTTGTAATTTTTGATATTTAACATGGTGCTGCTTTTTTCAGCATTTTTGATTTTGTGACCGACTTTCAAAAATCTAAGTCTATAGAGCGTTCTTAAAGCGGGTTAATTGTTCCATTTTTTGTGAATTCAAATGTCTTTTTCTGTTGTGTCTTTAAACGCCAGGGGTTTAAGAAATGTTGTTAAACGCAAGGCCTCATTTTTATTTTCTAGACAGTTTGGTTCTGATTTTGTCTCATTCTAATGATAAAGATGTTAATTTGTGGAAGTCGCAGTGGGGTAATGAGATATGGTTTTCTCATGGTTCAGAGCACTCTGCAGGCGTTTCCTGTTTAAACAATAATTTTGCAGGTGATGTGTTGCATACATACTGTGATGAGTATGGGCACTTTATTTTGTTAGTTCTAAAATGTTATAATGTAAATCTTATTGTTGTTAATTATTATGGGTATAACTCTAGATCTGAGAATGATCAGCTATTATTTGTTTTGGAAGATAAGCTTACTTATTGGCAGTCAAAATTTCCAAATGCTTATTTAGTGATTGGTGGTGATTTTAACACTGTCCTAAATGAATCTCTTGATAGATGGCCAAACCCTGGTCGCCAATCAAACTCAAACACAGCTTTGAAAGCTTTTATGCATAGATTAGAGCTTGTAGATATCTGGAGGGTTAAAAATACATATGACAGAGAATACACGTGGAGCAATAAAAATTCATCTAGACTTTCACGAATTGATTTTTGGTTAGTCTCTAGAAATTTAGATAAAGATCATATTTCTGTTGATATTTCTACAACGCCATTAACAGATCATAAGGCTGTCTCTATTAAATTTATGTTTTCTCCTGAAGCTAGATTTATCAAGGGCTCCTCTTATTGGAAAATGAATAGTTCGTTACTTAATCATAAAGAGGTTAAGTCAGAGCTGGGAAGACTTATTGGCTTTTATTGGAGCAAAGCTAAACGAGAAAATTATTTTGGTTTAAACTGGGAATTGTTAAAACATGAAATTGGGAAATACCTCAGAAAGTATAGTGGTAATTTGGCTAAATTAAAACGTCTCGAAGAAGTTAACATTGTTAGTGAAATCTCTTCTATTACCAAGATCTTGCCTGAAAATTTGTCTGATAGTCAAAGAACTCATTTAGTTGATTTACAAATTAAGTTGGATGATTTGTATAAATTAAGAGCAGAAGGTGCTTTTATTAGATCAAGGCAAAGGTGGCTTGAGCATGGAGAACAAATGTCTTCCTATTTTTTTAAGCTTGAGAAAAATAGGGCTAAACATAATTCTATTTCTCAATTAAATATTGGAGGGGTTGTCTCAGAAAATCTTAAAGAAATTTCCCAATTTTGCTACAAGTTTTACTCTAATTTGTATAAATCTAAATTTAATCTAGCCGATTTGGACACTTTCAGTAAACATCTTGGTAATGTTAGGACTATTTAGTCATGATGATCAAATTTTATGCGATTCGCCAATTTCTATCGATGAGGTTAAGGATTCAATTTCACAGTTAAAAATTAACAAGTCGCCTGGTAGTGATGGGATAACGGCTCAAGTTATATTCTGAGCTGTTATCTCCATTCCTCCTGCAAGTGTATACAGAGTAACTGCTCTGAGCTTTCTGTTAGTATGAAGCAAGGTGTCATTTGTTTAATACCTAAACCTAAAAAGGACATTCTTCTCTTAGACAATTGGAGACCTGTTAGCCTTCTTAATAATGATTATAAATTGTTTGCTCTTATTTTCTCTAATCGTTTTAAATTGGTTTTGAACTCCATTATTGATGAAAATCAGTCAGGTTTTATGAAAGATCGTCATATCTTTAATAATATCAGACTGGTTTTTGATCTCATTGATTACTCTGAACTTATTGAGGACGATAGTTTAATTCTGTTTTTGGATTTCTTCAAAGCTTTTGACACGATTGAGCATCCTTTCATTTTTTTTTGTTTAGAGCGTTTTGGTTTCGGGCCTTTTTTTTGTAATGCGATGAAAACGTTGTATGCTGGGGGAAATAGCTCAGTGAAATTAGGACACGGCACTACACAGAGATGTTTTTTAGAGCGAGGTGTTCGGCAAGGCTGTCCAGCATCCGTATACCTCTTTCTTATTGTAGCTCAAGTCTTTTGTCATTTTATAAAGGAAAGTAAGCTTGAAGGAATTCATATAGCTGGTAGAAATATTTTAATTAGTCAATTAGCAGATGATACAGCCCTGTTTTTAAAAAATCCAACCCAGGTTCATCAGGCAATTAAAATTATTCATTTGTTTTCTAATGCTTCAGGTTTGTACCTTAATATTAAAAAATGTGAAATTTTAGATTTAAAAAATTCCTCCCTTTTATCTTTGGATGGTGTTCCTGTTAAAAAAAGATGTTAATTACTTAGGTGTTGTCATTTCGAAAAATGAACAAGATAGAGTTTCCCTGAATTTTAACCCTGCCCTTGAAAAGATTAAAAGAAAATTTAACCTTTGGTTATTAAGGGACTTGTCCCTTAGAGGTAGAGTTCTTCTGTCAAAAGCAGAAGGAATTTCTAGACTGACCTATATTGCTTCAACTATACATTTAGACAATAATTCTCTAAATACTATTGATCGGACTTTATTTAATTTTTTATGGAAGAATCGTGTGCATTATATTCGTAAATCTGTTGTCGTGAATTCTCTTAAAAATGGTGGACTTGACTTTTTGGATTTTTCTACTTTAAATAACACTCAAAATTAACTGGTTAAAATTTTGTCTGAATAAACCTTCTTTGTGGAATTTTATTCCTAATTTTATTTTTGACCAACTCGGGGGTCTTTCTTTTCTACTAATGTGTGATTATAAGATTGAGAAATTACCGGTAAAACTATCTGCCTTTCATGCTCAAGCCTTGTTGGCTTGGAAGTTGATCTACAAGCACAATTTCTCTCCGCAGCGTTATTTTATTTGGAACAATCGTTGTATTCTGTATAAGCACAAAAGTATTTTTTGAAAAGCTGGTTTGATAAGGGTATTGTTTTAGTATCTCAGTTGTTTAACACTCAAGGGTATCTCATGACTTATGATGAGTTTCTTGAACACTTTAATTTTCCTGTGACTCCCAAGGAATTCTCTCTTGTTTTCTCTGCGATTAACTCTGGTATTACTTCCTTATTTAGAGATGTGGTATTGGTTGACATGCCCATAGTCAATCTAACTGATACAATGTGTGGTAAAATTTGTTTTTCACAGACTAAAAATAACAAATCTATTCGCGATCTGTTTTTAAAGGAGGTTACTACCAAGCCTTGCTCTATTGCTTATTGGGCTAAATTTGTTAGAAACTCTTGGGAAAGTGTTTGGTTATTGCCTCACAAGTTTTTTGTTACAAACAAGGTAAAGGAAATTTCTTTCAAAATTATTCACAAATTCTATCCTGTTAAACATTTTCTTAGTAAATTTAAGAAGGATATTGATGTTTTCTGTTCTTTTTGCTCTTTGCAATTGGAAACTGTATCTCACGTCTTTTGGCACTGTAGTTTTGTTAAAAAGCTGTGGTATGACGTCTCTGTGTTTATCACAGAAAAGGTACTCTCTAATTTTATTTTGCTTTTTGAAAATGTAGTTTTTGGATATTTTACTCAGGATAATGTGAATAACGAAGCCTTTGTTATTAATCTGTTTATTCTTTTAGTTAAGTTTCACATCCATAAGTGTAAATTTTCTAACAGAAAATCCTGTTTTACAGTGTTTTTTAAAGAATTGGAAAATTACTTTTGTACTATTCAAAGTAGCACTAATAGAAAGACTACTAAAACTGTCCGTTTATGTTCTGTCTTCAAAATATTTGAGTAATGTAAAGGTCTTGCCTTTCTTTTCTTTTTTTTTTTCTTTTCTTCTTTTTTTTTTTCTTTCTTTTTTTTTCTTTTATTTCCCTGGCTTTATTTTATCTCCTGTATTGTTCTGTATATGTTGTTTAAGGCATAATAAAAAAAAAAAAAAAAAAAAAAAAAAAAGTGTGTGTGTGACAGTGATTTATGTGCATACATGTCAGTCACTCGTCAAGTTCGTAGAGAGCTTATTCAGTCCATTTTAAATTCTGATTTTGGCCGCCTCTCAAATGGGTTAAACCATAGATATATTGCC
Source organism: Abramis brama (assembly GCF_963993115.1). Classification (NCBI taxonomy): domain Eukaryota; kingdom Metazoa; phylum Chordata; class Actinopteri; order Cypriniformes; family Leuciscidae; genus Abramis; species Abramis brama. Next base: position 34,855,552 of record NC_139981.1, on the reverse strand, counting down.
TTTGAAGTGCAAGTAAATGCGCTAGAAAATCCGCGCTCATTCGAAAAAGAAACATCTTTCCAAAACATGAGAAGCATTTATGAACCTCTTGTACAACAACAGACAACATTTAATAACATGCATTTACTCCAAACTCACTTCATAACGACAGCTGAGCTCCTCCTCCTGTGAGATGATGAGCTTCTGACACAGAATAAGGCAGTCGTGTGTTTTTAAGTCATGTTTAATCAAAGCGTTTCAACAGTGGCGGAACTAGAGTTTTATACATGGGGTGGCCAGGGGGTGGCCACTGCTACTTTCGGGGGTACACAGTACACACACACACACACAGTGGAAAAGCTTATGGAAGGAATTGGGTCACTCTGTTTGTGTCTATAAGTGTTGAACATCCAAAATATTTGCAGAAAACAAAGCTTAAGCACCAAGGAGATAAGATACCGTAGCATGTGTCTGTTATGTACTGCTGCGATTATTTACAAAAAAGCTGACATTTACAAAAAAAAACCTGTTTTTTTAATTGTACTTGAAAAATGTAAACAATTGTATTGCCCATCAATATAAAATCTTATCCTAGGAAGATTTAATACAACATAATTCTTTCTTTATAATAATTTATAATTATTCTTTCTAATTATAATTATTTTTTTGTGTTCATTTTTGGGTGAACTATCCTTTTAATCTGGCAAAATCATCTCAACTTAAATTCCTGAATTGGGTATGTGATTGACTGCCTGTGTCTGGTAGATGCTCTGACCTGTTGCTGGTCCTGAAGTCTGACCACACTGACTCTGACTAGCCAGTGGTGATGCAAGGGCTGGGGTCTGTTTGCACCTGATCTGCCTGTTAGTCATTTTAAGCCAAAATGGGGGTCAACCTTGAACAAATTGCAACAGAAGCAAACTCAACAGAAGCAAGAGATTGGGTTTGGGACTGGGTCTGTGGGACTGTTTCTGGGGGACGAGTCTGAGGGAAGAACAGGAGACAATGGTAAGGAGAATGCAAAGGACAAAAGGTAAAATAAAAAGTGAATCCCCAGAAACAGTTTTCGAAACTTTCCCCTAATGGGATTCTTCTGGACTTTTTTTCCTTACTCAGGACATATTGAGGATACAAAATTATTTGAGTTTGCTTCTGTTGCAATTTGTTTAACCTTTTTTCATAAAATGACTGGACTATGTTTGTGCTTATTTAAAAAGTACTCTGATATCTCTCCCTTTCTTTTCATGTTTAATTGACCCTGTTCAAAAATATGACAAATTTAAAATATGATTCCATTCATATTTATATTCTAATCATCATCCAATTACCAACATTTTTATCTGAACTCTTTCTCGCAGTAGCCTATAAAAAATAAAAAAAATGGTGTTTTTGGTAATTTTCACAATTTCATGGCACCCCAGAATATTTTGTTGTATGAATATCTGAACATACCAAAAGAATGAACAGACAAAAAATTGTTTTATTCTAGCTTTGTGCGTCTTTTTTTTATCAACACTTGAATGTTGGCAAGTTTCATAAGAAGCAACATGAGCAAAAAGCTGAGAAAATCGCATTTTTATCAAAGACTACATCTAGATCAGATTCAGAATGATGATCAAAACACAGTAGATCGAGTCCATCAACACCCTACACCCATAAAGCTTCATAGTCCTATGATCGCATTATGATATCACTTGTTTCTGCTCTTCTTTGCCTGCGTTTTGATCTCCTATCCTCACATTAGCTAGAACATTTGTATACTGTAACGTACACACGGCAAGGTACTGCATATGCGTGTATTAGGCCTAATGTAGGCTATTCGGAGCAAACCACCCTGATGCTAAACCTTAAAAACTTACTTCAAATATGATGTTTTCTTATTCGGTGAAGTTCGGTATCTTGCAACCATCTCTCGTCCTCTGCTCGTCCGTTTGAAAACTGCGCGCGCGCCGCGCTGCCGGCGAACGTAATTTTTTTTTTAAATCAGCAACTGCCAGTAGCAAATAAAATTTTGGGGTGGCACCCGGGGTGGCCAATCGCCTGTCAGGGGTGTCCAGTGCCACCCCGGACCCCCCTCTGGCTCCGCCACTGCGTTTCAATCTTCTGTTTATTCAGCTACAGTGATAGGGATTTCCTGGAATGATGTGCATTATTGTACTTCTGCGGCGGGGCATATTTAGCGTGTTTGCGTGAGTGCGCCCTCTGGTGTTCAGATGTGGCAGTATTTACTACCAATCAGCCGCACTCCACTGACAAGCTGTGCATGAAATAATCGCAGCCTTTGCCAAATCGCGAGCGTTTTATTGCGATTAATCGTGCAGCCCTACGCTTGGGTGAAACGCATGACATGACTGACATCAGAGTCAAGTCAAGTCAAGTTTATTTATATAGCGCTTTTCACAATACAGATTGTATCAAAGCAGCTTCACAGTATTAAATTAAAATAATACATCAATGTTTGTTTCTAGTGGAAAACGTCCACGTTTGGTAATGCTGATCAATAGTATTGTTGATTGATTAATTAAATTAAATATCCCCAAATATCCCCAACTGAGCAAGCCAAAGGCAACAGTGGCAAGGAACCGAAAAACTCCATCAGGTGACCTAATGGAGAAAAAAAAAACCTTGGGAGAACCCAGGCTCAGTCGGGGGCCAGTTCTCCTCTGGCGTTTATGAACTAGAGGTCGGATTTAACTGCAAGATTAAAAGTATTATATGAATGCCTGGCTGAAGAGATGCGTCTTTAATCTAGTTTTAAACTGGGAGAGCGAGTCCGAGCAACGAACAGTATCAGGAAGACTATTCCAGAGTTTTGGAGCTAAATGTGAAAATGCTCTCCCTCCTTTGGTGGATCTGGATATCCTAGGTATGACCAAAAGCCTCAAATTTAGTGATCTTAAAGCGCGCGATGGATTATAGGGCGATAGAAGATCCGTTAAATAGACTGGAGCTAAACCGTTTACGGCTTTATAAGTCAGTAGCAATAACTTATAATCAATACGGAACTTCATAGGTAACCAATGCAGTGATGATAAAATCGGTGTTATATGATCATATTTTCTTGATCTAGTAAGAACTCTAGCGGCGGCATTTTGGACTAACTGTAGCTTGTTTATTGAGGATGCAGGACAACCGGCTAATAAAGCATTACAGTAATCTAGTCTCGAGGTCATGAATGCATGAACTAACTTTTCTGCATCAGAAACTGATAGCATATTACGTAGCTTAGCAATGTTTCTAAGGTGGAAAAAGGCTGTTCTAGTAACATATGAAATATGATTTTCAAAAGACATGTTGCAGTCTAGTATAACACCCAGGTCTTTTACTGTAGAGGATAAAGTAACAGGACATCCTACTATGTTAAAGTTGTAGTGTGAGAGGTTTTGTGGGCGGTTTTTTGAACCGATGATTAGTGACAGAGTGACAGTGATCGGCACGTACTGTGTTGGTCTGCTGTGTCCCAGAATCCCTGGCGGCCTGAGTCTCACAGGAGTTTCCCAGAGGAGCGTCTGATAGACTGCTGGATGTGGAGGCCTGATCCTCTCGCTCCTGCCTCCCGAGAGCCATCATCTCCAGATCATACTCCTCCTTCGACCTCCTGCGGGAACAATACTTCGTAAGAGTATTCCTGTACGTGTGAGTTCAGGACTGGATGAGTCAGTCATCGCCTCCACGTTGAAGAATCTCACTGTATGACTTTTTCTTCTGTACAAAACAAAAGATGATCATCCCAGACGCTCTTTTACATGTAATAAAGTGAATGATCATCATCCCGGTCCTTCCCTCCCTCTCTCACTTCACTTCCTGTCCAACATAAACTCAGGCAAATCTAAAGGCAAAAACGGCAAACCAAATAATAAATCTTAAAACAAAGGTGAACGAAGTCGTCAAGCTCCAAAAATAACATGCTTTATTTCTGTAACATTTTTGTCATTTATGTATTTTAATCTAATTTCCTTATTCATTTTAATAGTGTTTATTTTTATTCAGTTTTACTCTAACTTCAGCACATTTCTGGTCATTTTATGTCCCGTTCGGATGTTTTTTTCAGCGACCAGAGCAGTCAAACGTCTGCATGTTCATTTTGAAGTCTCTTTTGATTTTTATTCACACTTTACTTTTATAATCCCTCAGTCTCAGCTGCAGAAGATGAGTCCAGGTCACGTGAGGCTCCAGATCCAGGTTTCTGTGATCTAACCCTGATCTCTTAATGGCATTCATTAAGGTCCGCATCTTCATTATCAGAAGCAGAATGTCTGGGCGTTTGGAGCGGCTGGGACAGAAACACTGCGGATAAGAATAGCCAGCCCTTCTTCTTCAGTGGGACTCTATTAGTGAAAGGCTAAGCCGGTTAAGGTTAGTGGTGTCTCAGTGCTTTATATACTTGGCTTACTGACAACGCCATCAATCCCTTCACAGGGTGAGGTATAACCTCGAGTGAGGACAGTCTCTGGGACATGTGTGCTCCACTCTTTACTGTGATAAACGACTTCTAAAACGGCCATCGTAGAGATTCTCAACACTGCAGTCCTGGGACGCGTTCAGAGTTAATGATGTAATGTCCACTCTCATGCGTGTCAGAGACACACGGCTCATTATATAAGCGTCTGGAGTGATGAGGTAAACTTACTGGAGAACCTCCTGGAGAATCTTCATCTCCTGCTGCTCCAGTTCATTCATGACGTCCACGCCGTCGGTCAGACACTCGGGCAGCCCGCCTGACACACACACACACACACACACACACACACACACACACACACACACACACACACACGCACACACACGGTTGCAAGAGATTTATTGTTGTTTCTCTTCTGCTCACCAAGGCTGCAATTTATGGAAGCTTGTTTCCGCCATAGAATAAAACATTTTAAAAGATAACAATTGCATGTTATAAAGTCAGAATTGCGAGATATGAACATGCAAATCTGAGAAAAAAGTCTGAATTTCAAGTTTATTTCTCGCAATTGCAACTTTATATCTTATAATTCTGACTTTATAACACACAATTACTACTTTATATCATGCATGATGTAAATGTAAACTCACAATTGTGAGAAAAAAAGTCAGAATTGTGACTCGCAATTACCTTTTTTATTTTTCATTCTGTGGCGGAAACGAGTTTCCATAGCAATTATTTGATCAGAAATACAGTAACAACCGTGAAATATTATTCCAGTGTAAATCATCTGTTTTCTATGTGAATATATAGTAAAGTGTAATTTATTCCTGTGATCAAAGCTGAATTTCCAGCATCATTACTCCAGTCTTCAGTGTCACATGATCCTTCAGAAATCACTCTAATATGATGATTGATCATGATTATTTGTAATTTGTAAGTTAAAGGAAACTAAATGATGTGAGTTTGGAAGAAACGTTCTGCCTTCCCCGAATGAATCGAATGTGGAGATACAAGACAGTGCAGGTCAGAACTAATGAAGCAACTTTCAATCATTTCATTAATAATAATAATAATAATAATAATAATAATAATAAGCAAGTAATTATTAATGCTGGTTTATACATTATTGCTTCACTTGATTTAATGATAATTAATTTCACCATGAAAACGAAGCAAATGACTTTTGTTAAACATCCTGTCTGGGTTTAAACCTCTAAACCAATCAGCCACTGATTGTGAGTTTCTCTCACAATTTTGACTTTTTTCTCGCAATTCTGACTTTTTTCTCAATCACGAGTTTATATCTCGCAATTCTGACTTTTTTCTCAATTGCGAGTTTATATCACAATTCTGACTTTTTTCTCTTGCAATTACGAGTTTATATCTCGTGATTCTGACATTTTTCTCAATTGCGAGTTTCTATCGCAATTCTGACTTTTTTCTTGCAATAACGAGTTTGTCCATTTTTTCCCACAATTCTGACTTTTTTCTCTCAATTACGTTTATATCTCGCAAATCTTGCAATTTTGAGTTTAGATATGAATTGAGAATTGTGAGAAATAAAGTCAGAATTGCAAGATAAGCTGCAATTATTATTATTATTATGTTTTTCATGGTGGAAACAAGCTTCCATATGGGAGACAGAAAAACAGTGTGAATGAATCAGTCAGCATGTGAAATGTAATAAATGTCACACGTGTTAATGCTTCGACAGCCATAAGGACGAACACACTGTCATGTGAACATTATAAACATCTGTGGTGTAAATACCGTTTCTCTCTTTGATGACTCGCAGGGCCTGCAGCTGAAGCTCCATGTTCTTCTGGACCATCAGAGAGCGAAACATCTGAAAATCATCAGTAGCGAGAACTGGCTGGAAAACAGCCTGTTTAAAGACGAGAACGCAGTGAGCCATCATCACACTGACATTACAGGGGCACCAACTGCACTTTTACAGCTCTAAACACAACAGTCATTATTCAGATCAATTCAGTTCATAGTGTCAGATCAACAATATTACTGAATATTAATATGAGCAGAACAGAAAGAACTATAGAAGGGGAACGACTGCATCTCTCAGAGAAAAACTGTGGAGGTTTGCTGAATAATACTCTCTGGACATGTGACCCACTGAGCTCGAATCTGATTGGATCTGTGGGTGAACGTTCACCTGTGAGCTCATTCAGGATCTTCTTTACGGAGTATATTTGCAGGACTGACTTCAGCCGATCAGCAGTTTCTAGGTCTGTGATCTAGTTCAGGTCAGTCTCAGTAACCCAGATAACTAATCTCCTATGTGTCACAGTCTCCACTCCAGCTCTGCTCTGGGATGTCCTCATGCTGCACTACACAGATACAGCGCTGTGAATCTGAACGCATCCATCATCAGTGTCCACGACTACAGGCCTCGGGAACTACACCAGGGCAACAGAAGCAGAAGTCGTCATAGTCCTGTAAACCTTTATAGTGGCGAACGGAAACTACAACAAACTCGACTTCTGCTTTTCCATTTGCTCCAATAGCCAACAAACAAATCCACATCAGATTCTATGACTTTACAAAAGAGGACAAAAAATATTGAGTGATTGATTATGGTGTTCAGAAGAGAGAAAGATGTCTCCACAAGCGGAGATCAATACTCATAAAGAAGACTGTCAGTTCACAGCTTTTCACTGTAAATCATTAGATGGTTTGTTCTTTTTACTTCCAAAAACAGATATACATCATTAACTGTTAATCATTAAAGTGGACCTATGCAAATTAGCATCACCCCGCCCACGACTGCTGACGGACTCTGCTGTATTAGCATAGACCCCGCCCACGACCTGCTGACGGACTCTGCTGTATTAGCATAGACCCCGCCCACACCTGCTGACGTACTCTGCTGTATTAGCATAGACCCCGCCCACGCCTGCTGACGGACTCTGCTGTATTAGCATAGACCCCGCCCACGACTGCTGACGGACTCTGCTGTATTAGCATAGACCCCGCCCACGACTGCTGACGGACTCTGCTGTATTAGCATAGACCCCGCCCACACCTGTATACGGACTCTGCTGTATTAGCATAGACCCCGCCCACGCCTGCTGACGGACTCTGCTGTATTAGCATAGACCCCGCCCACACCTGTATACGGACTCTGCTGTATTAGCATAGACCCCGCCCACACCTGTATACGGACTCTGCTGTATTAGCATAGACCCCGCCCACGACTGCTGACGGACTGTATAGACCCCGCCCACTGCATAGACCCCGCCCACGACTGCTGACGGACTGTATTAGCATAGACCCCGCCCACGCCTGCTGACGGACTGTATTAGCATAGACCCCGCCCACGCCTGCTGACGGACTGTATTAGTATAGACCCCATGATCTATGATCCTTGATGAGATAATGATGATGATGATGATGATGTGATGCGACTCGTGTCGTCTCTCACCTGTAGATGTTTGGAGCCGGTGAAGGACGAGCACGCACGCAGGAACTGCTGCTCACTGATGCCCACCTCCTGCATGTAGTTCTCCAGCAGCCGCTCCACCTGTCAATCACAGCAGCAGCTGTCAATCACTCGCAGCGTCTGATGAGTGCATATGATGTTCGTGATGCTCGCGCTCACCAGATGCTTGTACTGCTGATGGACCTCTGTGTAGCTCAGCTTATTCTCCTCCTCATCGTCGAACACTGAAACACACACACACACACACACACACACACACCTGTGTTATAGAGGAGACTCAGTGGCAGTGTGTTCTTACCTTAACAGTTGTTCTCCATGAACACACACACACCCAAGCAGTGGTTCTCCATGAACGAACACACACACACACACACACACACACACACACACACACACACACTCTTGTACATCTATCTTTATGAGGACATTCATCGACACAATGCAATCTCTAGCCGCTTACCCTAACCTTACCCATCACAACTAACCCGACCCCTGACCCCAAACCGACCCTTAACCTCATTATAACCTTATCCCTAAAACCAAGTCTTGACCCTCAAACAGGCCTTTAAAGGCTCTCAGACACTGAGGACCGGCCAACATGTCCTCACTCTACTCTCTCTGTCCTCACTCCACTGCTCTAACACTCAAACTGGTCCTCACAAAGATAGTTGTACAAGCACACACACACACACACACACACACACACCTGAGCAGTGGTCCTCCATGAACACACACCTGAGCAGTGGTCCTCCATGAACACACACACACACACACACACACACACACCTGAGCAGTGGTCCTCCATGAACACATGAACACACACACACACACCTGAGCAGTGGTCCTCCATGAACACACACACACACACCTGAGCAGTGGTCCTCCATGAACACACACACACACACACACACACCTGAGCAGTGGTCCTCCATGAACACACACACACACACACACCTGAGCAGTGGTCCTCCATGAACACACACACACACACACACACACACACACACCTGAGCAGTGGTCCTCCATGAACACACACACACACACACACACACCTGAGCAGTGGTCCTCCATGAACACACACACACACACACACACACACCTGAGCACTCCATGAACACACACACACACACACACACACCTGAGCACTCCATGAACACACACACACACACACACGTCTGGTGCACTATCTTTGTGAGGACTCTCCATAGACGTAATGGTTTTTATACTGTACAAACTGTATATTCTATCCCCTACACTGCCCCTATCCCTAAACCTGCCCATCACAGGAGACATTCTGCATTTTTACATTTTCAAAAAAACTAATTCTGTATGATTTATAAGCTTTTGTACCCATGGGGACCTCAATTTAGGTCCCCACGGTGACACGAGTCCCCATGAGTCTGTGTGCATTCAGGTTTAAGTCCCCACCGGTGTAGAAAAACATGTCCACACACACACCTGAGCAGTGGTCCTCCATGAACACACACACACACACACACACACCTGAGCAGTGGTCCTCCATGAACACATGAACACACACACACACACACACACACACACACACACACACAGCCATGTTTATGTGATTTGTGAGGACATTCCATAGGCGTAATGGTTTTTATACTGTACAAACTGTATATTCTATCCCCCTACACTGCCCCTATCCCTAAACCTACCCATCACAGGAAACATTCTGCATTTTTACATAAAAAAAAACACTGCTTAGTATGTTTTTAAAGCCATTTGAAAAATGAGGACACCCAAAATGTCCTCATATATCACCTATTTTCCCGAGTGTCCTCATTTGCAGGTGTGTTATCATAAAAATGTCCTCAGTTGTCATGAAAACAAACTCACCTGAGCAGTGGTCCTCCATGAACACACACACACACACACACACCTGAGCAGTGGTCCTCCATGAACACATGAACACACACACACACACACACACACCTGAGCAGTGGTCCTCCATGAACACACACACACACACACACACCTGAGCAGTGGTCCTCCATGAACACACACACACACACACACACACACACACACACACACACACTGAGCAGTGGTCCTCCATGAAGGCCGCGAGCGGGATGAGCCAGTCTGGGCTGCCCAGGAACCCCGCGACGCTCTCCGGCACCCACTCGCTGTCCTCGGCCATCGCGCTCACATCTCCACACACACACACACACACACACACACACACACACACCACTGCGCTCCTGTCAGGAGTGTGTTACAGACGTGTTACACACTAACGCGAGCACCCCGGATGTAATGTGCAACATAATCTGCGACCATAGCAACCGATGGCGTCACTGCTGCTGCTGCTGCTGCTTCTTCGTCTTCTTCTTCTTCTTCTTCTTCTCTTCTTCGGAGATTATAGAGCTGCACTGCCGCCTCTGAGCCGGAGGAAGAAGAAGAAGCCTCGAGTGGATATTTAAAGGGACCATGACATCAAAACGGACAGCTCTTGTTTGGAATATTGCAGTGTTAACTATAAATGATTGATCAGTGCACATCATTATTGTTTTAATAATCTTGAATCAGAATAACTTCCTCTTGCAGCATCTCTTCTCTTCTCTGATGATGAGGGCGGGGCAACCTGTCACTCACATGAGATCAGCCAATAGCAAACCACCATTCAATCATCCAATCAATTCCCCACAGACACAATCAAGCCCCGCCCACATTTGTTGTCATCACAATAGAGAAGAAAAGACCAGCGCTAACGGTTCATGATGTTTCATTCCGCTTCTTTAATCAGTGCTGGACGAAGTAAACAAATCAGGCACTCGAGTATATGGCGAGTAGATAGTGCCACGGATAACCTACCGAAGTCGACAGTCGTGTACTTTTACGTGACAGAAGGGGTATGCCGCACCACAGACGCGTGACACCAACGTGTGACTCCAACGCTGCACCACAGCACGCCGCACCACAGACGCGTGACACCAACGCTGCACCACAGATGCGTGACACCAACGCTGCACCACAGATGCGTGACACCAACGCGTGACTCCAACGCTGCACCACAGATGCGTGACACCAACGCGTGACACCAACGCTGCACCACAGATGCGTGACACCAACGCGTGACACCAACGCTGCACCACAGATGCGTGACACCAACGCTGCACCACAGATGCGTGACACCAACGCTGCACCACAGATGCGTGACACCAACATGTGACTCCAACGCTGCACCACAGATGCGTGACACCAACGCTGCACCACAGATGTGTGACACCAACGCTGCACCACAGATGTGTGACACCAACGCGTGACTCCAACGCTGCACCACAGATGCGTGACACCAGCGCGTGACTCCAACGCTGCACCACAATAAATTAATATCTATTTTTCCCCCTAGCTTTTCTTATCTTTTCTTTGTTATCTTTCTAATCAATCATTCTTTTCTTGTGTTCTGATGACATTGAAAATATCATTGATACAAATTTTGCATTGTAAACAAAGTTGTGTATGACATTAATGTCATCTCTGAATGGTTTACGAACATAATATATATATTTTTTAAATAATTCACTCACTTTCTACTGGATATGAGGACTATGCAAATTATACACCATCAAAGTCACAACTTTTTGCACAATTATTAACAACTTTAAAGTTGAACAGATAAATTAATTGTAATCTATAAACATAATATTCTGGAATGTGTCATTCTGAGTTTTTACTTTTGAAGGTGGTAATAATTTTAATTAACACAGTTGACCATAATGGGTGAATATGAAACTATTCACGATATTGTTTTCAGGAGAAGGTGACAAGAAAGTATTTTAATAGCCTATTATTTTCAAGAAATCAACAATGAAAAAATATAAGACAGTCTTTTAGTCACAAAATGTAAAACAATGTAGGTTCATGTTCAAATGTTCAAAACTAGGGCTGTCAGTGTCGACTATTTTAAATAAGTTGACTATTGACTATTTTATTTTAAACTGTTTCACAATTTATAATTAATACAATTTTATACAAACGCTGAGTTTCGGTTAAGTTAGGATGAGATGCGCTCCAGTTCACGTGCAATGCAAGTGACCGCGGGCGTCTCCATATCATGATAATATTGTCTGCTATTTGCTTCTTATTTATTAAATCCAGGCAATTGGTTGATGACAAATTGCTTAAAATTAAGATACAGTTTATACAAAACGAAATTCACTCTAAAGAAAGGCTTCCTAAAAAACAAAACTCTTACTCATCTTACTCATGATGTTCACTTTTCATTATCAACATAGATGGGGGGGGGGGGGGATAACATTATAATATTGTAACAAATATGAAACCAAATGCGCTTATTTAATGGCTACAACATGTCTAAAGACTCTCTATTTGTACAAATTGCTGCACATTCAATTAATTCTGAATTTTGCACACATAAGTTACAACTAAGGCATTTATTTGTGCATAAAACATCTGCAACATTTATCAAGTTCACGGATAATTGTGCCTGCATTTATAAATCATTATGATACTAAAATCATAATAAAGTAGGCTAGCCTACTATATGTACAAAAAATCAGATGTTTAATTACACGTTAAGAATTTTCCTCCCATAGAAAACCATTATAAGAACGCTTAATGTGGCTTAATGCAGATTAGAATGTCCCCTTATTATGTCGAAATAACGACTTATTATGTCTAAATAACAGATATTATATCGAAATAACGACTTATTATGTCTAAATAACAGATATTATATCGAAATAACGACGTATTATGTCGAAATAACGAGATATTATGTCGAAAATAACGACTTATGTCGAAATAACGAGATATGTTGAAATAAGGACTTAATGAAAACATGTTAAAAAACTTTTACACACTAACGTAACAGCCAATATAGTTAGGCTACATCGGTTTTTGAACGGTAAGATTTTTTTAAGTCTCTTCTGCTCACCAAGGCTTCATTTATTTGATTCAAAATACAGCAAAAACAATAATATTGTGAAATATTTATTCAATTTAAACTGTTTCACAATTTATAATTTATACAATTTAAACTTTTCTATTTTAATATATTTTAAAATGCAATTTATTTCTGTGCTGGCAAATTTCAGATAGTTGCTGTTGTTTTGAACTTTCTATTAATCAAATAATCGTAAAAACAAAATTGTACACAATTGTTTTTAACATTGATAATAATCATAAATGTTTCTTGAGCATAAAATCATCATATTACAATGATTCCTGAAGGATCATGTGACATTAAAGACTGGAGTAATGATGCTGAAAATTCAGCTTTGATCGCAGGAATAAATGACATTTTAAAATATATTCAAATAGAAAACAGTTATTTTAAGTTGTATAAATAGCCTATTTCACAATATTACTGTTTAAAATATCTTACTGTTCAAAAACTTTTGACTGTAGCCTAGTGTATAAAACATTGAATAAACTTAGTTATTAAGCACCAGTGACCCTTTTTGAGAAATGAGTTTACTAATTACTGTAAAAGCAATAGCCTAAAACAAGTACATCTACTAATGCAAACTTTGAAATGTTTTAAAGGCGAAATACAGAGGGACGACGTGTGTATCAGGCGTCTTATTAGGCGACGTACCAAGTTCAGACGTCATGATTTTTTAAAACATTTCTCAAATACGCCGTCGCCACGTCGCCGTCAGTTACATTCCTACTGAGACGTCGCCGTAACGTCACCGCCGGTCTGTCGTCTGCCGTCTCTATTAATCCCATTCAAAAATAGACACGGACTGACGGCGACGGAAGGGTAGACTGCTCCTTCTCCTTCTTCAGGGTAGTCTTAGAAAAGGCATTATCTACTCGCCATACGAGTAAAGTACAGAGTCTCTAATAAAATATGATTCCAGTACATGTAAAAGTGACCCCCCCCCCCCCCCCCCCTTTTGTTGTTGTTGTGTTAAAGTACAAATGTACTTTCTTGCTTTTTCATGTACTTTATTATTACTAATTGATCAGCCATGTTTATTTGTTTTGCAATTGTAACCTACCACATCCTACAATAAGGAAGGTCAGTGGATTAAGACTATGAATATGTAGTATGTATGTTTTATGGTATTAGAAAAACATAGTACCAAAACATTATACTAAATATATTAAAAAGTGCCACCACAACCTGGCACTGCTCAACATTTGCACTTTTTAAAGGCATGTTTATGTCTCGATTCAGTGTTCGTCACGTGTGTTATTCACCTACTACTCGTCACGCATGATCCAGGGGGCGGGGCTACAGTGATGACGATGTAGAAGGGGGCGTTGATCTTCTGCGGAGGCGGGCTTTCAGAACCAGTCGTTCTCTGAGCTTGCTTTCAATAAAACCTGTTTTTGGACTAACTGTGAAGTTCTGAGTTCTGAAACTTACAGGATATTCTTGTAGTATGATGACCTCTTACATGTCTAAAGATCAAGGAAAACTTTCTCAATTCATGACCCCTTTAAAACAGTTATGGTTGTGAAGCATCTAATGTGCATCAGACACTGTTGTAAATATCATAACACATTTATAACTTGAATATATTTATTTATATATTTATATAACTTATAAATAAATAAAAAATGCATTTTTAATAATTCAAATCATATTTCCTTTTATTATTTCTAACACAAAATATAAAGAAAATACATGTTCACTGAAGGACAGTCCTGATGTTTTTAAAATACAAAGTACAAATAAATCAACAGCTTATTTACCAGCATATATTTCAACATGCATTCAATCAACATGCATGTGAAAATTAGAATAAAGCTCAGATAATATTTGACTTTAAATGTATCGTACTCTAAAACAGCTAAAAAAAATTAAATATGAAAATCTGTAGAAAGATCTTGTAAACCTGTATTTAAAAATGTAATAATGTCAAATACAGTGCTTGATAATGCATAGTAGAGTTTGTATGTTTCAAAGAGAGTCAGACTGATAAAACATTGTTTAATAGTTAAAGGTAGAAACAATTTTTTAGGTTAAAAGTCTCAGTGCAACACTTACGCAGAGGCAAACATCTCAAAGCAAAGGCCCTGTTTCCACGTGGCATTAAGATGTTTGTGTGTGTGTGTGTGTGTCTTTCACAAGAACCTTCCCTTTCATTTCCTCACTCCATTCATCACTCCCTCGGGAGAACACGGCAGACCCGCGTCGAGTCACGGAGGACGGAGATAGCAGCTGTGAGTCTGATCGCATCGCTAACATCGGTGGAGAGAATGGGCAAACAGTAGCAAGCACATATTACCGTACAAAACATGATCAGACAGCATGAATGCCTTGCTCTGCTGAATGCTGTTTGAACTCAAAGTGCAAAAGAAACAGCCGATATGCAGTGACGAGTTTATGGTGTGTGTGTGTTCAGACGCTGGTGTTGTCTTTGAGTGTGTGTGTGCTGCATACTGGGATCTGGTCTGGATCCAGGGCTTTACTGTAGTGGGAATGCCAGTCTCGCTCAAACACAGCTTTCATCCGCTCCACCACAGTGATGTTCTCGGTGAGAGGCTGCCGGATCACCACACCGACACCGGCGCTGAAGCCGATCTCCTTCCCCACCCAGTTTAAGTTCCCTAGGGCGCAGAAACATGCTTTAGGAGAAGAAGCCTTAAACACCGTCCCCTGTTTATCAGTGAACATGTTCTCACCGAGATACACGGAGCTGTCGGTCACCATGAACCTGCTGCGGTTGATTCTGGAGAGACGTCCATCGCTCTGCTCTCGGGGAATGAAGAACTTCTGCGAGAACAACAATACAGTTCACGGTGTAGAAAATTATTGTGAGTTTAACGGTAAAAGACTGTAAAAATGCTACGGTGAAAAACTGTTAATTGGTTAACAGAAAGTTTCCGTACTATATACGGTGAATAACTGACAGATCTAACAGTGAATTTAATGTCATCTTACAGTACAATACCGTTAAATTTACAGTTTACAGTCAGAAAAAACGTAAATTGACATTCCCACAATTCCCTGCGTGACACTTCACATTTGATGTATTTTTGTTGAAATAACTAAGTTTCTTAATCGTTTTTTTCTAATCAGTTATGCACATTAGGGTTTATGTTACATTTGATGTTGTTAAATTAATGTTTATTGCATTTTTAAATGTCATGTGTGTTACCGTGATGGTGTTTAGTGTGTGTGTGTGTGTGTGTGTGTGTGTGTGTGACACTGTGCAGCTTCTGTATATTAGCATTAACTCTCTTGTGGAAAAGCTGTTTGTGATGAGCTTTGGTTCATCATGTGACTCTCATCTCTACTGTGATTGGTGGTTGACAGTGTATTACAATGGTACAAAACAGATATTAAAATAGGTTGGTAAATTAACATCATTTCAGATGATGAAATATGTTTATTTACTGTAAATTTAAGTTAAGTCTGTAAAACCTAAAATGTTGCTACCATATTTTTAACGGTAAATTTCTTGCAACCACAGCGGCCATTTTTTTTACTGTATTGTTTTAAAAGTGTGCACGTGTATTCAGAACTTCTTTGGTTCATGAATGAATCAGCATTTTGAATGAATGAATGACAGCCACTTGTCGCCACCTACTGGCATGATGATGAATGAGTCTTGCTTCTTCTTTCATAATAAACTTTGCCATGTGACTGTGTTAACTGTGCTGAACACACACACTCACCGCCTCCAGTGAGCATCTGAGCGACTCCACACACAGCGCTTTCAGAGACCACAGAAAGTTGCGCGTCAGCGGCCCGGTCTCGTCCCCGCAGCTGATCAGCACTCGCACCTGCAGCTCTCCCTTCAGAACCAGGGCTTCTCGGAGCATGTTGTCGATCTGTGACCAGTACCTGTGACGAACACAGAGCAAACATGAACAGAACCGGTATAAATGAAGCTCGATCACATTAGAACTGCTGCATGGTAAAGTTCAACATGATCCTGGAACAACATTCCAATCGACCAATCAGATTTGAGAGGCAAGTTTACAGTTTATGTCAAGTTCAGTCTTACAGCCAGGGTTAGGTGCTTCTACATCAGTGTGATTCCCCTATTATTCCCTCTGATTTTAGGGATAAGTTATGGTTAGGGTTAGGGTTAGGGATAGGGATAAGGTTAGGACTAAATTTTCAGACAGGAATATTGTTCCAGGAACATGTCTTTTGCCAGCGTCACAATCTCTTTTGAGGGCTCTTATAAGTGTGTAATGAACATATCTGGTCTTTGATGTCAAGCAAACATTTAAAAAATGTTAAATGTAAGTCCAACTAAAACATTTCAGAAAAAGAACAATGTAAAAATAATATTTTTGTGCCAATGTTTTGAGAACATTATTAAAGACCAGATAACGTTGAGCGAATGTTACTGGAAGAACGTTTGTTTATAACCGTGACAGAACGTTCCCTGTTAGCCGGAATGGTTGTGCTGTGACTAGCTCATCTGATGGGAATATTCCAGCCATGTATTCTGACAGTATCCATTTCTTTGCAAGTGTCATATAAATCACTGATTTAGTCAAACCAAAATGTATTCAGACTCCTTCAACATTTCTCACATTATCAGTTTATCCGCTATAGTTTAGAAAATGGTAATAAAATGTGACAAGAACTCAGTTGATATTTGACTGGTATTGATATTTCACACACTAGTGAGAAAAAATATGTTTGATAATGTTTGGTTTGACTGTATATTATAGCAGATATTATTGGTCAGCCATTGTTTAACTGGACTCACTTGGGTTTGCTGCGGTTGAGCATTGGTAAATAGTCGGGTATGGAGATGTAGATAAATGTCTTGGCCTCCTGAATGACGCTTTTAATGGCCTCGATGTCTTTCATCCGTTTTTTTGGGCAGAAAACATCTGGAGAACTCTAGCACAACAAACGATGGGGAAAAATCCATAAATGGAATCATGTTTTGCAGCTTTCTCCTCTCTCACTTTCACTGGCGTAACCCAGTGTAGGACTTTATTCAGTCCTAATATTTGCAGTTTATTTACATACAGTGAGGTTAGAAAAATATGCACAGGAAAACTATGATCAACACCAGGCTAAAGCTCAAGGAAGAATCGCCACCAAACATGCATTACACGAGTCCCCCTGTAGTCAATCATTTTATCCCTTAAAACTCATCTTTAATCACCAAAATTACATATTTAAATGTTTTTTTCCATGAAAAAAATGTCTTCATGCCTTATAATATCTTGAATGTAACTCGACACCCTTGCCTCATTTAGTATGTACGGTTCTATGAATATGCAAATGAGCCCCGCCTCCACTCACTCACTCAGCTCAGAGATCCACTGGTTGACGATCACACGTTGATCTGATTGGTTACAAGGTAGTTTGTGACGTCAGAAACACCAGCGATTTCAAAGCGTGTTTTTGAGACTGTCTTTGGTTCACTGCAGTTTTAAGGAGAAAATACTCAGCAATTGAGTCGACTTATGAATTTACACATGGTTTGTCTTAAAGCAGATTAAAAACACCACATAGACACATAAACAATATTAAAAGCTGGATTTTCACCACAGGGGGACTTTAACTCTCATGTGGCGTTCTTATTCACAGTGTGTTCAGTGCATGACCCCGAGAGAGGCAATACTTCATCATTCTCTCCTCTGATATATATCACACGTCACAGTAAGAGTGAAGCTGGAAGCCTGACTGATTGTGGCCATCATGTTGATGAAAAAACGCTTCTTGTTCATTTTCTGTGAGGACTTCATTGATTGAACAGGATATTAGGCAAGGGAGACCTTTATCTGTAAATCTGAAATAGCAAATCTCTCTTTCATAAATGGCGCAGAAAACAACCCTCATTAATCTTGCTTATCTAACCCGCTCTAGACTGTAGTGCGCCTGCACTAACAAACAAATAAAGCATCATTACAGTGAAGCAAATCAAATGAAGGATCATTTCCGTGTACTGGGATTTTTCTGGCTCGCACTAGAAATGAAAAACACCTCTCACTCGACTCACAGAAATGTATGCTTCTGCTTTAGTGTCGTTCAGCCTCAGCTTCAGGACCTCGTCTTTGTTGTACAGTGCGGTCAGTCTCTTTGACCATATTGACGGCAGAAAGTCTTTATATTGCAGTTGCCAGTAAAGGCTGAATATCCGGTGCAGGTCCAACACCAGACAGCTGCAGTCGTGAATGATGATGCCAAACTCCTTCATCTGTAGAAATAACACGTCACCTCACTCTCCAGACCAAACACGAGGAAGAACATGCCGTCACACACATTACATTACAATAACCAAATGGACTAAATAAACTTAGTAAAGCAACATGTAGAAGTGGAGTGAATTCAAAAAATTTACAGTACAATACTTGCAATGTTTAATGTAACAGAAATGCATTATTGCTATTTGTTATTCATCCCACCCTCATCAGGGACAGAGCTTTACAGTTTCTGGTGCGTAATGCCACAGATCTTCAAAACAGGGTTATGTTCCAAGTACAGCACAATGTCGTTCTCAACCATATTCAACATCAAAACAAAAGCCTTATTCAGGCTTTTACTGTAACATATTATTATTTAAGTTTACATTGTTTTAATATCCAGACTATTGCCATCCAGGTAAACACAGGGACATTTATAGCTTTGCACGTGAGTATAGAGCTCTTCTTTACCGTAGAGAGCGATCTCCAGTCCATGCCGGCACTGCCGATGTACATGTGCGTCCGGTCCACCAGCCAGAAGGAGGAGTTCAGCCGACCTCTACTGAGGGCCGTCATGTTCAGGTAATGCACGTCTGCACCTGATTGGCCAATGAACAAACAGTCACTCTGTTGAATAACCAATGGCAAGCTTTCTCAATATTTTTCACACAAGGTGCTCAAGTGATAAAAGTACTGGGCGCCAAGTGTGACAAAATACAGACTATTTCATGACAAGACGCAGTTATACTTTAATGATTTTCACTTTTTTTCCCCATTCTAAACCCAAAACTGACTTATATGAAATACATTTTAGTGTTTTTATTTTATTTATTACTGGATAAGCCCAACAGACTCAATAATCACATACAGGGTTTGAAATTAACTTTTTCACTCACCGGCCAATTTGGCTACTAAATTTTTAAGTTACCAGACAAGAAATTGACTAAGCAATACAAAATGGAGAAAAAGATAGAGGAAATATTGGGTCCATCCAATCCTGAGATTGCGTAGAGAGGAAGGAGAGTTCAGGATGTCAGAGGCTCAGTTTGATGAGTCTTTATATTCCGCACTTTGTTTGTCATACGGTGGTTTGTGATGACGAAGTGGATCACCATGTCAGATGCCATTCTGGATTTTCGCGTTCGCTTGTACGGTGGCTCTGAATTGTCAAAACACCTCTCAAAATGCTTGAGCTACGGATGCGAAAAACGCAGAGAATCTAACCAGATCCGAATTCTTTTATTTTTGAAACGCACGGAAATTTCTGACGAGAATTTCTGACTCAGTGTGCAAGGACCTTAAGATTCCAGTTCAGAAGTTTTTTATTTGTCTCAAGTTTTCTATGAAGTCTCCAGAGCCAAAACCTCCAGTGTCCCCTATAATACCATCTGTCTCCTATGACCCCCAGTTATCTTTACCCAGTCAAGTACTTCTCCCAAGCCTCCAGTAGTCCCAGTTCCCAGAGTATCCAGTGGTCCTTCCTAGGGTTTCGAAGCCTATTGTTGCACTTGTCTACTTTGAGTAGATGAGGGCCAGGAGAATCTGAGCAGGACAAAGCTCACGGAAGGTCCACTGGGAACTGTGAGATGTGGAAAAACCGGGAGTGCTCTTAAAAACAGTAGGCACTCACTTTTGGTGCTCTAATAAATTTCTCTTGGTTATGTAATTTGGACTTGTTTGCGGGTTTAATGATTATAGAGTGTTTCCTATTCATGTAGAGTTATTAATGAATTCCTGCGCCTTTGCTTCTTTACACTTGGGTCCAAACACAGAGAGTCTTAAAAGATGGTTTTGCTAGACAGTGGATGTCAAATAACTTCATCTACTCACCACTCCGAGTGAGTGCCTTGAGCTCTGAGGAATCGGTTAGTCCGCTGGCCACCCTCAAACTGACCGACCGAGACCGCAAACCCATCAGCTTATGGAGTAAGATCTGACCCTGAGGACGACAGAAGGCACAGGTCTCTCCCTAATCCAACCCTCTTTAGGAGAAACTCTCTGGAATACACTCAACGTTCTACATTCAGTCATTGTACAGTTATCTGCATAACCAGGAAAGTTCCCAGACGTAATCAGTGAACATGTTGAAACTGCAGTATGTTGGCTGTCACCTGTTTGGCCTGAGGAAGACTTGATCCGGACTTGGTCGAGTTCAGTGCCCACCATGGAGACACAATCTCAACAGATCGCCGCGCTTTATCCAGCAGCTCGTGAAGACCGGCGGCCAGTGAAACTGTGTCCTTATATGGAATAGACAGATCTTCTGGAATGTTCTCCACAAGCACAGCACTGTGAACACAAGAGGATCGACATTCAACTGAAGGCATATTTTAGCACTGCATAACTTTCCCTCTAGTTATGAGGTGTAACCATTTACCCAGGTGTGGAGATTAGCAACAATAAATGCTAGTATTTGTCAGATGTGTTTGTTATTTTATTTTGCACAGGGTTATGTGGGTGTGAGCTATACTCTCTGCTTGTTAAGTTGTGATAATACTGTGTCCGGGTCTAAGCCTCCACTTTGTTTCAAGAATACTATTTCAACAGCCATATGAATCAGTGTGTGGCCAACTTAATAGGAACATGTTTTTTTTCGGTAGCAATATAGGTGTATATGCTTATTTGCTTTTGGGATCTGAAGGGGTGTTTGGACACGGAAACGGTGAGACTTAACAACCAGGTGTGGATAAATGATTGCCACTATGTGTACAAAATTGAATTCAAACTCCTGCTAGATTGACTAGAAAGTCAGATGTTTATTTATCATCCTGACAGTGATTCAGCACATTAAATCTTTATCTGGCTACAACAGACAGAATCAGATCACACAGACATGGAATACACAGATCAATGAGAAACAAAACACCTTGATGACAAGACACAGTAGGCCTACAAACACAACAGAGGTCGGCATTTACTGTAAACTAATGGGAATAAATGCAATAATACAGTAATAGGGTGAACACTGATAATGAACACACTCATACATACATAACTGTATGTATTATGGTGGCTTGCCAGCACTGCCTTAAGCAAGTGTCCTGGTCACGTGGGCCTGAGAAGCGAAGGAATCAGTGGCATCATTCCCTATTTGGCAAAATCCGGTGGGAGATCCTGGGAAAGGTGGAGCCCCTGTAAAGTCAGCATGTTCTCCTAAATGACACTAATGCCTCGGTTTTATTGTCTCTAAATTAAAATCTGATTTGAGTAAAACACAATGGTTACATGAAACATGTTATAGTCATAAAGTGGTGCAGTGTGAATTTGTTTAGCAAAAGTTCAGATTACCCTCCATAATGAAAACAACATTATATAAAACTCATGATCGTGGCTATCCCATCCTTAATTTTACACTTTATCTTTCCAAACTGCAGAATAATTGCAGAGAATAGATGCTAAAACAGAATAAACAGAATTCTCTAGAGAGTTGTGGTAGTCTAGTGGTTAAGTATGTTGGCTGTTCAAGGTCCCAGACTGACTTCGGGAAATGAGATTTACTGCGATCCCAGTTGTGCATTACCACATCACTCCAACACTTAAAGCATCATTAGTGGCCCCAGAGGGACTTAACTTCTGTCTTATTCTGAAAGTGTCCTCAGATGAGAAGAAGCCTCTGCTAATGTCTTTTCTGCTGCTAAACCCTGTAGATTTGATCAACATTCCTATCCTGTTACAGGGCCTGCATATTGAGTCTGTGTAATAGAATATCTTAAAAGGTCACATGACCCACACTCAGTCCAGCACTAAATAGTTCAAAATCAATACTCTCTCTAAATCATATCTTTACAAACCCTTATAATCAAGACCATACAATTGAAGAAGGATTATGTGCCGTGAGTATACAGCTAACAGTCTCAGGCTTTTTTTTTTTAAATACATCAACTACAAAAATTCTATTAATATTATTTTTGATGGCGGGTGAGTTGTGACATGTGTCTTGAGTGTACACTGCCTTGGCCAGGGCTGTACAGTGCGACATATATGACCTATGAAAAGATTGGTCTGTGCAATGAATAAATGTACCACAGTAGCACACGTGCGATACAGTTTTGTAAACTCTGTTACTTGTGTTTGTTTTCAGACTTGATAACAGTGGTTCTTGTGCTTATGCGATATCACGATTTTTGATCATGGACGATTTAATGTCTCCACGATCTGCTTTTGAAGAAATATGGTAGCCTAGTATCGCGCTACAGCGCACATTCTATCAGCTGCAGTTCTGGCGCCTCAGTCCCAATACTGTAAAACTCGACATCACATGTTAATGCAGCGGTCGAGTTACACTCACAGGACATTGCACTTATTCGCAATCACAAAAGTTGATTATTATATATGCTCGATTATTATATAAGCTTTGTCGGGTAAACATTTCATTGGCGTTCTGTTCTGACATGATGCACTTTTTCTGAAGCGCGCGCACTGTCAAACAGCGCCAAACTGGACTTTATCTTTCGCGTCTGATTGTGCTGATACTGCCAAATACACATGAGGTTTACATAAACACAGTTGGCTATGTCTAAAGTGAAGGAAAATTGAGAGAAAATCGGATTCGAGTTAACTGATGTCTGTTTGTAAATGCGTGCAGGTCTTAAAGTGACAGCTCCTAGCAAACATGCTCTCGCTTGTCCTTAAAGGGATAGTTCACCCCAAATAATTTGTCATGATTTAGTTTTAGTCCACACGGACACAGGTATTTTTATAACCAGAGTTTTAACTCCTGCGTTTAAAAAAAAATCCCGTCCACACATGCTCGGTTTAAAAGAAATCTCCGTCTACATGAAAACGCAAAAACACGCTATCAAGCGCTGTCAAGAGCATGCTGTAACGGTCACCAGCTGGAGTGCCCTTGAGAGCCACTAGAGGGCACTCCACATCAGACTCTCACGTTCACTCACATACTACATTTCCCATAACTCACTTCCCGGACTCATCATCACTGATTGCATTCACCTGTGTCTCATCACCCTGTTAGTCTCAGCCTATTTATACCATGTTCACTCATTCACTCACTGCGAAGTTTTGTTTAGTGTCACACTGCAACTCTGAGCGTTTTTCCTGGTTTTCTTGTTTCTTGGTTTTCGGATTTCTTGCCTGTTCCTTGGATTACTCTCTTGCCTCTGACCCCTGCCTGTCTTGTTTTGTTTTTGTTTGTTTGTTTGGACTGCCTACCTGTGTTTTGACCCACTGCCTGTTTATTGGATTACGTGTCTGGATTGCCTCTTAATAAAGCTGCATTTGGATCTTACCTTTGAGTCTCGGAGCAGATCGTGACACATGCCACACCAGCAGGCGGCGATATAACCATAATCGTAATGCCACGTTGGCCAATCAGAAGCCTAACACACTCTGACGTCGCAAGGCAAAAACCCCGGTTTTACTGTCTACATGACAACAGTGCAACCGGCGTTTCTGAAAATCCTCACTGCGTTTCCATGTGGACGAACGGCCGAACCGCGTAAAAAAAGTCAAGGTTATAAAAATACCCGTGTCCGTGTGGACAAGGCCTTACTCACTCTCATATTGTTCCAAGCCTGTATTAATTTCTTTCTTGTGCTTAACTCAAAAGAAGATATTTTGAAGAATGTGGGTATTAACGGTTGCTGGTCCCCAATGACTTCCATAGTACGAAGAAAAATATACTTTTAGAAGTCATTGAGGACCAGCAACTGCTTGGTTACCCGCATTCTTCAAAAACTTTTATGTTCAGGTTTAAAACAACTTGAGAATGAGTAAATTAAAGAATTTTCATTTTTAGGTGATCACTCACTACTCTTGACTGAAGAACTTTAATACAGTAGCTTTAATGAGAATCAATTTATAATTTATACAGTGAAGTGTATATAGCGTTTTATTTTTATAATTGTTCATTATATTTCTTTCTTGAATGCTACTGTTAAATACATCTGTAGCTGAAAAAAAATAAAGCACTGTTTATTTCATTTGTATACTATGTTGTGTATCTTTCTTCTTATTTTTAAAATGTTTTTAAAATATAATGACAAAGATTTTTATCTTCACCCACTTTGGCCTAAATGTCTGCCATTCTTGTTTATTATATATTTTGTAACCTTGTAAGGCTTTGTTTTTAAAATAGGAAAATTAGTTTTGCTGTCTTGCTCAGTCACTTGCAAAATAGTAAAACCAACATGAAAAAGAATCATGATAAAATCATGAATTGTGATTTTCCTGAAAACAATCACGATACGATATTTTTGCCATATTGCCCACCCCTCTACTTGTTCTACAACTGTTTGGCCTGTGCTACAAAACTCTCATCCACTGTAGCACCAGTGCCATGTGCAAAAAAAAGTGAACGTACAGCCCTGTTGGCAGTTGATATACGCAACTTTCGCAGTGTTGGGATTGTCCAGACCAGCACGTGCTTGCCCTGAAGCGGCCGAAACCAGCGCAGGGTGAGCAGCACTGCAAACAATTCAAGGCAGCTGATGTGCCACTGCAGTCGAGGTCCCGTCCAGGGCCCAAGGCTGCATGCCCTTTGCATACAGCGCCCCAACCCATTCTGGAGGCATCTGTTGTAACAACAACATGTAGCCAGTGCTGAAGCGGTCTCATACGCATCAACCCGAGCGGTGTGACCAGGGAGCCTTGCTTCAGGGGAAATGCTGTTTTCCCCTGAACGTATTCAGGCAGTTTAGCACTGACTGTGCACGCTTCATCATGTTGACAGAGTCCTACTCCATACCGAGAAAAGAGATGCTCTGCACAGGGGAGAGCTTGATCTTTTCCCAGTTGACCCAAAGCCCTAGATGGCTGAGGTTCATGAGCACCAGGTCCTTGTGTCCGCACAACAGATCTTGAGATTGAGATAGTTTAGAATGTGAATGCAAGGGCAGTCTCCGTGACTTTGGGAAAGCAGTAGGGAGACAGGGACAGCCCAAAGGGGAGGACCTTGTACTGGTGTGCCTGACCCTCAAAGCAAACCAAAGAAACGGTCTGTGTCAAGGAAGAACTGAGATGTGGAAATACACATCCTTCAGGTCGATTACTGCGAACCAACCTTGAGGATGAATGCACGTGAAGATGTGTTTCTGCATAAGCATCTTAAACGGGAGCTTGTGAAGAGCCCAGTTTAAGACTAGCCGATCCAAGATTGTCCGTAACCCACTGCCTTTCTAGAGTTTAATAAAGTAAGGGCTGTAAAACCCTGTCTTCATTTTGGCTGGAGGGACAGGCTCTACCGCCAGCAGGACCGCAATTCCGCAATCTTTGCCTGCGACTGAGGTACAGAGGACGCCGCTGAACCTGGGAAGATGCCTGGTGAACTGAATCACGTAGCCGAGTCTGATTGTCACCAAGAGCCATCGGGATGGGCTGGGAAGTGCTAGCCAGGCTCCATGGTAGCAGTGCCAAGGGGACAACCAACATACCTGCGGAGGGGCAGCGAGGAGGAGCGCTGGCACCTAACCCAGAAGCGTAGTATCCGTAAGTAGAGGCAGTGAGTGTGGTGGACACTTACCTGGCTCCAAGGATCCCGCGAGGGGAGGGCCAGAGACACATGAGGAGGCAAAGCGTCCTCAAACTGCGACCTCTTGGCTTGTGGCGAATGTAGAAGGGGGGACTGTGGAGGAGGAAGCATAGCGTCGTTCACTGTCAGACTGCGCCCTGTATGGCCCACAGATTACGGAAACTGCTCTTTTATTGAAAATGTGGGTATCGGAACAGAAAGAAGATTCAAAGAAGAAACAGAAGATTCTCCACCCGGCCCTTCTCACTCAGGGGGAAGGAGCGGTGCGTTCACCTCCCCCTGGTCCAGAGCAGCTCCTTCATCTCTGGGCCACCCATATCAGGGCCGCTTCGATGGACGTTTGGAGGGTGTAGCGGCCTGAAGGTCAGGCTGTGTCGCCTTCCTGCAGGAGCCCATTTACCAGTCGGCATAATGTTGTAGTGACTGACAGATGGGGAACACTACATTATTTTGTAATTGGTAGACATCAACCATCGGATCTATTCCAACACATTTTTAAAAATAAATTCCCATTAAAGTCTTTGTAATATATGGGATGGAGAGCCAGAGGTGAATTATGCAGGTATTATCAAAAGTGATTTACAGGTGAGGAACACCAGTGATTTGCAGTTCACAATGACAAGTTTCAAGTTTGGATTAGATTAGTACTATACTATTTTAAGAATATTTTTTTTCTTCTTTCCCAGTTGCAGTCCTTTTGAAATTTCAGAAGAATTATGTGAATTTGCCGACAACAGCGCAGTTTCTTGAGTAAAGCTGTCTTGACTTGACAGTCTTTGATGTTGTTCTTCAGTCTCTCTTTCCTGATGTTTATGTTGAACTGTGCATCTTTCTAAATTGCAAGAGGAAAAATTCATTTTCTAAACTGAGACATATTAAAAGCCAACTTGAAACAAAAACGACACAGAGGCATATTCCCTGAGCAAGGTGACAACAGAATCAGATTTAAAGAGAATGCTGGACTTCAATGACATTTTGGATGATCTTGATAAGTGAAAGTGAAAAAATTATTTTATTTAAAATAAGTTTTCAGATCACAGATTTTCAGGAAATAGGGGGATGGATCCGGTGTTGTGCCGAATTCTGTGACCCTAGTAGGCACTGTACTGAGCTTTTCCAACCTTTTCCTAATTCTAATCCTAATCCTAACCCTACCGTTACTACAGCACATACTAGTGTCACATAATTCACTGGGTACCGGAATTTGGCACTACACCGGCAAGTTCACACTTACAAATAATCAGTAAAAGAAGAATGCGTGAGCCCGAGAGAACTCCGAGCTCTGTATTTTGGCCCAAACTCAGAGAATTCCCTCTGTATCCCTGGCTGTGATAGGAACCAGCTAAGAGTGAGGAGTCGGGGTGATGGAGAAATGCTGGAAACTGTCAAGGAACATAGGTGAGTCAGCTGTGTGTATATAGGCCTCTTCTTGTGCTGATTGGATAGATAATTTGAAAGAGTTCCTCCTGAACTTTGTTTATAAAACATCATTTCACGAGTTCACACTCAAAGCAGATTTAAATTTACCTGCGGGAGAAGAGGAGATAACACTGCTGTGGCAGTTAAAGCAAGTTGGATGGAGAAATAGGGTTCCTGCGGGAGCGGAGAAGATTACATTGGCAATGGGAGTTGTCTACGAAGAGTGGGTGGGAAGGGGATTTAGCCTGTGAGCTTCTAAAATGTAAGAAGGCTAAAAGGGATTGGTACGGCTGAATTGGTGATGGGAGACTGAAAATGTAAATGAAATGGCCTTTTTTCATTTGGTCTGTCTTTATTTGTTTAATGAAGTAAGAGATGGTTTTGCCATCTAGCACTGATAAATCTGTAATTGTGGGGTGGATTTTTGGGTTGATGCTGGACGTGATGGTGAGTACTGAGCATCCGAGAAAACTGAAAAAAGCCAATATAATCATTACATCGGGTGTGCGAGTGGTATTGATGGAGTTGTAGTCTAGGTGTCATGATTCATGGATTCATTGACTCGCCCTCGCTATGTGAGGGCGTGTTGTATGAATGGGCGCGGCTCATCAGCACGGTTCGTTATCGCTGATGAGCTGATCAGCGCCAGCTGTTCTGAATGAGAATGTCCTATATATTGTTTGTCACCTCGTCTTGTCTTTGTCAGATGGTTGTGGAGGTTCACGGGCTCAGCTCACAGTCTTTTCCCCTCGCTCCAGTTCCTGTGTTCCTGTTCTGTGATTCATCCGCCTGTTCTGAGGATCGGACGCGAGTTCCTGTGTTCCTGTTCTGTGATTCATCTGCCTGTTCTGAGGATCGTTTGCGGATCGTCCGTTTGCTGTCTGCCCACTGAGTCCTGCGTTGCCAAGCCTGTTATTCTGCTATCTGTCTGCCATCTGAACCTGCACGACCGCTATACTTTTGTGTTAAATAACACCAGTATTCACTTGCTATTGAATCCTTGACTGTTCCTTTTGAGCCATGACACTAGGTGGAGAGTCGATATACATTTGGGGAATATGTGTAGAGTTATGGGTTTTCTGGCATCTCAGCGGGTGGGTTAGGTTCTTTGGATGCCTTTGATAAGAGGGGATGTTTGTGAATTGGTTATTTCGGAAGAGGGTGAACCAAAAATAAGTTTATGAAAAAAATTAGATTCTGCTTACTTTACCCTTAATGGAGACAGCTTGGAGGTTTTAATGATGTTTAGATGAGTTACAAATGAGGAAATAATGAGAAGAGAAAAATGGTGGAAAAAACAGGCTTTATGTGAGGTGAAAGGACATCTATAAGCAGTCAAGTTAGTTTGTAAGGTTCTAGGAGAGACAGCTTGAAGAATGTAGTTGAGCGAGGTGTCAAGAAGGGGTTTCAATGGGTGGTTTAGGGGAATTTCAGCTCTGGATAATGAGGTACTGGGGTTGGGTCCGACTCTGGTGCCAGCAGCCTGAATTGCGAGAGAGTAAGCTATTTGATTTTTGGCCCCGGGAACGTGTTTGGCAGTTATTAAGGATGCTCCAATCAGGATTTTTGGAGCCGATCACCAATCGTCGATCACAGGAAGCAGTATCTGCCGATATGATCACCTATACCGATCTATCTGAAGCCTTCTTTTTATCATGTAGAATAATTTATAGGGATGCTCCAATCAGGATTTTTATAGACATTCATTCAGGGCCTGAATTTCATTTTCGAAAAATGGGGGGAATGCCCGCCTTAGGTGAGAGAGATAAGGCTGTTTCTGCTTGTGAACAGGGAATTGTACGGGGCTGAGAGATTATTAAGTGTTTTTTTTACCTGAAAATTGTCTGGTAGCCTCTCCAATGTTACGTGGACAGCACATTTTGCTGAGAACAGCTTGTGGTAAGTATGAAAGTGGTATCCTCCGTAAGATAATGCAAGCTCTGCAATTATTGCGAGATAATCAATCAGCTGTCATCTCCTATGGGGAAATGCGGCGCAGATGATTTCGCTATAGCGATTAAAATTCGGAAAAAGAAAGTAATTAAGTAAATTAAAATTTCTGAATTCTTTAAGGTAACTGAAAAGTCACGACAGTCAATTTGGCAGTCTGAAACAGAAGGAGGGAGCAAAAGTAATAGGGAAGATTAATCAATATCCGTACCTGTGAGTATCTGTGCTGTGATGTCGCTGGCGGTTCCAAGGCGGTAGCGTTTGGTGGGATGGCTTCCGCTTTCCAGAGGAGAGAGTGAAATGAGATCTAGCTTGGGGGAGAGTGTTAGGAGGAAGAAAGGCCGGGGCTTGCCGAGGCAGCCTCACGCTTCGGTCGTCCCTTGGATCCTGGGGAGGAACAAGGAGGGTAGAAAAAGGGAAATAGGGCAGGAAAATAAGACGTCTGTGAAGCTGGGCGGAGGGAAGAGGAGAGTGAGTCCTGGAAGTGGTGGAATCTGGGGATAAGCCCAGAGTTGATGAAAGCCTGCTGCCGCGGCCTGATACTCAATGAAGGCCCGGTCTTGCGAGGGAAGGAGACGGTGTTCTTTGTGAACGGGAAGTCGGGGCCCTCCGATTCTTGCTCGCTTTGTTAGCGACCTTGAAGGGTGGAGTGGATTTTGGAGAAGGGAAAGTTGATTGTAGGGAAACAGACAGGTCATATAATTGAGCTTTATTCATTCTCCTAGAGAAATGGACATCAGCGTCGATTAGCGCTTGTCTTAAACTTAGCACTGTCCATTGCAGGGATTGTTGGATGGGCCGAGGCATAGGAGGAAATGCTGGTGGGTGTCTTGCTGGTGGAGGTGAGGGTCTTGGAGTCTTGGAGTTCGGGAAACGGCACGGATGGGCCGACGTCCATGCGGTAGTGCCAGAGACTCAGTTGCAGTGTCCGGCGGAGCGCGAGGAATCCTGGCATCAGTGGAATGTGGTGAAGGATCCTGGGAAAGGAGGGACTCGTCATCAGACGGGAAGAGTTCGATCTCTGACATTGTGACAGATGGGTGGGACCAAATGCTGAAAACTGTCAAGGAACATAGGTGAGTGTATATACTGTAGGCCTCCTCTCGTGCTGATTGGATAGATCATTTGAACGTGTTCCTCTCGAAAATTTGTAAATAAAACATAATTTAGTGGGGCAAGGAAAGGTAACAGAACTTACGCGCATATTTTGAAAATGCACATAAGAAATCCTGGATGGAAACAGACATGCAAATATACTCTCAGAATTAACATAGCTCGACGCAGATTATTATTTTGCATTAGTTCAAATGTGTGTTTTTCACATCCTAATGACGTGCTTTGACCGGTTGTGCATGTAAAACACCATGCCATTATGCATTAAGCCTAACAAAAGGTCTG
This sequence comes from Abramis brama, assembly GCF_963993115.1. Taxonomy (NCBI): domain Eukaryota; kingdom Metazoa; phylum Chordata; class Actinopteri; order Cypriniformes; family Leuciscidae; genus Abramis; species Abramis brama. Next base: position 34,824,352 of record NC_139981.1, on the reverse strand, counting down.
TCGGCAGTTTATAGTCACAGCCATTTTGCACGCGGGAGCTTGCAGGTGTTTACGGATGAGCATAGCGGCCATTTAACCCCCCGTAACTCATCAGTTCTACTGAGCAGTCCTCACAGCATTTAATAAAACAAGTCCAACAACAGAAATAACCCTCAAATCATTGACTAAACATGGCACAAATCACTTTGTAGCAGCTTTTCTTCCACTTCTTAATGACTGTTTTTATACATTTATCGTTATTATACTTCATTTTCCTGAACATATGTACACAGTTCATAAAACAAATATCTTTCAGTGGTGTATGAGATGGTGGATCCCCCAAAGGTACAGGATCAGATTGCTGAATCCGGGTCCTGCTGGTCAGAGGTGGGTAGTAAGTTAGTTACGAAGTACATTTACTTTGTTACATTTACTCGAGTACTTTTTTGGAAAAATTGTACTTTTAAGAGTAGATTTGAATGTGGGTACTTTTACTTTAACTCAAGTACATTTCTAATGAAAAAATTGTACTTTTACTTTGTTACGTTGGGCGACGTTCCTCTCGTTACTTTATTTTAATGCAATATGTGTTGTTCTGAGTCGATTCTGTTCAAAGACTTCATCAAACAAGTTGGCAGATCTGTCTAAATCGGTTCGCGAATCAGTTTGAATGATCTGTTCAGTTCCTGCACGCACTGAATCGTCTGAAGCGATTTCAATTCACACTCGACTCGGAGTCGTAACAGAAGATTTAAGAACATCAAGAGCGTTGGATGAAGTGGCCGTGGACCTACAGAACAGTCAAGTGAAAGCAAATCTGCAAATGCATCATATTTTTGCCAGCGATGAAGATCTTTATTAGTTGAACATCTTCGTAAGCTGTCTGTGAATGAATGATTCCACAGGACGATATATTCGATTTCATTTCACTCAGGTAACACATTTTACAACCAAACAGATTATTACGCCACGATAGCACTACTAGAAAGTATGACGTTACCTGTTTTTTGGACATATACATTAATTTATACATTAAATAAAGCTACCATTGTTCACAGTTTATGAACACCTACCATCCCGCGGTAGTTTGTGTGTATTGTTGCGCAGTGCCGTGCGAACTCGACTTGAAAACGATGCCTTTGCCTGCCGTAGACACGGTTAACCAGTTTAAACATGCTTGCAGAAATATACATTTGATTATATTTTGGAGAACAGACAGAAGAAGATCCGTCGATGTACTTTTTTTTTTTGTGTGTGTGTTCAGATGTAGCAGTCATGAGCGCGAGCACATGTGAAGAGTTTAACTCTTTCTTCTCTGTGTCAATTACATGCCTTTGAATGCAACACTCTGCAGATTCACTTTATTTCGCCATTGTCCAATAATCCAAATGTAGTTGTATAAGTTACTATTATACAAACCAAAGGACAGGCAATGATTTTCGGGCTATACAGATGGCAGAAATAATGCTTGTCTCTTCTGTTTTTGTTGCAAAGATAGCCTATCTACTTATGATAATAAAAGTCATTTAAATTAAAAAAATCTAAATAATATCATTTTATATATATGACGACTTCAGAGGCAAAAGCCTCCAAGTACCATCTGAAATTTTCTTCTAAAAGAGCATTTCTATCAAGCTTGTATGTTTATGTTCAGTTATTTCACTTAAATGGCAATGAAAAGTACCTATCAATTGTCATTAAAGTGAAATGACTGAACTTAAATATACGCGCTTGATAAAAATGCTTGTTTTTAGAAGAAAATTTCAGATGGCACTCAGAGGCTTTTGCATCATGAAGTCTTATATATATATATATATATATATATATATATATATATATATATATATATATATATATATATATATTAGGCCAATATGATCCGAAGTAACTAGTAACTCGCTACTTGAGTAGTTTTTTCATTGGATACTTTTTTACTCTTACTCAAGTAACTATTAAGATTATTACTTTTACTTTTACTTTGAGTAATTATTTCTATAAGTAATAACTTTTACTTGAGTACAGATTTTGGATACTCTACCCACCTCTGCTGCTGGTTCTGGCACAAATTAAGCAGGCTGTTTTTTTTTTTTTGCCCTTAGCTTTTCCGGGTCAGTTCGTCTACCTCTGGTTGTTTCACCAAGTGTATAGTGTATGCAGATATCAAGTATGGGTCACAAGAAGTTGTAAGCTGGTTGTCAACAAAATTGGATATAGTCAATGTCCGAGGGGTGAGTTTTGCTTACCGGCAGGTTATGCTACAGTTCTTTTCAGTGATGCCGTCCTCGTCATCGCCCCACACATCTACAGCAGAGAATATTAATGCTATCAGGAGAGCACAGCAGCACCCCAGCGCAAAGATCACAATGCATTTGTGCTGAGACTGCAAGAAACAAGAGGAAGAAGCAAAGACACTCATTCAGAGGTAAAGTTTAGACATGAGCAGTTGCTTTGCTGTAGAGACAAACATCAAACCCTGGCCATGTGCAGAAGGAAACAACTCAGTTTATTCATGCTGTACTACAAGCGTAAAAGAGTGGTTAGTGTCCAAAATCTACCAGCTGTTGTGTAGTTATAGTGAAGATGGGAATCATTAGTTAAAGGGTTAGTTTACAATTTCATTCAAAAATGGAATTTGTGTCACTCTCCCCCATGTCGTTCTAAACCCGTAAGACGTTTCATCTTCGGAACACAAACTAAGATATTTTTAATGAAATCCGAGAGGTTTCTGGCCCCGCATAGACAGCAACGTCATTGCAACGGTCCAGAAAGGAAGTAGAGACATTGTTAAAATAGTCCATTTGACTACAGTGGTTCAACATTAATGTTATGAAGTAACGAGAATACTTTTTGTGCGCAAAAAAACAACAACAAAAATAATGGCTTTATTCAACAATTTTTTCTCATCTGCATCAGTCTCCTATGCTGTCTACTTTGTAAATACAGTGCTCATTATTGGCTGCTCCTGCGTCAGCGTCACACGCATGCGTCATGGTGCTCACGTGACCAGCGTCGGCCAATAATGAGCCAGCATTCTGACGTAGAACCTAGAAGCGCTGCACTGTGTTTACTTCGTGATCAGTGTAGGAGACTAATATTGAATAAAGTCATTATTTTAGTTTTTACGCGCAAAAAGTATTCGTACGGGTTTGGAACAACATGAGGCTAAGTAATTGATGACAGAAAATTCAGACTGGGGTGAACTAACCCTTTAACTGGTCATTGCCTACCTCAAATACTGTGAAAAGTTTTAGACATTCATTTTAAAGAAGACCTATACTGCCCTTTTTCAAAGTCTTGATGTTGTTTTTGGGCTCTACTAGAGCAGGTTTTCCTGCTTGAATGTTGATTATTTTCCCCATATTCTCCATTGTTGTAGCTCCTCTCTTCCCAGTCTGTAAGTAGCCGCATTTCAATTACCCTTCAAATTGCGAATTGAAAATATTCCCATTGGAAACACATCAATTCGCAAAAACTCCCATAAATCACAAAAAAGATTTTACGCTCGCATGAGGTGGTTTTTCGCAATTCGAAAAAAGAATATTTCACAAAACTGCAATGGAAACAGGTCACCTGACATATGTAAAAGTCGATCATTCTTTAAAGGCAGCAGGGTATGTTTGAACAGAAGACGAGAGTTCTTCATTAAACTCATAACAGACAAAAGTCTCACAGGAATACTGGATTCTAAACAACACAGAAATGCTACAATTTATCAAGAGCTTGAAGCAGAAATGAGGAGAATCTCCCAGAAACTCCTCAAATGTGCCGGTCCCAGTATAAGGGTCTTTCCTTGGCATTAATGTTGGAAAACACGCCTACGTATCCATGCATTAAAAATAATGGCTAGTGCGGTGGCTGTGATATACGTAAACCTACCAACATCTGTTGCCATGATTTTTGGAATGACTTATCGTGAAAGGAAAAAATTACGTTTTAGTCGCATAACATCGGTTAATGGAAAAAACGTCATTTCGCAATAGTAATAATTTATCGACATTTAGAAAATCCCAACAGATAAAACATATAAACCTGACGGTCTCTGCTAGAAATCTTATAATGGGCCGTTGTTGCATCTTTTTTATCAGGACAATGATCCCAAAATAAACATCAAAATCAACACTAAAATGTGTCACTTAGCACAAAATGAAGCTTCTGCCATGACCGTCCCAGTTCCTGAATTAAACCCTTTAGAACAGGGGTTCTCAACCTTTTGCAAGCTGGGCCCCTCCAAAGCTGGTTCATTGCAGTTGCCCTGTTTGGCTGCTGCACTATCGCCTATCATTATTCTGCACATGTCTTGCACTGCCGGCAAAATGAGAGTCTCGGCGATTGTATGAGGTTTACCCAGTTTACCGATTCTTCTGGCCACTACATACGATGCCTCCAAACACTGTTTAGACACAGTGCTGTGCACTGAAATGGTTACCTGTTGCTGATAGAGGCCATCAAGCTTTCTTTTAAAATATTCAGCCGGTTTATTTTTAATGCCAGCATGCTTTGTTTCGAGGTGCCTTTTTAATTTGCAGGGCTTCATACTGTCGTTTGCCAGCACCTCGGCACACACGACACACTGAGGCCTCAGATCAGCCGTGACTGTAAACCCAAACTGCAGGTATGCCTCATCGTACCTTCGAAGCTTTTTTGCAGCTGGTGGTGCGTCGGTTGGCTTGTTGGTCCTCACAAGAAATTTCTCCATTTTTGTTATGTGTTTTCAATAAAGCTGAATATGTAATATGTAACTGTGTGCGTGGCTATGTTGAGAGACGTATCAGGGGCTAATCAGTCGGGACTTAGGCACAATCTTTAATTAAACGAACAAAATAATTATTTTGCAGACAATTCAGATTTTATTTTAATACTTAACGATTGTAGTCCTCGTCAGTGTGTGTGTGTGTGTGCGTGTGTGTCTTAGTCACGTGGGTAGTTTTAGCTAAGTGTAGCTACTGCCTAGCAGTTAAAAAAATACTGGCTAGGGCTGAGATTTGATCTAATCTTTAAAAAGAATGTTTGTGGGTTTAGTCTTTAAAAAGACTGTTGGGGTTTTGTAGTAAAGGCCTATGTAAATCGAGATTGATAACAGACTAGCGAGAGCTGGCACAAGCGAACTTGGCAAGAGACTAGACTAGAGTGAATGGAGAGCTATGTCGTGAGTCAATTTAAATGCAGTGATTTATTTTTGTGTGAGAGTGAGTGAACATTTATATTTACACCCCGCTCTGTAAGCCAGGGCGGGAACGGCGGCGGCCATGCGCATGCGCGATTCTTTTGCAGCCTGGACGCGGAGGGGTGTGTATCTCCTCTCTGCTCTGACTGCTGCGCGAGGCTACTGAGAGACTGACCGCCTGTGAGTGCTTTTGGACGGGAGAGGGGCTCACGGCAGCACCCGCTGCTCGTTGAGCACAGTAGGCCTAACTGCAGAGTGATTCGTGCTTTCGAGTCTCCAAACACCACAAACGTCTCCTAAAACACCAGTAAAAGTCGCTGGATTTGTTGCTTTTGACAAAAAAAAAGTCGCCAGGAGGATGATTTGTTTGTGTTATAATCAGTGCTTGAAGTGGGGGAAAAGGTGGCGGTACTCTCTTTGCATTGGCTAATCATGACATTTTTAAAGTGAAAAACAAAACTTGGAGATATTGCTGTTACAACAATTTATTGTTATTTATTTATTAACAACATAAATGTATTTAAACATGTTTGTGTGTGTGTGGCTGCGTGCGTGCGTGCGTGTGAGCATTTCACAAAAACTAAAGGAAAGCTTTAACTGTAGCCTATATTCTGACTAGTTTATTCATTTATAATATATATATATATATATATATATATAAAAATACGACCTCATGTTTTATACGTCTGCAGCCTCTGAATCTTCCGTCCGTCATAAAAATGAATTCAGATGGTTCGATTTTCTGCATTTTTCGCATCCGTAGCAAATATTTTGAGGGGTGTTTTTGACAATTGAGAGCCACCAAATGACGAATATGAAAAAAACGACTGCGACAGTTTTGGACTCAGTCAGGGTTCAAGGACCTTAAACTTTTGAGGCTTGCGCAGCTTCTCGAGGAGAAATTAAACAAATGAGCGCCGTTTTCTAAAGTCTATGAGCGCAGCACACACAAATATACTAAATTGAAATAGGCTACTGCAGTTAAATTTCAAAATGTGGTGTTTTTATATTTATAACATTTGAATACAGTTCAGCAACAAACAGTACATCACATGACCTGACGACCAAGAGAGCTGACAATTGACCATCACTTAATTTACCATCACCTCACGATTGAAAATGTGACACTGATTTCATATGACAGTTCAACAAACAAGTTAATAATATTAAGTCACTTACATTTTAGACAAAATAATGACTATTTTGGTCTATTTTAGCAGCGAAAATAGATCCGATGAATCCAAACAAAGATCACAGCATAGCGCATCTCACAGCAACACTCAATCGTGTTTTGAATGATTCAGTGTTTTGAACGAATCGGTTGAGTCAAAGAATCAATGACCCATTCACCAACATCTGTCTCATTCTTGATGAATCATTTGAATGAACGACTCAATGACTCGCTTAATAAAACCGCTTATCACCTGCATTTGCGCATAGGCTACTATCGACAAACGAATCAAATTTGTTCAAACTTTTTTTTTAAATCAGTCCAAACACATTTTAACTTTTATTCAGGAGTTATGTATATACAAAACTATAACTTTTTATGACAGTAGTTTAGTGATCATTTTTTTTGCAATTTTTGCAAAATGTGCAAAATTAAAAAAGGTTTTTTTCCCTCCCATCCTGTAGCCTATTCGCGCCCCACCGGTTGAGAACCACTGCTTTAGAAAATGAGTGCGGTGAACTGAAGAGAAGAAGCACCAAAATGGAGCTGGGAATCTGAAAGATCCGGAGAGATTTCGTATGGAGGAATGAAGGATCCGGAGAGATTCCGTACGGAGGAATGGAGGATCCGGAGAGATTCTGTACGGAAGAATGAAGGATCCGGAGAGATTCCGTACGGGGGAATGAAGGATCCGGAGAGATTCCGTACGGAGGAATGAAGGATCCGGAGAGATTCCGTACGGAGGAATGAAGGATCCGGAGAGATTCCGTACGGAAGAATGAAGGGTCTGGAGAGATTCTGTACGGAAGAATGGAGGATACGGAGAGATTCTGTACGGGGGAATGAAGGATCTGGAGAGATTCTGTACGGAGGAATGAAGGGTCTGGAGAGATTCTGTACGGAAGAATGGAGGATACGGAGAGATTCTGTACGGAGGAATGAAGGATCCGGAGAGATTCTGTACGGAGGAATGAAGGATCCGGAGAGATTCTGTACGGAAGAATGAAGGATCCGGAGAGATTCTGTACGGGGGAATGAAGGATCCGGAGAGATTCTGTACGGAAGAATTGAAGGGTCTGGAGAGATTCTGTACAGAAGAATGGAGGATACGGAGAGATTCTGTACGGAGGAATGAAGGATCCGGAGAGATTCTGTACGGAGGAATGAAGGATCCGGAGAGATTCTGTACGGAAGAATGAAGGATCCGGAGAGATTCTGTACGGGGGAATGAAGGATCTGGAGAGATTCTGTACGGAAGAATGAAGGGTCTGGAGAGATTCTGTACGGAAGAATGAAGGATCTGGAGAGATTCTGTACGGAGGAATGAAGGATCTGGAGAGATTCTGAATGAAGGATCTGGAGTGATTCTATATGGTGGAATGAAGGATCTGAGAGATTCTGTACGGAGGAATGAAGGATCTGGAGAGATTCTGTACGGAGGAATGAAGGATCTGGAGAGATTCTGTACGGAGGAATGAAGGATCTGGAGAGATTCTGTACGGAGGAATGAAGGATCTGGAGAGAATCTGTACGGAGGAATGAAGGATCTGGAGAGAATCTGTACGGAGGAATGAAGGATCTGGAGAGATTCTGTATAGAAGAATGAAGGATCTGGAGAGATTCTGTACGGAAGAATGAAGGATCTGATAGGATCTGGAGAGATTCTGTACGGAGGAATGAAGGATCTGGAGAGATTCTGAATGAAGGATCTGGAGTGATTCTATATGGAGGAATGAAGGATCTGGAGAGAATCTGTACGGAGGAATGAAGGATCTGGAGAGATTCTGTACGGAGGAATGAAGGATCTCAGAGATTCTGTATGGAGGAATGAAGGATCTGGAGAGATTCTGTATAGAAGAATGAAGGATCTGGAGAGAATCTGTACGGAGGAATGAAGGATCTGGAGAGATTCTGTACGGAGGAATGAAGGATCTGGAGAGAATCTGTACGGAGGAATGAAGGATCTGGAGAGATTCTGTACGGAGGAATGAAGGATCTGGAGAGAATCTGTACGGAGGAATGAAGGATCTCGAGAGATTCTGTACGGAGGAATGAAGGATCTCAGAGATTCTGTACGGAGGAATGAAGGATCTGGAGAGATTCTGTACGGAGGAATGAAGGATCTGGAGAGATTCTGTACGGAAGAATGAAGGATCTGGAGAGATTCTGTACGGAGGAATGAAGGATCTGGAGAGATTCTGTACGGAGGAATGAAGGATCTGAGAGATTCTGTACAGAGGAATGAAGGATCTGGAGAGATTCTGTACGGAGGAATGAAGGATCTGGAGAGATTCTATACAGAGGAATGAAGGATCTGGAGAGATTCTGTATGGAAGAATGAAGGATCTTGAGTGATTCTGTACGGAGGAATGAAGGATCTGGAGAGATTTTGTATTGAGGAATGAAGGATCTGGAGTGATTCTATATGGAGGAATGAAGGATCTCAGAGATTCTGTACGGAGGAATGAAGGATCTGGAGAGATTCTATATGGAGGAATGAAGGATCTGGAGAGATTCTATATGGAGGAATGAAGGATCTGGAGAGATTCTATATGGAGGAATGAAGGATCTGGAGAGATTCTATATGGAGGAATGAAGGATCTGGAGAGATTCTGTATGGAGGAATGAAGGATCTCAGAGATTCTGTATTGAGGAATGAAGGATCTGGAGAGATTCTGTATGGAGGAATGAAGGATCTCAGAGATTCTGTACGGAGGAATGAAGGATCTGGAGAGATTCTATATGGAGGAATGAAGGATCTGGAGAGATTCTGTATGGAGGAATGAAGGATCTGGAGAGATTCTGTATGGAGGAATGAAGGATCTCAGAGATTCTATATGGAGGAATGAAGGATCTGGAGAGATTCTGTATGGAGGAATGAAGGATCTCAGAGATTCTGTATTGAGGAATGGTATCTGATCAGAGCTGCTATCTTGGCAAAAGAAGGTTGCAATAATTGTGCCCAATGTGATTACAATATATGTAAAAAAAAACATTTATTTCATAATGAGATTTTCCCCCCACTTTCTATTTTTTTTCTTCAATGATAGGTTAGAATTTTGTGAATTTTTTTAATTAAAGATCAAAAGGATAAATAATATATATTTATTTTCACAGCCTCCTTTGTTCATATTTACCAATGGTGCCAGTATTAGTGGAGAGCACTGTAATGCACCTCATAACCTTGTACTCCAGTTATATCAGATAAAATGCACGATTATCTTTGCTTAATGTGATGAACAGAACCTAAACTAATTATTTTCCATTTTGTTTTTCTGTTTAATTCGGGATGTCCATGTACATCAGCTCCAGTTTGGATCCAGCCTCTTACGAAGACTTGACGAGACCGTAACTCCTGCGAGGACTTCAGATGAAGCTAACTGTCAATCAACATGCACCAATGCTACGTTTTACATATATTGTAATCATTATGTTCACAACTGGAAATCATTACTTCAATGAGCTCATTGTTTGTACTTAAATTAGTGCATTGTTAGCAATCAGCGCTATACAATAAATTAAATGTAACAAGAGCAGAGCAAATTACCGTCTGGTTTTAAACATGCTTTTTTAGGTGGTAAATAATGGTGCAAATACCAGTAAATTGACCAGCGCAAACCTTGCATGATTCATTTAAATACTCTCCTCCCATACATTTTGCATCTGAAAGGGAAACTCCTACAAATGCATATGCAATAACATCATCTGCAGAAACAACCCTGTCCCTGTGAGAAGAAATGCTCCATCATTATGGTCGTGTTTTCTTGTGTCCTATCAGAGGAATTGAATTAGTCCGGTCTCAAAATCCATATCAGGTTTTCCTGAGGCCTGCAGATTGGAGGCGGTTACTAGAGGAAATCTCAGTTTAACACGTCCTGTATAAAACAATCTGACCTCCCACACTGTGTGCTTGGTGCAGGAGACCGCCTGTCTCGAAGCGGGTTATTGACTGTAGGCTGGAAGCTCATGATCAATAAGTCAATTAAACCTGCATTAGCCAGACATGATATCCAGTTGAACTTTGTTGAAAGGCCACAAACTCTGGTAAACACATCACAAAATCCCAGTGTGGAACATGTGCAGAGCGTCAGGCTGTCAGGAGAGGAAGGTCAGGAGCGCTCCTGTTGTACCAGTAATGGTATCATCACATTATACATGTCAAAGATTTCGTTAATGTTGAGGAGAACATGCACACAATCAGCTAGCCTATTTACAGACACAGGGAGTATTTTACTACAAACATGACAAAAACAGTGAGTTAATTTCAAATTCATTAATAATCTATCATGAAGAAATAAATCAACAAATATATCATGTTAAAATTAATACAAATGAAAAGGCATCACATCCTCAACAAATCCTGCAGAACTGATATTCATGACTGTTGCGGCGCATGCATTCTTTAATTCGCTGTTTTGCACAGAAATCTTGTCAAGCAATCATCAGTTTGCAGAGCTATATTACGTTCATGTGTTTTTCTAGCCCAGTATTTGAACGTTTTTTGTTGGTTTCTGTCTTTGCGTGTTTTGCTAAGCTGTTGTGTTTGGTGTTTAACATAGCTGGGAAACAGAATAACGCAAACAGGCCAGCGTGGTGAGTATTCACTTAAACACAGTCAGTTATATTTAAAGTGAACATAAACAGTTGGGAAATAATTTCCATGTGTATCAGTATGATCGTGCATTAGCTATTAAAGAGACAGAAGCCTAATAAACCTGCGGCCGTCTGTGTTCAGTGTTAAAACAAAAGACAAAGAGAAACTCGCTCACTGCTCTTCAGTAGATTTAGTAGGATTCATCTATATTTCATTTATAAAGTGAAGACTATGCAGTGTTGTTTGACATTTGGTTATTTTCCATTGATAAAGACTGTTCTGTTTTTTATTTATATTTATTTCACAGGAATACTATATTTGTTAAGTTCAATGTTGCTCCTAATCTCCTCGAAGAGAGGGAATGGAATCTGCACATGTTGCTCGTCAATAAATAAATAAATTAATTCATGATGCTCTCTCATCTTTTATTCTTAAAATATGTTATTATGAATAGCTAGATCACCCCAGTGGGTTTGAAGCCCAGGGAGAGATTATTACACCTATAATGCTTTTTTATCTCTCCTTTAGTGTATGATATAGCATGTAAATGATAAGCATAGTTATAAAGCAAAGTTCACACCAAAGTGAGTTAAAGAAAACTGCCCGAAACATCTTAGTCCTTCCATTACTTCCATGACATCATCATCATGTGACACATTTGCATAATGCCCTCCCACAAGCAAAGGTAGTTATCGGCCAGGAAGGGTTAGTGTTAAGGCCCCGATATACTTCAAGCGGAATTGAAGAAGGAACTGGCGTGACATCATTTTGAACGAAATCTGGCCAAAACAAAGTTCGTTTCAGTAGTTTGAAACAGTTCACCAAAGCAAACTCTCTGTATGAACACCTACTAACTGGTCCATGATGAATGCGTAATGGATGTGTCATTCATTTCTTCACGCGGTCCATCAGGTCAGACAGTGAAAACATGATAACACTGATAAGGGGCTTTAGAGGTAAAAAATATAATTTAAATTCTGATTCCTAAAATTGAATAACTTTTCAAAACTGATGGTGTTTTTTCCCTGTTTAATAAGATACAACGGGGCTAAAGGCTCCATGGATTTATTTTCCTCCAAACCACTAGATGGCACAAACACTTCTCGCAACACTTTCCAAAACATCCACTTCTCAAGACAGCAGCGCAAAGTTGATTCTGTACTAATTTGATCTGATATTTGATGTGATGTTTTGAAAAAAAAAAAAAAATGTTGCAAAATGAGAATCGCTAAAATTATTGAATATATTTTGAGACAAAGGTCTTATTAATGATTTTTAGTTTTGTTCAAGCTAATTAAAACAACAGTTTTTCAATAACGGAAGCATATGTAAAAGTATGGTATTTGGGGTAAAAGTTACTATAATTAACATGATAATAAACAACTGTCTGACTTTTCCATTTGTTGACATGATTAGATTCAGATGTGGAAATATAATATTATATTAATTTGGGCGTCCACCTTAGAGATAATTCAGATTCAGATTCATCTTTATTGTCATTGTGCAGAGCCAATGAAACACAGTTAGCATCTGACCAGAAGTGCAAACAGTAAATATATATATAAATTAATAAATCTAAACATATATATAAAATAACATATTATAGGAGAGCAGTTATAAAGGACACGGGGCAGAGACCAGCTCAATGCAGCTGTCTAAAAAATTACCATATATATATATATATATATATATATATATATATATATATATCAATATATTACAAAATGCAGTACAAGGTGCAAATGTAAAGTATAACACAGAAAGTGTGTTATTGAGAGTGAGGTATATGTAAACGCATGTCACATCAGCGCAATGGCTTCATGAGGAAGAAAGGAAAGGGCAAAAGAGGAATAATAAGAGACATTTGTAAGTGTGCCGTATGAGGCATGTTAATGGACAATGCAGACTTTTTTTTAATTTTAAGAAGGTCCAGGTTGGATGTAGTGTTCATCATTTTACTTTAGCGTTCAGTAAGTTGACCGCAGAGGGAAATAAGCTGTTCCTGAGTCCTATAAAGCTCCTATAACGTCTCCCGGACGGAAGCAGAGTGAACAGTCCACGGCTGGGATGACGAGTGTCTTTAATAATGCGTCTTCTCCCTCGTGGGCATCACATGTCTTTGAGCGAGGGTAGTTGAGCACCAGTGATGTGTTGGGCATTTTCACCACCCGTTGTAGTTCAGCAGTGTAAGGGGGGGGGGCTTTCTTCAGCTTCTTCTTTGATCAGAGTGGGGGTGTTGATGGTCCAGGACAAATCCTCAGAGAAATGAAATGGACACCCAGAAATCACACGTTCCACTTCAGTCCCATCAGTATAAATGGGAGTGTGTGTGTAGCCTTTCCTAGTCCGCCGGTGGTCCACAATCAGCTCCTGGGTCTTCTGGGTTTGTCAGGAGCTGAACTCTTCCCTGGTCTTCTCATCTCTGATCAGGCCTGAAACTGGCGTCCGCAGAGGGACTGTGGAGTTTGAGCCGAGCTCAGGGGAGCAGTCGTGGGATGTTGACATGGTTAGATTCAGATGGGGAATATTATATTAATTTGGTTGTCCACCTTAGAGATAATCACCATATTTATAATAAAACCATAATATTTTATCATTATCATATAATAAAATATGTTTTAATGTTACTACTGTTAATCCAAATTAAATCATTGTCTTTATTATTATCTTTCAGAATCTTTACTTTTTAAATTAATTGTATGTATTTTTTGAGAATATATTTTTATATTAACATATTTCAATGACAGTATATTTATTTTATTTATCAAAATAAACAGACAATAAACAAATAAACAGTGCAAACTTTGCTAAAATGATAGTTTTGAACAAGTATTAACTTAGACACTATTAAAAACATTATTTTAGCTAAAGTTTTGTGTAAATATGTGCTGGTTTTGCCCCGTGTGTCTGTGGGGTATTAGGCTCGCCTCGCCACCTCATACATTTATACTATTTTTTCAAACAAAATAAACCATTTTAATGATTTAATTTCACACAAAATCTGTTGCTCCATAAATGTTGTATATATTTCTTCTTTAGGTGTGCCTTTGGCCCGTTGTATGTCACAGTTGTGTTTCTGTCTGAGGGCCCGTCCACACGGAGACGCGTTTCGCTGTATACATATACATTTTTTATCGTATTGGCGTTTCGTCCACACAGATCCGGCGTTTTGGGAGACTGAAACCGCTATTTTTTGAAACCGGGTCCCAAAGTGGATAAATCTGAAAACGACACCCTTGCGGTTTCGTGTGTACAGCCAATCCGTATATTTTGTGAAACGATGATGTCATCACATCACGTGTCGTCTGTGTCACGCGTAACAGCAACAAAAATAATGGCGGACTTACATGATTGTGTTCGTGCTGCAGAAGCTACTAAGCCTACTAACTTTATTACAGCAAAATATATTGCTTCACTGCAACTGTGGTGAGCAACAAGCGATAATCTTCGTCCTCTTCTTCTTGGTTCGTATACAGCGCGCAAGGTTATGCGCATGCTCAAAGTCTTCTTCTCCGTGTATAGTGTATCTCTGTGTCAGAATTACAGCGCCCCATACTGGTCTGGCATATATACTACACCGTTTTCAGTCGGTTTCAGTGGTTTCGTGTGTACGCAGATATTTCCTGAGACGACGCCGTGTTTACGGAATTTTTTTTTAGAACGAGGAAAAAAAAAAATCGGATCGGGAACGCACCGGCTTCGTGTGGACGTGGCCTGAGGCCTTGTCCACACGGAGACGCGTTTAGCTGTATCCGTACAAAATTTGTATCGTATTGACGTTTCGTCCAGACGGATCCGGCGTTTTCGGAGACTGAAACCGCTATTTTTTGAAACCGGGTCCCAAGGTGGATAAATCTGAAAACGCCACCCTTGCGTTTTCGTGTGTACGGCCAATCCGTACATTTTGTGAAACGATGATGTCATCACATCAAGTGTCAACTAGTCAGACACTGCTAAGTCACAGCAACAACAATTGCCGACTACATGCTTGTGTTCGTGCTGCAGAAGCTACTGAGCCTCTTTTATTTCTTTCTTTATTATTTACTTGAATGTATTTTTATTTCATTTTTTATTTTTATTTTTTTACTTCTTTATTTAGGCCTATTTATATTTTCTTTCTTATACTTTGATGCTTGTCTGTTGTCTGATTAAGAAATTTCGTATTTTGTAGGGATGGGCATTTCAAGCAAAAATAATATTCGACGATTGCTGGGAATTATTTGATTATTATTAAAAAAATGCACCCCTTCCCCTCATGATCACCAGTAAAACGGCGTTCGCTCAAATTCCACTCTGACATTAAATTTCTCTGTACTGTAGGCCTACATGTTGTAGCCATTAAAGAAAATGTATTTAGTTTCATATTTATGTGTAAATAATATGTTATTTTTTTATTTGATCTATATTGATTATATGAAAAGTGAACAGCATGAGTAATCATAAGAAGCGCAATATATATCGGGAGACATAATTTTGACCACATTAAGTTTTGTTTTGTATAAAACCTTTCTTTAAAGTGAATTTCATTTTGTATAAATTGTATCTTAATTTTAATCAATGTTTCATCAACCAATTGCCTGGATTTAATAAATAAGAAGCAAAGCAGACAATTTAATCAGGACATGGAGGCACCGGCGCGATATAACTTGCATTGCTCGTGAACTGGAGCTCGTCTCATAAATGAACCGAAACTCAGAAATATAGAAAGCTTGAAATGTCTACTTTTAAACAAAACAATTAAAAACGAAAAGAAACAGACAACTCTCTTATGTAATCCGTATGAAGTGTACATTTCTCTCTATAGGCACGTTCACAATACTGCGAAGGTGGCGAGTCAGCATCGTCAACATCTTTAGCCGAGACTGACACAGAAAAAAATAGTTTATTAATAAACAATTAAAATGTCTCCTTGCTATATTTGACACATTCATAATGATTACTTTTGCCGGTTCTTTGTGGCAAGCTTTATGCGTCCGCTAACTATCGAATATCGTGACTCATATTTTGTACCAGGCCATTTATGGTTGTTCATATTGTTCAATAAAGTTCTTGGTAAAAAAGAAAAGAAAAAAAGAAGCTACTGTGCCTAAATATTATTGTATACAGCGCGCAAGGTTTATGCGCAAGTCTTCTTCTTCTCCGTTTTTAGTGTATGTCTGTGGCAGAATTACAGCGCCACATACTGGTCTGGCATATACTACATCGTTTTGAGTCGGTTTCGTGTGTACGCAGTAGGCATGTGCCGGTATCACATTTTCATGCTGCGATTAATTGAGTGATCTTTTATCACGGTATACGGTATTATCACGATATTTTAATTGCACATGAGAAACAGATGGATTGGGGGGGATGTAAAAAATAAAATAAAACTTGCATCACAAGGTGTAATTGTGATTGTCAAAACATTTGGTAACTAAACTGGATTTTATTAAGTTTAGTGACAACATGTTACAATGATTACATGGTACAATGACTGGTAGGCTACTGTTTGTATTGCTTAACACAAATTTAACGATTTCAATTCAATACTTGGGATTTGATTTAAATCTTGATTCAATATTTACTAATTTTGGATAAATATTAGGAAGGCTACAGTAGATAGCCCACATGTTATTTTTTTCTCATGAAAAAAAATATCTCACATAATGCTATGTAACCATATAGAGCCCTATCAACTGGTATTATTAAAGGTTACAAATAACTAATTAAATAAAATATAATGTGGTTTTCATTATAATAACAATTATGTAATGACACAAGTAAAAATATAATAGGCTAAATATGTAAAAAAGTGCAGTGCACATATTCAGCAAAATACTCCTCTTTATCTATTTGTTAATAGTCATCTAACATGCTGCTGGTCATTAATGGTTTAAATGTAACGTTCTGTGACACAATTGTTCTCCTGTTTCATATCAAAAGTAACCTGCTCTGTCTTGTTTGACGGTCTTCGTGTCCTCTTTGCTCCGCGATTTTGGATGTGTGGCGTGAGCGTGTGAAGAGTCTCGCGCTGAATGCGTCGAGTTGGCAGCTCTGCTTTTAGAAGCGGGATGGATCCGGATAGATCGGCGGCGGCGTTCCTCCTTCCACCATGCTGCTTCTCTATGTGAGGACTGTTTACATTAGACTAGAAGTGCGCACCGGCCGCATGCTTATACACATGGCGATTGTTTACATCAGAGTGCGCACGTGTTTCGCGCAGCATATACGCAGTGTTTGTTTAAGCGGTTGATGGAAAATAAGCTATAATGCGCGTTTTAAAAACCTAAATTCGGATCTATTATTTTTCACGGTATTTTGAAGTGCCCGCGATAACAATATCGTGCATATTCATTACCGCGATTTATCGCATTACCGAATACCGGCACATGTCTAGTACGCAGATATTTCTTGAGACGACGCCGTGTTTACGGAATTTTTTTTTTGAACGGGAAAAAAAAACATCGGATAGTGAAAGCTCTGGCTTTGTGTGGATGTGGCCTGAGTCTTGTTTTCATTAGTCACGTGTCTTCCTTTGTTTTCCCGCCACTCCTTGGTTTCCACGGTAACCTACATTAGTTCATCTGTCACACCTGTTTCCTCGTTAGTCTTGTCAGCCGTGTCTCGTTTCCCTGATCTGTTTCCCTATGTCTTTAAGCCCTGTGTGTTACCTTGTTCATCGTCTGATCTGGCGTATTAAGTGTGTGTGAACCTTCTGCCTGTCTTCAATGTATCTGTGTGATTTATATTATGAGTAAAAGTTTGCATTGGAATATCTTCATCTTCTTCATCTTCTTCTTTTACTTAAGCTGATCTGAAGCCGTCTGTATTGTATAAAGCACAATCACGATATAAATACGCCTGACTTGACTTGACTGGAGGCTGAATCTCAGAGCTGGTGTAAACATGTCCACATCTCTGAGATCAGATGCTGCTTTAACTGCTGGAAAAGTCCCATCGCTGTCGTTCTTGTCGTGCGTTTGCTCTGAGTGTCTGCTCGACCGGCTTCAGACCTGTGTCGGTCCATCAGGTCCTGTCTTAGACCGGCTCAGACCCTTATATATGTTACTCCAGGAGTAATGTCATTCCTGTGGTGTTCCTCAAGGCTCAGCTCTGGGTCCTTTATTAAACTTATGCGTGTTTCCTTTCGCTGGTGTAATTAATCAGCACAATATTTCCCTTCACCAGTATGACCTCTTCTTAATGATCTTCCACTTGCACCTGATGCCCACAGTTCAGTTTCCACCCTCCTGGACCGCACAGAGAGCTTATAACTGTGGACATCTCAGAACTCTCCACATGTTCTCGGTAATGATGCGCAGAGAACATCTATTTTTCCAAATCTTGACTCTCTATCTCTATCTGTTCTCCACAGTGATATTCTCTCCCGTTTCTGACAGTTAGAAACTTGTTCAAGGATTTGTTACGTCTATATCATTCAGAATTGAATTCATCCTCTTTTGATTGTTTTAATTGTCTTCATGGTACTGCCCCAATATATCTTTAAAGCATGGTGAATATATACAGTATATTCTTCAGCAAGAAGTATCTTGCATCCAATAGTAATTTGCTGGTTGTACAAAATCGGGGTAAACATTGGTAAATCAGCTTTAGTCGAGTCTGTCCCAAGCTTTCTTCCTGAAAACCTACGAGCCGTCGCATCACTGCGCACTTTTGAAAACCCAAAACACATTTGTTCATTAGGGCCTTTCCTTGATTTATTGTATTGTTGTATTTTGTTTAATTAGATATCCTATTGTATTTATGAAATCCTTCATGCTTGAACAACTCCTGACAACAGGATTCACTGTAATGCATCTCTGCACAGCCTTCTGAAGCCCAGCATCAGGAGCCAGTGGACGTGTTTAAATAAGGTTGGAGCACTTCACCGTGAACTGTTTTGTGAACAAATCACAATATAATGTGGGGTTCCCAAAGTAACTTTTGTTAAAAACTGAATCACTGACAGATTACTTGCTTTTGTTTTGGAGGGTTTATTTAGATTTCTTGTTGGAACTTGATTTATCATCTAGTCAGTAAATCAAGCATATGTTCATCCCGGAGAGAGAAGATCTCTCAGTCTCACACACACACACACACACACAGAGAGAGAGAGAGACATTCATTCTAATGTTATTTTAAATGGTCCTAATAAAACCGTGTGAGCATGCAGAAAACACACTGAGAGAATCAAAAGTGTCACACTACTACATCATCACAGTAAGGATGCCATGTTTTACAACGACGGTGTGTGTCCAGAAAACGCTTCTGCATGTGAACAACAAGCTCTCCTGTATTCCCACCAGGTTTGGTGTATCGGCACAGTCTGTGTAAAATCCTTCAATCTGCACCTTTAAGAAACTACAGTAACTTACACACGCACTGAGCCTGAACACACGCCTCAGACGAACAGTCCATCGCTCACACTATAACACACAATTAATCAAACACAGGAGACACAATTAATCAAACCCCTCAGGAGATTACAGGAGCTGAAGTGGCAGAGAGTAACGCTGAAGCTGAACTTCAACTAAAACATAGATCTTGTAAAAGCAATACTTTCAAGATGAAATTCTTCATCAGTTGTTTGTGATGCTGAAGAGATGCCATCTGCACATGCCCTGATTAATGTGTGAAGACTCACCTTCATGATGGAGTGTGCGTGTCAGCGTATGAAGCGACTCGGGTCTCTGACGCAGATCAGTGCCTGCAGACCTTTATTGATCTGCTAAAGCACAGTTTCCAGCAGCTCCAGTGTTGTGAGCTCCTCAGTGTGAAACTGATCACTCCATCCCTCCTGTGCAAGAAACAACCTCTTAACCCATCCAGCCAATGAGAGAGCAGCTGCGCTCTGGCCCCGCCCCCAAGCAGAGAACCTCATTCATATCCACATTACAGGATCACTTACACACACACACACACAGATAAGAGCTGACTAAACAAATGCCAAATCTGAGCATTTGAGGGAAATGCATGTACATAAACACCAACTATTACATTATAAGCAAAATATTCTTCCTCTAATGACCCTTAAGATACAGCACTTAAAATAATGGTTAGTATCAGCATAAAAAGGCATAAAACAAACCATGGAACTGATTTCAAATCAAGATGAATATTTGGAGAGAGAGAGAGAGAGAGAGAGAGAGAGAGAGAGAGAGAGACTGAACGCAATCATGCAAAACATCGACTCAGCATTTTAGGATTTTATGCGTTTCATTACAACTTCCAGAAGGGGGCGCCGTTTGATCTGTGTTCTCTCTCTCTCTCTCTCTCTCTCTCTCTCTCTCTCTCTCTCTCTCTCATACACACACACACACACACACACACAACTGACATCTATATTTTACTTAATGTACATTGATTTGCATCTTGCATGCTGATTGGCTGTAACCCATTTGCTATGCATTCACGCAATGTTGGAATTACCGTAATTACGAGATTCCGACTTTAATTACAACTCGTAATTACAGCTTGTATGAAAAGTCGCCGACGTACAGACGAGGCTTTTCTCTTCACAGAGACAGAACAGTTGTTTGACTGGTAGATTTCCACAGTTTTGCGACCGTGACTGCAATCACATATGGTAATCCGGATACTTAAAGACTGAGTTTTCGTTTCGAAACGCTCTCCGTCCACACCAGCGTTTTCAAGCGTTTTAAGTTGCTCTTCCACATCAAAACATCTGAAAGGCTTAAGTCATCACTGCGCATGCGTAAAATATAATACGCGCTCACTAAAATGATACAGAGGGACTAGATGTAATTTCAGAAGTTGTCAGATAATTCCTGTAGACTGCAGGGATGCATGCAGAACTAGGCTATAAAACCTCCAGTTTAAACTTGGAACATTTAATGATGTAGGCTAATAACATTTATTTACTTACTCTAGGCTTACTCGTCCACCAGAGGGAGCGGGAACCTGTACATTCTGTGTGCAACTATTTTATTTTTTAAATGAAGACAGCCTTGAATATGTTACGTGGGATTTGCAGTGAGATATTATATGACACAGAATAAAGATAATTCAAATAATATGTCAGTAAGAAATCAAACAATTGTAAAAGAAAAATAAATAAATAAATATTTTTAACATCATACAATTGTTGTATTCATTACAGGCCTAGCTCATGTCCCGGAGTGTCCAGTAGAGGTCACTGTGCTCATGTTATAGATCTGAACTCTCCTGTAGATGCAAGAGGAAGAGGTGTGTGGACATGATGCTTCAGAGTGAAACTGATCAAGTTTAGCAGTTTTGATTTGATTGTATTGAGTGATTTCTCCATAAGAGACTTCAATAACCCAATGACACATTGGTTTGTTTGGTACTTGATCATAATCACTAGAACAATGATAAGATGCATATAAATATGCATGTAAACTTATTTTCAAGATGCACTGTAAACATGCCAACACTTCTGTTCTTCCTCAGTGCTCACAGTGTGTTATAAGACTCGGGATAAAGTAATCCTTTGTTCCGATTCAATGAATCACTATTAATTAATATTAATAACATCATGAGGAATCATAATACAGGTTTGTGTGATGTCAGGTAGAAGAAATGTTACAGTGTGTGTTAACTGTGTGTCCCATATATGAGAGGTAAGAGAAAGGAGGAATCTTATTAAAGAATTACATAATCAGGATGTCAATTCACAATAGATAACGGTCCAAGTTCATGGTCTTAAATGTGGTGTAGGAATATTTTATAGGTATTATCAATGTTGAAAACAGTTGTGCTGCTTCATATTTGTGTGGATCTACTACCATTGAAAATTTTGGTTAATTTTTTATTTTGTAAAAGAAATTAATACATTTATTTAGCAAGAACACATTGAAGTGTTTAAAAGTAAAGAAACTTATAATGTTACAAAATAACTTAATCAAATAACCCTGAAAAACAAATGTATCACAGTTTCCATAAAAATATTAATAAATCTTGATGAGCAGAAGATTTTCATGCCCATTTCCCGAGTTCCTCTAGAACTGCCTTTTCCACAACTGCAGTACCATTAAACTTATATAGCTGCGGGCAGCGATGCGGGGCCACGACCCTGGAGGGCTGAAGCACAGATAGGTTCAGATGTACAGGTCGGATGAACTCAAAATGAACAGAAATTCAGATGAGAACGAACACAGAATGAACAAAAACACACTTATTTCTAATCCTGGATGAAGAAAGAATAGTACAGCGCTGAAGGGGTGAGTCTGGAGTTCACTTGCTGCTTCAGTGTTTGTAATGAGTGATTATAATCAATGTATTAATCAATATTTTTCCATCTAAATATCAGTTGAATGACTTCTCTGGAGATTTTACTTTGTTATAGAAGTTCCCAGTGTGATCACTGACATGTTCTTCTCATGTGTTCTCTAATGTCTGTGTTTGAGATCTGAATGCAGTAACAGTGCTGGCTCATTTATCCCGGCTTCCAGAAATGAAATTGGGACTGGTTTTGTGTTTGAGAAAGGTCTTCAACATGTTCAAACACACAGGGGTCATACAGGGGTCACTGAAGTCTATAGTTTAAGGGACCATTTCTCAGTTAAAGGCTTACTTTCCAGTTAGACTAAAGTGTTGCTCTCCCTGAGAGAAAGAACGCGCATTATCTTGATGTTTTGAGACGACTGTTTATAGTTAGAGCCTGGCCAAATCCAACCTTGGAAAAGCTGTGTGTGTGTGTGTGTGTGTGTGTGTGTTATAGTTACAGTTTTTCTGAATTGCTAAAACACATTTCTTGAAACCATCACTCACTTTCTCAAAACCTTAAACACAAAACCAAATTTTCAAACCACATTCAGAGAACCTCCGACTCTTCCAGCAAAATCAAACAACGCTCTCAGATCATACACACATCAGTCAATATTATAAACACGACAGATCATTCGTTAGACACTACAGAGAAAAAGGGAGAACAGAGAATCCAAAGCTTGCAGTTACAAGAAAAAAAGTATATTGTAACAAAGTAAACAAATTTTGCAATTATGTAAAAAAGTATAGAAATGACAAATTACAGTAGAAAGGTGAATAAATTGTACACTGTATCCACTGCCAGTGTAGTGTTGTGCTGGATATCGAATAGTTGGCCTATCGAATGTCTGTATATTCAGCTCTCATACTGTGATGATACAGCGACCCACTGCAGAGGCCATACAGGTTACAGTAAACACTCTAGATGAAGAGTGTTACAGTAAACACTAGATGAAGAGCGTTACAGTAAACACTAGATGAAGAGCGTTACAGTAAACTCTAGATGAAGAGCGTTACAGTAAAAACTCTCGATGAAGTGTTACAGTAAAAACTCTAGATGAAGAGCGTTACAGTAAACACTAGATGAAGAGCGTTACAGTAAACTCTAGATGAAGAGCGTTACAGTAAAAACTCTAGATGAAGAGCGTTACAGTAAACACTAGATGAAGAGCGTTACAGTAAACACTCTAGATGAAGAGCGTTACAGTAAACACTAGATGAAGAGCGTTACAGTAAACACTAGATGAAGAGCGTTACAGTAAACACTAGATGAAGAGCGTTACAGTAAACTCTAGATGAAGAGCGTTACAGTAAAAACTCTCGATGAAGTGTTACAGTAAAAACTCTAGATGAAGAGCGTTACAGTAAACACTAGATGAAGAGCGTTACAGTAAACTCTAGATGAAGAGCGTTACAGTAAAAACTCTAGATGAAGAGCGTTACAGTAAACACTAGATGAAGAGCGTTACAGTAAACACTCTAGATGAAGAGCGTTACAGTAAACACTAGATGAAGAGCGTTACAGTAAACACTAGATGAAGAGCGTTACAGTAAACACTAGATGAAGAGCGTTACAGTAAAGACTCTAGATGAAGAACGTTACAGTAAACACTAGATGAAGAACGTTACAGTAAAGACTCTAGATGAAGAACGTTACAGTAAACACTAGATGAAGAACGTTACAGTAAACACTCTAGATGAAGAGCGTTACAGTAAACACTCTAGATGAAGAGCGTTACAGTAAACACTAGATGAAGAGCGTTACAGTAAACACTAGATGAAGAGCGTTACAGTAAACACTCTAGATGAAGAGCGTTACAGTAAACACTAGATGAAGAGCGTTACAGTAAACACTAGATGAAGAGCGTTACAGTAAACACTAGATGAAGAGCGTTACAGTAAAGACTCTAGATGAAGAACGTTACAGTAAACACTAGATGAAGAACGTTACAGTAAAGACTCTAGATGAAGAACGTTACAGTAAACACTAGATGAAGAACGTTACAGTAAAGACTCTAGATGAAGAACGTTACAGTAAAGACCGGAGGAGTTTCTCCTCATCTCAGACTCTCTGCAGGAGAAGAGGAAAACCCTGAAGCAGATCCAGCCTCGACAACACTATACACACTCTTCCTCATCCTCTTCCTCATTCACCTCCTCTTACACACACACTCTTCCTCATCCTCACTGTTCACCACCTCTTCCTCATACTCTTCCTCCTCTTCCTCCTCTTCCTCATCCTCTTCCTCCTCTTACACAACCGCTCTTCCTCGTCCTCTTCCTCCTCTTCCTCATACTCTTCCTCCTCTTCCTCATACTCTTCCTCCTCTTACACACCTGCTCTTCCTCATCCTCTTCCTCCTCTTACACACCTGCTCTTCCTCATCCTCTTTCTCCTCTCACACACCTGCTCTTCCTCATCCTCTTCCTCCTCTTACTCATACTCTTCTTCCTCTTCCTCATACTCTTCCTCCTCTTCCTCCTCTTCCTCATCCTCTTCCTCCTCTTACATGCCTGCTCTTCCTCTTCCTCATCCTCTTCCTCCTCTTACACACCTGCTCTTCCTCATCCTCTTCCTCCTCTTACACACCTGCTCTTCCTCATCCTCTTTCTCCTCTTACACACCTGCTCTTCCTCATCCTCTTCCTCCTCTTACTTATCCTCTTCTTCCTCTTCCTCATACTCTTTCTCCTCTTACACACCTGCTCTTCCTCTTCCTCCTCTTCCTCCACTTCCTATTCCTCTTCCTCATCCTCTTCTTCCTCTTCCTCATCCTCTTCCTCCTCTTCCTCATACTCTTCTTCCTCTTCTTCATCCTCTTCCTCCTCTTCCTCATACTCTTCTTCCTCTTACTCATACTCTTCTTCCTCTTACTCATACTCTTCCTCCTCTTACACACCTGCTCTTCCTCCTCTTACTCATACTCGTCCTCCTCTTACACACCTGCTCTTCCTCTTCCTCATACTCTTTCTCCTCTTACTCATAATCTTCCTCCTCGAACTCATACTCTTCCTCCTCTTACACACCTGCTTTTCCTCTTCATCCTCTTCCTCCTCTTACACATCCTCTTCCTCCTCTTCCTCTTCCTCCTCTACCTCATACTCTTTCTCCTCTTACACACCTGCTCTTCCTCTTCATCCTCTTCTTCCTCTTCCTCATACTCTTCCTCCTCTTACACACCTGCTCTTCCTCTTCCTCATACTCTACCTCCTCTTCCTCATACTTTTCCTCCTCTTACACACCTGCTCTTCCTCTTCCTCCTCTTCCTCATACTCGTCCTCCTCTTACACATCTGCTCTTCCTCTTCCTCATACTCTTCCTCCTCTTCCTCATACTCTTCTTCCTCTTCCTCATACTCTTCCTCCTCTTACACACCTGCTCATCCTCATCCTCTTCCTCCTCTTACACACCTGCTCTTCCTCGTCCTCATTCTCTTCCTCCTTTTACACATACTCTTCCTCCTCTTACACACCTGCTCTTCCTCGTCCTCATTCTCTTCCTCCTTTTACACACCTGCTCTTCCTCTTCCTCATCCTCTTTCTCCTCTTACACACCTGCTCTTCCTCATCCTCTTCCTCCTCTTCCTCATACTCTTCTTCCTCTTCCTTATACTCTTTCTCCTCTTACACACCTGCTCTTCCTCATCCTCCTCTTCCTCATCCTCTTCTTCCTCTTCCTCATACTCTTTCTCCTCTTACACACCTGCTCTTCCTCATCCTCTTCCTCCTCTTCCTCATCCTCTTCTTCCTCTTCCTCTTCCTCCTCTTCCTCATACTCTTCTTCCTCTTCTTCATCCTCTTCCTCCTCTTCCTCATACTCTTCTTCCTCTTACTCATACTCTTCCTCCTCTTACTCATACTCTTCTTCCTCTTACTCATACTCTTCCTCCTCTTACACACCTGCTCTTCCTCCTCTTACTCATACTCTTCCTCCTCTTACTCAAACTCTTCCTCATACTCTTTCTCCTCTTACTCATACTCTTCCTCCTCTAACTCATACTCTTCCTCCTCTTACACACCTGCTTTTCCTCTTCATCCTCTTACACATCCTCTTCCTCCTCTTCCTCTTCCTCCTCTTCCTCATACTCTTTCTCCTCTTACACACTTGCTCTTCCTCTTCATCCTCTTCTTCCGCTTACTCATACTCTTCCTCCTCTTACACATCTGCTCTTCCTCCTCTTACACACCTGCTCTTCCTCTTCCTCATACTCTTCCTCCTCTTACACACTCTTACACACTCTTCCTCCTCATCCTCATACTCTTCCTCCTCTTACACACCTGCTCTTCTTCATTCTCATCCTCTTCCTCCTCTTACATACCTGTTCATCCTCTTCCTCTTTCTCCTCTTCCTCATCCTCTTCCTCATCCTCTTCCTCCCCTTACACACCTGCTCTTCCTCATCCTCATCTTCTTTCTCCTCTTCCTCATCCTCTTCCTCCTCTTACACATACTCTTCCTCCTCTTCCTCATCCTCTTTCTCCTCTTCCTCATCCTCTTCCTCCTTTTACACACCTGCTCTTCCTCATCCTCTTCCTCCTCTTACATGCCTGCTCTTCCTCTTCCTCATCCTCTTCCTCCTCTTACACACCTGCTCTTCCTCATCCTCATCCTCTTCCTCATCCTCTTCCTCCTCTTCCTCATACTCTTTCTCCTCTTACGCACCTGCTCTTCCTCATCCTCATCCTCTTCCTCCTCTCCCTCTTACAGTTTTTCTCAATTGCTAAAACACAATTTCTGAAACCATGCTCCTTTTTCTGAAAACATTAAACACAAAACCTCATCTTCAAGCACTATTTACAAAGCCTCTGAAGGATCTGGAGAAGGTCTGTGTGGAGGAGTGGGCCAAATTCCCTGCTGCAGTGTGTGCAAACCTGGTCAAGAACTACAGGAAACGTATGATCTCTGTAATTGCAAACAAAGGTTTCTGTACCAAATATTCTATACAGCCTGTACTACAGTATACAATACTGAAAGAGACAAAAATCCAAAGAAGTAAACATGTGATCAGTGTGCTTCTTCTTGTCTTTGGGCATCATTTGAAACAGGTTAAATCAATTTTGAGTGGTTGTGTTCAATCAATGACATGTGTTCTCTATTTGTATTTGATTGTTGCCACTTGTGTTTACCAGTATGGATGGCATGTGCATTAGAGTGCAGAATGTGTTTTGAGAATGAGAATGTGTTTAGAGTTTTGCTGAAAAGTCTAAGTGAGATCTGCAAATTGTGTTTTACCATGTGAAATGGTTTAAGGTATTGACAACAGACTGCACAATTAGCTAAATGAGTTCAGGCAACTGAGAACTTTGTTCAGCCAATGGGTTTTAGTGTTTTAGCAATTGAGAAAAACTGTATATTGTTTCCATCCATTGTTGGTATCAACATTCAGTGCAACATTTTGAGTCAATTTCGGGACTCTGAACGGACTTGTATTATGTACAGTTGGTTTGGTCTCATCATTAGAGATAAGCGTGGACAATTTTGAGTCGTTGTGTGTAAACGATGACACTGTGTTGTAGATGTGTTTAACTTTTGCCTGCCTGTGTTTAGAGTTTTGAAACACAAGTGCATCACAGTTCGAAATGTGTTTTAGTGAGTGAGAATGTGTTTAGAGTTTTGAAAAAAGAGTTCATGAGATTTTCAAACAGTGTTTTTTCCAATTGTTAACACACAATTTTGCAAACTAGGCTGGTTTTATCAAAACACTTAACACAATTCACAAAACCACACACCCAAACGGCAAAATACCTCATATATCCTGCATGAAAATAAAGCACTGCAACCAAAACTACACATAGCATTATGAAAATCAAACTTTTGCACGAAAGGGCACACACTTCATATTAGCAGATTTTTGTCTGACCATCTACACACTGTTGGGCATAATGAAGAGCACTCTCATCTTTAGTATGCTTTGGCATAATATTACAGTTTTTCTCAATTGTTTACACACAAATACTGGTACTTGAGACACAATGACCACAACATGTAACTCATTCACCAACCGCCTGAACCAATTCTGCTAAACTACAAGCACAATTCCTGCTTTACACTCAAATTGCAGTTCTAAAACACTACACACAATTCTCTGCTTTTGGCACAATTTTCATGCAGAAAATCTCTTGTTTTCACAAGGAACACACTGCCATTCAAATATGCACACTGACTCATCACACGGGCAAACACCCGTCACACAGTTTTACAATTAGAAATCAGGGCAACAGGTGAGCTCATCAATGGAGCAATGGATGCCAATATTGGATTTTTTTTTACTGTAACTGTATACAGTCAATTCCTCTGTTGTTTTGTATGTAGACCACTGTATGTACAACTTTGTGTTGGTTGGGCTGTACACTGTGTATATTGTTTTTGTGGGAAAAATAAAATATATTTGTTACCGTGTATTTGTGTGTTCTGAGTATAAAAACAATATTCTCAAATATTTTACAACACACTTATGTATGTACTGTCTGTAGTAAGTGTAACACGGAACAAAAAAAAGTCATTATGATGAATGGAGAAGAAGTGTTTTCCATTCATCATAGTGTTTTACACTGAGCACATCAGTGTTCAACTGGTTCTTATAAATGTCTATCCATATGATGGTTTGTGTGTGTCATTTGAAAACAAAATACCATTTTGAGAAGAAATAACATTGTTTTGAATGTAAAGTTTCATTTTGCAGGAGAATTGAGGGGTTTTGCCCATTGTGTGTGTGTTTTTTGATTTGTGTGTAGAGTTCTGAGAATATGAGGCATGCTTTCAGAAAATGTGTGTAAACAATCGAGAAAAAATGTAAAATAGTTAAAATTATAGAAAATTCTTCAGATTGTTCACACGCACAGAAATATTTGCAGACACACACACATGCTGTTGAAACAGCTATTTTTGTTATTTTTCACCAAACAAGTCAGTGCAACATATGCACAGCAGATATATTTACACTGGACTGAACAAAAATATGCTCACAAAAAAACAGTAAACTGAAAAAGAAAATTGCAGAAAAAATATTTACAAAAATAATTAGCATCTCGCCGCAAAGCCGGGTCTGGCCACACCGCCTCATCCACATCACAGGCAATGTCTTCCCTTGCCAGACATCGGGGGAAGAAATGCCTTGAGTGCCTTATCCATCCCTGAATCACACATCGATCTCATCACGTGCCTCTTCCATAGCCTTCCACCGCCATGCCCAAAGAACTCTTCTGTGGGCTTCAGGAATGGTGAGTATGGTGGGAGGCGTTGCATGAGAAATGGTGGGTGGTCAGCAAACCAGTTTTGGACTGGGGCTGCACAATGAAAGCTTACGTTGTCCCATACTACAACGTACCGGTTTCTTTGATGGTCTGCATCATTCCAGAAATGTGAGAATATGGGCTGTGTTGTATGGTCCAAGGCTGGCATGACGGAGGAGGACACCATGCATGTTGGAGATTGTGATGTTCCTACCACGTTATAAACATCTATAATGCCTCTGTGGCCAATGAGGTTTCTCCCCCTTCTTCTGGTCTTCGCTAGGTTGAACCCAGCCTCATCTATAAAGATGAACTCATGTGGGACAGCATTTCCAGTACTCCCTGAAAACAAAGAACAAAAATCAGTCAATATGGTGTTATCCAGGACACTGGGAAACAATGTTGCGTGTAGTGTAGTACTGTCAATATCGCACTTACATCCACATATGCTTCTCGCATTGTCAGCCGGGGTTGATGACATGATCAACTAAGGTTGCTCTGATTTCCTTTGAAAGTTGTTGTCTTCTTTGGCCATAAACTCCTCTACCAGCTCTACCCCTACCTCTCACTCTTCCTCTTCCTCTTCCTCTCACTCTTCCTCTTCCTCTCACTCTTCCTCTTCCTCTTCCTCTCACTCTTCCTCTCACTCTCACTCTCACTCTTCCTCTTCCTCTCACTCTTCCTATTCCTCTCACTCTTCCTATTCCTCTTCCTCTCACTCTTTCTCTTCCTCTTCCTCTCACTCTTCCTCTTCCTCTTCCTCTTCCTCTCACTCTCACTCTTCCTCTTCCTCTCACTCTTCCTCTTCCTCTCACTCTTCCTCTTCCTCTTCCTCTTCCTCTCACTCTTCCTTTTCCTCTCACTCTTCCTATTCCTCTCACTCTTCCTCTTCCTCTCACTCTTCCAATTCCTCTTCCTCTCACTCTTCCTATTCCTCTCACTCTTCCTATTCCTCTCACTCTTTCTCTTCCTCTTCCTCTCACTCTTCCTCTCACTCTTCCTCTCACTCTCACTCTTCCTCTTCCTCTCACTCTTCCTCTTCCTCTCACTCTTCCTCTTCCTCTTCCTCTCACTCTCACTCTCACTCTCACTCTTCCTCTTCCTCTCACTCTTCCTATTCCTCTCACTCTTCCTCTTCCTCTCACTCTTCCTATTCCTCTTCCTCTTCCTCTCACTCTTCCTCTCACTCTCACTCTTCCTCTTCCTCTCACTCTTCCTATTCCTCTTCCTCTTCCTCTCACTCTTCCTCTCACTCTTCCTCTTCCTCTCACTCTTCCTCTTCCTCTTCCTCTCTCTGTAACATCTTCCATTGTTGTTGTGAAAAAAAAGGTGCTCACCTGTGGTTAGGGTTGCCAACTTTCTGAAATGGTCGGGGGGTGTCCAGTGACATTTAATTAGACAACATTTTAAGGAAGTGTAGTGCAAATATCTTGGCCTTGTATTCATTGTCCCTCACGCATTCCAGCCACGGGTAGTCATTTTCCCATTCAGTTCTATATTTTTGTGCTCAATTTTCTTTTTCGCCGGCTGCTCGGAGGTAGTAATTTTTACATTTCCTGCTGTTGTCACTTGTCGTCATCGTTGCTACGATACGTGACTCACAATGACTGAAACGACCAATTAAAAGGGCATTCTCTGATGATGTTCCAAGATGTTAAAAACGCTACTGATCATACAAACAGGGGGAGAAATCTACCGCACCGTCTGTTTTTTTTCTCTCTTATCATAGCCTACAAATGTCTTCGTTCATAGTCTGACATATATTAGAAGCTATGTGTCTGTCATGGATTTGCACTGAATTGATTCTCAAAAATACGGAACAAAGTGCGTTCCGTATCAGTTCAATACGGAACAAGACTTTTATGTGTCAAATACGGGACGATTCCGTATTATACGGAACGGTTGGCAACTCTACCTGTGGTCTTTTCATAGTGCTTACATCCTGATTGAAGTGTTAACAATGAACCGTTGAGGTGTTTGGTCAGGTGACACATGTATTGGCCAATCAGCTCATGGAGTGTCGTTTTGAATGGCAGTGTTTTGAAATGGCTAACATGTGACTTTATGTCAGATTGTTGTGTCATACGCAGAGAACTGTGTTCAGTGTGTTTAAAAAGTGCCATTTTGAATTGCAAAATGTGTGTAAAGCAGAAAATGTGTTTAGACTTTTGAAGACGTGAGAAGAGGTTTTGCTCTCTGTGTGTCAGTTTAAATAATTGTGCTGTGCGTGTCATTTTAGTGTGTTTGGAATTGGAAATTGGAAAAAACTGTAACTACCTCAACTCGTTTAATGTTTTACAGAAAGAGTGATTTATTTGACAAATTGGTTTAGACTATTGAGAATTTGGTTCAGAGAATGGGGTTTAGTGTTTTAGCATTTCAGAAAAACTATAATAGTTCAGATTAGATCATTCTCAGAAAGACTCAATGTCTGGAACAGAAGCAACTTTTACAAATAACCAATTAGCATGCTAAGCTAACCTAGCACAAGACAACAAACACAGGCAAGGTCAACTTCGGAGAAGTATTTCTCAGGAACGATAGTGAATATCAAAAATCCGTTCAGTCATTTCTGTGCGACTCGGTCCAAAGATCATCTGATCAGATTTTGGACAAAATTGGACACATTTTGAAGGAGGAGTAGCGAATACTGTACTTTTCAAAATGGCCGCTTCTGTAATGGGCGGAGTCTTAATTGAAGATGTTTAATGTGATCAGCATGAAGAGAGGAATCCGGTGAACTACCTTTAGAAAGGGTTCTAAAGTTATAACCTTTAGAAAAGTGATTTTTTTGAACTGGTGGTGGCGCTATAGAGGTTGTCCTAGAGACTCCAAAATTGGTCAGATTATTATTCATGACTATCACTACAAGTGTGCCAAATTTCATCATTTTCTCCTGTTCTGTTCACAGGGCTGCCATAGACTCCCATTCAGGAAGAAAAATAGCCTTGTTTCGCCACAGAATAAAACATTTTAAAAGATAATTGCAACTTTTTATCTCACAATTGTGAGATAAATAAAAGTCAGAATTGTGAGATATAAAGTCAGAATTGTGAGATAGGAAGTCGCAATTGCATTTTATAAAGCAGGGACGTGCAGAGAGTTCCTCAGGGGCAGGGGCTCAAATGTAGAAAGGGTCATATATATATATATATATATATATATATATATATATATATATATATATATATATAAAGCTGGATAGATATATATATGCTTTGCATCACATAAATAAATGATAAAATAGAAAACCATTATTTTAAATTGTAATAATTTTTTCTGTATTTTTAATCAAATAAATGCAGGCTTGATGCGCTTAAGGGACTTGTTTAAAAAGAAAATAGTAATGTGTGTTACTATAACTGTAACCAGTAGTTGCCTACTGTACTATTATAGCCTACTATTGTTGCAAAATTATCAAAAATGTTAAAATAATAAAGTCATCATTTCGCGTGGTGTTGTCAGCATACACTTTACATAATAGGTCTGTAGGCCTGGGCTTCATTTAACAAACTATGATAGTTCATCAAATGGTAAACGGTGTAGACTAACCACAAGTGACTTGAGTACTATACCATTACCATTAATGCGACTTGTGCTGCTGGTTTCGTGCAGGGCTTTGAAGTCAATTAACATTCATTAGTTCAACGACGCAGATTCAGATTCGCTTCATATATTTAAATTCGTCTGTCCATGTAATTTTCAAACGATTTATTTATCAATGACTAAACTTGTTGTGCCAGATGATGATTGGTCGACGTATTATACATGACAAACAGACTTCAATTAATTATGTAATATTTTAAAATATGTGATATGTGGATTTTTAATTGAATCGACACACAACCTTATATTATTGGGGGAAAAAAATTGTAAAAATTGTTTTGTTAAAGTGTGAGTGAGTCTCTCTCTGTGTGTGTGTGTGTGTGTGTGTGTGAGAGAGAGAGAGAGAGAGAGAGAGAGAGAGAGAGAGAGAGAGAGAGAGAGCGGGGTAGGTTGTAATTATTTGCATGGAATGATAAAACTGTGCTCGGTATTTATAGTGTTGAGCGCTATAAGATCAGGATCAGCTGGCTCTAAAACATCCAGTCGAGGCTCCTCCCCTTCAGTGACGATACAACATCAGGGAACCTCCTTAATTAGCGAATTTCTGCTCCAGTTCTGGCTATTCCTCTCCTCTCCGACTCCTTTTCCTCACAGATGATGTCCTGACCTTTATTTCCAAACAAACTCACGCTGCGGTTTGATAAAGCGACATGGATCAGAAAGATTCAACGACGCTACAAAAACTGAGTTCTTTCAGTATCAAGAGTCTATTGCTTCCATCCAAGAGTGATAAACACGACCCGACTCTTCCAGAGCAGAGCACACTGCAGTCGGTCCCCGACCCGAACCCCTCTCCGGAGCCCGTGGAGATGGAGCCCGACTCGGAGAAACTCAAGGATGCTGAAGAGCCCAACAAACCCGCGAAGCTCGACAAACCCCCGTTCAGCTACAACGCGCTGATCATGATGGCAATCAGGCAAAGCCCGGAGAAAAGACTCACGCTGAACGGAATCTACGAATTCATCACGAAAAACTTCCCATTTTACCGGGAACACAAGCAGGGCTGGCAGAACTCCATCCGGCACAACCTGAGTCTCAATAAATGCTTCGTCAAAGTGCCGAGACATTACGACGATCCCGGGAAGGGCAACTACTGGATGCTGGACCCCTCGAGCGATGATGTGTTTATCGGGGGAACCACGGGGAAACTCCGCAGGCGCTCGGCGACTTCCAGAGGAAAACTGGCGATAAAGCGAGGACTTCGGTTTTCCCCATTGGGATTGGGAATAAACGAGACGGCGAATAATCCTCTGTACTGGCAAATATCGCCTTTATTATCTTTACACCATCCACATTACAACGGAACGTCGCATGGATTTCTGAATCAAGGTCATTACGGTTCTTTCGGTCCTGGGATCGAGCCCGCGACTCGGCCCGGGTTCGGGATGAGCTCGGCTCCGGTCGGGATACTGTCGGGATTCCTGCACCCTCCTCCGGGTCTCCAGCAGAACTCCTTCAGCTCTCAGCAGACTTTACTCTCAGACTCCCTCAGGACATCTCTCTCTTCATTCTCTCCGGCGCCGGCAGTCTCGTCCCGCCTAGACAGAGTTTGCCCGGATTCATTTTAAGGGATTTCGTCGAATGCGCTGAAATCATAACCACGGAAGCTTGTTTCCGCCACTGAATAAAAGAAAAGGGTAATTGCGACTCTTTATAGCACAATTCTGACTTTATTTCTTGCAGTTGCGAGTTTAAGCCCAATACGCTCTTAAAAATAAAGGTTCCAAAAGGGAGTTTTCACAGCGATGCCATTAAAGAACCATACTGGGTTCCTCAAAGAACCTTTCAGTGAACAGTTCTTAAAAGAAACATCTTAGTGTGAGGAGCATTTTAATAACCTAAAGAACCTCTTGTGGAATGGAAAGGTTCCATGAATGTTAAAGGTTCTTCGTGGAAGCATCGATGTCATTTAAGAACCTTTATTTTTAACACTGTATATCACAATTCTGAGTTGTTTTTCGCCATTACTCATAAACTCGGAATTGCGAGGGGGAAAAAGTCAGAATTGTGAGATAAAACAATAACCCGTTGCGAAAACAAGCTTCAATACAGACTAAATGCTTCCATGCAATTTCACGATCATTGTTGACCTGTTTTTCATTTGTATGCGCTTCGAAAGCGCGTGCTTTCTTACCTTTTGGTGGAAAAATAACCAAAATAACAATATTATTTATAACGCTATAGTGTTCGAAGTCGAGTTAATTTATATTTTATTTCTTAGATGTATTTGATGTCCTTGTATCCATCCATGATCCATTCATCTGCAGACCAACTGAATTCATAGGCCTGTGTGTCGGGTCTCAACAGTGGATGAATGAGGGCAGTCCGAGACACTCATCAAGGCTTTCATTTATTTGTATTTTCTCAGGTCTCAGATACAGTCTGCAGATTCACTCATATGGAATATGGGATGTATGATTATGTGGAGCTCACCGAGGCATGCATGCATGTCAAACAAATGATCAGTGTTTAATCTACACACAGTTAGGGATGTTAGCACTTCTTTTTCGTGTACTTTACCCGTCTTTTTCTGATAAATCAAACTTTTGTAGATTAAGAGAACCTCGGACCACTAGACTGCACTCAGCTTGTTAAATATTCAATTTGACATATACATCTTATAGCTACAATTTAAACATAACTTGCATGTATAAATTATTTTCAAGCTTACAAAAAACAAACGAATTAACATCTAAAAATATATATTAGGCATATATAGATAAACGAATAGCCTACGTTATAGGCTAAAAACAAAAGAATCCACTTTGTATTAACAAAAACGAAATACTCACGTATATGTAAGCTAATTCATAATTACATAATTCTAAGTATAATTCCAACCTGATCTCATGAAATGTGTCTCTATAGCACGCATTGTTTATCGTGCAATTTATACGCGAAAATTAGTTATTGCATGCACATGATGGCCTACGCACAGTAAACCAGTAAAGCCCTTCGGTAGGATTAGTGGTGTGGGTCCGTGCGTATTAAAGTGAGGATCGTAATGCACGCTAAAACTGCATTTCATGCACGTAAAAACTCGCTTTCGCGTATAAATTGCACGATAAAAATGCGTGCTATAGAGACGCATTTCATGAGATCAGGCTGAAATTAAACAACTTAAGCACTTTATGGTGTTCATTGGTCTGAGGCTCGGATTAATTTATGAAAGTTTTAGTGTTGTTAGTTTTCTGAAATGTAACAGTAACTCTACCATGAAGCTCAGGTGTGGAATCAGTTGAATCAGTGACATTATCACTCCATTCCATTGTTGCTTTAAAGTTTTGCACTTTAAAAAAAAAGACATTCTTCATTTAGCACTGAAAGAACAAAAACGCTTTTGTATTTAAAAAAATAAGAATTTGTACTAAATTAATAAACAATAAATGTTTGTTCTTGGATTTTAACAGAGCTCTCTCTATTTTAAAATTGAATATGTATAATATGAGCACAATATGAGTTTATTTAATTTAATAAAATTGCATTTAATCACAATAATAATAATTAAAAACAATTCTTTATATCGTGCATTTTTGGCTTATATGGTGGTTCAATAATAAAACATTTGAAACATGTTCTTTTAGCTGTAATATTTGTTTACTGCTAAATAAATAAATACCTCAAATTCAAATATAATTTCTAATTTTAGTGTTAATTACATGGTCGGAAAAAAAACATTGCCACATTTATTATGATTCTTGTTATTGTATTTTACACATAAAACAACAGTTAAATTATATGTTAAATATTGGTTTCGCTTTTTTATGTAGATTTGTTTTAGTAGCCTATATCCACAGAAATGTGAGATAATATACTACCACAATCAGTCATTAATTATTAATTATGAATATGTTTGTTAATTACGTGACTACATGAATTAAACATACAAACTAGCTCAAGACCGGTTTACAATCTCAAATGAGTATTCACTAATTATAAATGACTAAAATCTATTCCATTCGTTCGGTCTAAGAACTTCACGAGCTGTCTGGCGCGAAATGGAAATAAATGTTTTGATATGTAGATTTCGTTTTGCAAACATAACTTAAAATGTCAACAACAACAAAACATTTCATAGAAATTGTTTTCGTTTTACAGACCGACGTTATTAAAATAATCATTAAACCCTTTTTCTGTGGAACACAAAAGATGATATTTTGTCTCAGTGAACATTTCCGAACAATAGGCCTACACTCAAATAATTGTTAATCTTTTTTTAAAGGTTTAAGCAATTTAATTAATAGTAAAATTACATAAAATTTAATAGAAAAATCCTTACGTATTTGAGTAATTGAACAATCCTTAATCAATTATTCAATTAAAATACGTAAGAATTATTCAGTTCAATTTGATTTATTAATTAAATTGCGTAAACCTTAAAAAATAAGGCTTAAAATCTTGTTTTGAGTGTATGAACATATTCATACAATATGCCAAAATTGTGCAAAAAGGTTTCTACAAGGGCTATGATTGTATTAAACATATAATTAGTTCATTAAAAAAAAAAAAAGAAAAGATTCAAGGTCAGGCCCTTGATTTCAATCAAAAGCGCGTATGTTTGTGTTTTGTCTGGCAATCCTTAAAATAAATTTTAGAATAATTTAGAATTTTAGATAAATGGTAATATAATGATTGAATGAATTTAGGCGTTTAATAATTTTAAGAGAATTGTTAAAGAACGTTTTAACAATTAAGGAAAATATGCTATTTATTAAATTAAACAGGCTTACTAATGAAATGAGTAGGCCTTTAATTAAATAAAGTTACACGAAAAAGACAAATAAACAAACTGTATGGCTATTTTATATAATATAATCATAATACTATCTAATCATCCAATTGTTAATTTCCCGGTTAATCTTTCCATGATGACATTTTTGCAATGGTCGACTCCAACAAACTTCAAAGTGGGAAAATGCATTGGGTTGCCCCCTTTTTAAAGGCATTACCATTTATAATATTTAATTATTTATGTATAGGCCTAAATATTGATACTTTAATTTAAAAATGTCCCCTTTAAAATAATTAATTCAGTGGGTCAGCTTGAACTTCTCACGGGCCGTGTTTAGCATATTCTAAGTGTGTACCATGAGGACAAAATCATATAATGATTTATAATCCCGTCATAATGACTGTTATCGTCGCAGTTTAATAAATTCTAATATGAAATGAATCGCCACTGTAGAGATTGGGCTCTATCAGATAAACACATGTAACCCAAAACCAAATGTTCTATTGTTTTACATTTTTAACTACTATTTATAGGTTATAAAAATGATCAGTTACACACACACACACACACACACACACACACACACACACACACACAGTTTTACAGGTTAATTTTCCCAAGGCTTATTAAATATGTACTGTAAACAGCGTTCTCCTTCTCCTCTGCTTCAGTCATAAGCTGATCTATAACCTTAACTTCAAAAGAATTTCCATCCAAAAAACAGTCACCTTATAATAATCATATAATTGCCTGTAATAACATTATGAAGTCTCGAGCCTGTCATAAACATTCCTGAACCCTTTTACAAGTAACGTTATTTAAGGCCGTTCACACCAAGGATGATAACTGCAAATAACTAAAGATAACAACACCGAGAAACAATATTGTTGCAATCACTTTCTGAATGATTTTTCTTTTTTTTCCCAGATGAGGAAGATAAAAATATTGACAGCCAATCAGAATCCATCCTGTTTAAAAGAGCTCGAGCATTTAAAGCGACAGACCACAAAACTGATTAATAATCATGTGCCGGTGTGAACACTAGTTATCGTTCTTGGTGTGAACTTAAGAAGGATAACTATAAAGGTAACTAAAACAATATTAGTGTACAATAACATAACTGATTCTGTTTATTATACGCTCAGCAGTTTTCAGCAATCTCGATTCTGGCAATGATCTTGTCATTCATCAGCTGGAATAAAATAATGTAGAAAGTGATTGCAATGATATCGTTCCTCTGCCGTTATCGTTAATATAATTGTGCTGTGGACTCTGATATTCTTTCATATTTAGAACGATTTTTATAACTATATCTTTATCATTATATTGCCATTGGTGTTGACGGGCCAGTGTGGAAATTATAGGATTATTTTCACACTATTTTTGGAGATATTGAATATTCCGGCTTTAGTTCAGCACATTCAGACCTGACGGATCCTCTAAGACGGTTCTGCTCAATAAATAGATCTACTCATTGCTTTTGGAAACCTTTTCACACCATAAATGTTCACAACTACTTCCATCACATAACAACACTGCAATGGTGTAAGTTGTAAGTGTATGTTAATATGCTGTGATTTGCATTTGGAAACTTGGTTAATATAAACTTGGAGAACAAGCATCAAAACTCTCAATTTAAATGCAATTTCTATAATAGGAAAATACTTGTATAAACACCTTCCAAACACCCACATCTTGTTAGGCCTTTATACTGTATAGGCTATATCCAAATGTCATATCTAAACTATTCATCAGTTCAGCAATTCATCATAAACGTATATTTGAAAGTATCTTTGGTGAATTTTTCTGGAGAAAACACAACCAACACTAAACAGGCTGTGGAAAGCCTAAACTAATTCAGTGTAATCGCAGGGTCCAGATTTTGATCTATATGGCTCTCCATCGAAGTGCACTAAACTCATTGCATTGCACAGGTTTAAGTTAGTAAACTCTCGGGAAGCGCTGTAAACATGGCCTGGCAGAAGGGTGCAGTGGGAGCGGTGCGCATGCGCAGGAGCATCTGCAACATTTCGTGACAACACTAATAACCTGCATGGATCACTGGCTCTATAAGTCACTTCTAATTATGGTTATCTTCTCCTGGCTCTGAGTCCATCAGTTCATCTGGGGTGTGTTTCCCGAACAACTCGCTGACGAACTATACGATCATCGCTGAAGAAATTGAAACCGTATTCTCGCAGACCTGTCGTTCAACCACGTTGGTGATGTCACTCAGGTGGTTTATGAATACGTTTGAGATTGAATTAATGTTAGATTTTTTATATAAATTACGAACATGGCATCTGAGGACTATATTCTCAGTTATTTTGCCAGATTCAGTCAAAAGCTTTACAGCACGTAGGCAATGCACATGCGCACTCTTCAAAAACTCTTAAATTCCTTGACAACTAAAATACGTAAATTAAATTTGTTGGCTACATATTCGAAATAAAAGATATATAGCCTACACCGACTCGTTGAACTGATAACGACGGAATTTATTGATAACCGATGCTTTCGGGAGCGGGAATCAAACAGCCTTCTGGTGTAGTATATGTTTATTTATAGCAGTATTTATACCAAAAATACATCTTTAAGATACAGTGTGAAAATCACAGCTGAAAATATGCAAAAGAGAAATAAACAAAAAAGTGCTTGCCTTCAATGCAATGCATATGATTCTTTACGACTAACGATTTCTAACAAACAGAAATCCCTTTATCACATAACATTTCGAATGTGGGTTATTTAACGCTACTCATTTGACTGATAAAAGACTCAAATTAGCATTTATGAAGAAGCCATATCTATGATCATTATTTCAGGCAGTTAGGGCAGTTTTTTTCTTTTCCAAAAACACATTTGGTTTGAAATGCACTGACAAAACTCAGAAATGCAAGATAATGTCTCTTAAACAGAGATGTTCTTATTACAATGCACTTTAGAAATATAATCAACAAATTATTCCAGGCGAAATGTGTTCTCTTTCCATATTTATGTAAACAGAAATTTCAATTGTAAAAATGTAAAAAAATAAAAAAATAAAAAAGAGTTAACTTATAATGTCAAAAACATGCTGAATAAATTGTAAAAATAATACAAGAATTAGCTTTTCCATTAACTTTTCTCTGAAGGAGCTCAAAATGGAAACATGCACATAGCCTAGCCTCTTAATAATGTGATGTGACAATTATTATAAATATGATAGCATATTATAATAAATTATAGCCTAGTATAGGCAATTTAAAATATTAAATTCGTATTGCAAAATTAGTCTATCAAAGATTTAAATAATAATAGTTAGCTATGTATAAATGCAATTCAGTTTAATTGTCTTTAGGCTATTGTCACATAGACACAAACTGATCACTAACAAAAACTGCAACGATGCAGTATAGAAAAATTCAACATCCACCGATAAACAGTTTACACACTGATACAATTCAACACAGTTAACAGATTATACACAACATGCAAAATATGCACATTGAGCCAATAAACAATAACATCAATAGTATGAGTTTTATTGTGGTGTTTAATATTCTAATGTGCTTTAATACCGCAGCATCTTCCTCATAAACACAGTCTTGAGTCACGTGTGTTATGCGACAATTAAGAGAAATACTGACTGTAGTAAAAGTATGACAATTAGACCCAATCTCTCCTATATATTTTATTCATTAAACAGTGCAAGAAGCTTTATGTTTATTTTTAAAATTAGATCGCTAAATTGCACTGTATTGTCCAAACATAAGACACATAACTATATCAATGTGCTTGTTCCACGACTCTGGCCTTCTGAAGGCCATCTACTCCTCAGTAAAGGTTCAGTGGGGTTTATAGCCCTAAAGGCATATATGCAACAAGAGAATCATCTCCACTACATCGTGCTCTTATTCATAATCTTATTCTACAAGTTTATTTGTATAGAAATCCCGCCATCTGGCGCTTTTCATGTAGCGATCATCATTTTGTGGATTTAGTTTTAGGCCTACTTTTAATTAATTAATTTAGTTTAAACTCATTTTTAATTCAATATTCTAAATTAAGCGGCTTGTAAACACACTTATGGCTATAAAAACCCCTTACACATTAAATACGTTTCTCCTTAAAATTGAGTCAAGAAAAGTTGGTTAGAATGCATTACAAGAGGAAGAGAGTTGGAGGTCAAACCAGAACAATGTGTTGGTCCAGTTTTTTTTGTTTTTTTTTGTCAACTCATATTCGGACGGGACTAGTGTAACATGGAGAGGTGGGGTAAAGTGGGCTAATAATTACCAGAGCTTCTCTGTGATTTTAGTCCCGTCCGAATGTGTCATCTCAGTAATTATTACGAACAATGTCAGAAAAGATTATGGGGACTTTTACCTTCAGTAAAAAGGTCCGGGAAAATGACCTCAGGTAATACTAATCCCGTGCAGATAGACCCGCTGTAAAAATGAACGTAAATATTCGGTAGTTTCCCGCGGTTTTTCAAGTATGGAGGCGCTTGAAGAAGCATTCAGTTGCGTTCTGGACGCTGGGACAAGTCTGTGGCAAAACTCTTGTGTCAGATCAGAAAGAAGATCGAAAGCACTTGTTGGAGGCACGAACATCTTTTAGCGTTAGGTAAGTGCCTATTACCAACATAATCGATCTTAAGTTAATTAATACATCGTTCGACCGGACATAACTGTTATATATAATAAAGGTTATATGTGTTTGCGCATGTGATATCAGGAAGCAACGTAATATGCACATGACGACAGGAGTGACGGCGATGCGTAAATCGAGTTACTCTCCCACTTCTACTAGTTTGACTGAGATCTCTTATCCCGTGCGAATTGGCCATTAATATTATAGACGTCCTGTGGTAAATTACATTACTCCATCTACCCTTGTAAAGTTAATCCCGTCCGAATAGGGCTTTAGAGTGAGTGTTTTATCCAGATGTCGTCCCATAACAACAGCAGTCGAGTAACAGTCACAGTCAAAACCACTCCCACACGTTTAGAGCAGATTAGGGTCTATTGTGGAGTTTTTTTACAACGTTATCTTGCTTTTCATTCCCCTCTTTACGCACAAACCACGAGGACGATCTGAGCAGAAGGTGGAGCTTCAGATGTGATCCATGAACAGGTCTGAGTTCACTCTCTCTCTCACGCGCGCGCGCGCACACACGTGCTCTTAAAGGACCAGCGCCTTAATAAAACACAGTAGTGGAGCTGGACTTGAGGGAAGATATGAGTGCAGAAGAGATCGCTTTCTCCTCCAGACTCCAGACGAGATGTGACATGAATCTCTCGTCGTCAGTTCACAGAATGAAAGCTTTATTGTGTCATAGGTAATGCAGTGACACTACTAGATGCTCTCACGAACAAAACACCCTTTGCTCCAGTTTAACAGTAAAGCGCGCGCTATGAAGGTGATGTGGGTAACTGTGTGTTTGTGTGTGTGTGTGTGTGTGTGTGTGTGTCGCTCGTGGTTCCTCCCTGGTGTGCCTGACGAATCGTGAAGTAATCTGGGTAACGACAGGACTGTGTTTCCGACCTTTGCCTCCTGCCGAGCGCCGGTCAGAGGTTAAGCAAGCTGTGACAGTAGCTAATCTGCGAACACACACTGATAATGTTGCCGTTACTCGCAGGTCATTCAAGGTTTATATTAAAACAAACAATAATGGACAGTGATATTGTGAACTCTCTTCTAAACATAATCTATTAAAGTTGCTAAACTATAACAGTCCATGATCACTTGACCAGCTCTACAGTGAAAACATTATATTATAAGTCATTATAAAGTCATTGTTGATCATTCTTACTTTTATCGGAATATTGCAGTATTACAAAGAAAGAAAGTCATCTTGTATGGCATGAGGGTGAGTAAATGATTAGAGTATTTACATTTTTGGCTAGACGAACTCAGTCACGTGAAATCAAAGTGGACTTTTTTTAATGGAATCTTGCAGTGTTTTTTGATAAATGATTGATCAGTGCACATCATTATTGTTTTAATAATCTTGAATCAGAATAGAATATAGTTCAATTTCTTTTTGGATTTTTTTCCTTTTTTCCCTTTTTAAGTAAGGGATAATGTACATCCAGCCGGTTGTTTTCTCAAAATAAACCCAACAGGGTGATCAGGATCAGGTCTCCCATCAGTCTGAAGGGGTTTATCTGAGATAACACACACACACACCTGAAGGGGTTTATTCTGAGATAACAAACACACACACACACACACACACCTGAATGGGGTTTATTCTGAGATAACAAACACACACACACACACACACACCTGAAGGGGTTTATTCTGAGATAACAACCAGCTGGATGTACATCATCCCGGTTATTACACGGCTTCGACACAAAATATTGATCTGAGTCTAAATATTTTATTAGGTCTTTAAACGCAAAGCTTCTGTGGAGAAAGCAGTTGCAAGTTTAATTGTCAATAGTCACAAAATGGCGGCAGCAGCGTTTGTATGAAACGAGAGAGCGAGTTCACAATACTGGATGACATGATTAAATAACTGTACACAAAATATTGAGTTTAAATGTTTTATTAGCTCACCAAAAGCAAAACTTCCACAAAGAAAAAACGTTCCTAGCGAGTGTATAGCGCTGCTGACTTCAGTGACCCGGATGAGCCTGTGCTTCTGTGTTCTGTTGTTATCTGGGAATAATATACCATTGGACGGCGCTATTGACCAATCGGAATCAAGTTTTCCGTGTAATAATACACATTAACATCATGATCTATGGCAGTTTTACCCAGAAGTCTGTGCGTTTGACAAACGAACACCTGCAGACAGCGGGACATATGAGAGAGATGAAGAGAAACATAAAACCTGCCAGTTTCAGGAAGTCAGTGGCTGAAGATTACAGTCCTCCGTATGAACCGATCACTAATGTATATATTCCTCTGTTCAAAGACTGCTCATCCAGCACTGCTGGCTTCAGACCATCACATTCCCTGATCCGTCATCTCCTGCATTCAGCGCCTGATGTTCACCTCTGAACACTGTGATGGTCCGCTTGTGGAAGATAATTCTCTGCTCTGTAAAGCGGGAAAACTCAGGTCACATGATCTCCCCATTATCATTCCTGTAAGCTTTTCCATCTGTCAGACCAGCAGCGTCCAGATTCCCCTCATCACTGCGACTGATGCACAACTGCACACATTCACATTATCAGGAGGAAAACATCATCTCTGTTGGGTTTGCAAAAAGCCCAAAACTCACAGGCAATGGACTCAAGACTTCGACTCCAAATCACGAACTCATG
Source organism: Abramis brama (assembly GCF_963993115.1). NCBI lineage: Eukaryota > Metazoa > Chordata > Actinopteri > Cypriniformes > Leuciscidae > Abramis > Abramis brama. Next base: position 34,779,387 of record NC_139981.1, on the reverse strand, counting down.
AATATGTCTGTTTTCCAGTGACATTGTGAGAATGTATTCAGTTAATAAAACAACTGCAGTGTTTCTGCCGCGGAGTGAAAAATAAAAGTTTACATCTTAAATTTTCGAGAAAATTCAGAATTGTGAGATAAAAACACACAATTATCTTTTTAGTGTTTTTTATTACGGCGGAAACAAGCTTCCATAGAAAATAACAGCACAGATCAGTCTTATGGTGTGTTTAGTGTCAGGTGACTGAATCAGGGCTGTGCTGTTTCTCTGTGATATTACATCTCTGCCAATCAGAAACAGAGACGTGAACTCTGATTGGCTAATGGAATGACCAATCCGGTGGCTGGTCGGATCAGAATGAGGTCAGTGAATGTTTTCCATCATTGGGGTCCTTTTGACACTGAATCCAGAGAAAACCAGGACAAACACCTTGACGATGTGTTGGTATGGAGATTCTGAGAGCAGCTGATGTAATTCTGGAGTTTTCTGTCATGTGCTTCATATTCCTTTTACACATTCATTTTCAAGAAGAGATCTCAGTGCAGACCAGATTAAACAGGAGCCAGATGCTCGAGTATGATTCCTGCTGATCCAGTCTGAAGATCCAGACATAAGCACACACACACACACACACACACATGCGCGCGCACACAGACTCTCACACACATACAGACTCTCTCACACACACAGGAGGACTCTTTCTAAATGAGGTAATGGTGTGGAAGGGAAACTCTGTCAGGAAGTGTGAGTCTCATGTCGCCTCTGAAGTGGAAGAAGGGATTTCTGCACCATATGCTCTGGAAACACTAAAGCATGCTGGGAAACTGAAGCAGAGCTTTATTACAGTCTATAAGAAATAACAGAAATCCCTCTCTCATCTTTACAGCGTCATACACTGATTACAAAGATCGAAAAATACAGAGCAACAGATTTGACCTCAGTGACCTTTGAGGGAATGTGTCAGGCTCATTCAGGATCAAACCCGTCACACTCCCGAACACAAAAGAGTCCTGAGAATAACACACCGCTGTGGTCTAATGGATAAAACACACTGACACCCCCTCAGCAAGTCAACTTCAGTTCATCACTGTGATAAAACTCATGAGTGTGATAAACGCTCTGAAAACATGCAACCTTCCTCCTCTTCCTCCTCTTCGTCACTGAGCTCTAAATCAAGTTCTCTATCTAAGAGTTGTGAATGTGCACCGATCAACTGTTAGAAAGAGTCAGCCTTCGCTCTCAATACAGAATCTCAAGGTAAGATTGTTGTTTTCCATCCAATTTGGAAACAAAGGGAATTTGAGAAGAGTTACATCAACTGAGGGGGGAGGGGAGGGGAGGGGAGGGGAGGGGGGGGGGGGTTATGATGTGGGGTTATTTGGTGGAGGGGGGGTGTTATGGTGCGGGGTTGTTTGGTGGAGGGGGGGTGATGGTGTGGGGTTGTTTGGTGGAGGGGGGGTTATGGTGGGTTATGGTGCGGGGTTGTTTGGTGGAGGGGATTATGGTGTGGGGTTGTTTGGTGGAGGGGGGGTTATGGTGTGGGGTTGTTTGGTGGGGGGGGTTATGGTGTGGGGTTGTTTGGTGGAGAGGGGTTATGGTGTGGGGTTGTTTGGTTGAGGGGGGGTTATGGTGTGGGGTTGTTTGGTGGGGGGGTTATGGTGTGGGGTTGTTTGGTGGGGGGGTTATGGTGGGGTTTTTTTGGTGGGGGGGTTATGGTGGGGTTTTTTTGGTGGGGGGGTTATGGTGTCGGGTTGTTTGGTTGGGAGGGGTTATGGTGTGGGGTTGTTTGGTGGAGGGGTGGTTATGGTGGGTTTTTTTTGGTGGGGGTGTTATGGTTTCGGGTTGTTTGGTTGGGAGGGGTTATGGTGTGGGGTTGTTTGGTGGGGGGGTTATGGTGGGTTTTTTTTGGTGGGGGGGTTATGGTGGGGTTTTTTTGGTGGGGGGGTTATGGTGTCGGGTTGTTTGGTTGGGAGGGGTGGTTATGGTGTGGGGTTGTTTGGTGGGGGGGTTATGGTGTTTGGTGGGGGGTTAGGGTTAGGGTTAGGTTAGTGTGGTTCGGTGGAGGGTGGGTTATGGTGTGGGGTTGTTTGGTTGAGGGAGGTTATGGTGTGGGGTTGTTTGGTTGAGGGGGGGTTATGGTGTGGGGTTGTTTGTGGGGGGGGGGGGGGGGGTTATGGTGCGTGTAATGATAGTGGCTGGTTTTATGGAGTAGTGGCAACCCTGCCTAGTATATGTTTGCGCATGTGCAGAGGATGGGGAGTTGAGATGGGCATAGTGTGTGTGTGTGTGTGTGTGTATGTGTGGGGGGGGGGGTCTCTTTTACAATTTTCACCATTGTGAAAGAGACTAATAAATATAAAAGCTACTCTTCAACTGATCTGGAGTCTGTGTAATTGACAAAGGAACATCCCGACCAAAACATGGTGTCAGAAGTGAAAGTTTGTGGATTACATACACACGTGTGACGAGAAAACAGAGGAGATGGCAGGATTACAGCCGCCTCCGAAGCTTCAATTGTTGCAGCCGATAATGGACCAGTGTGAAGCGTTTTGCATACCCAAGAGAAATGTTACTTATGAAAGGCATCGATTTTTCACGTGCATGCAGAAAAGCGGAGAAACAATTGATCAGTGTGTTACGGAGCTCAAACATAGGAGTAAAACTTGTGAGTTTGGAGAGTTAACAGATTCGTTGATCAAAGATAGAATTGTGTGTGGAATACCTGACGATGGATTGAGGGAAAGGTTACTTCAAGAACAGGATTTGGACTTGGAGAAAGCGCTTTCACTTTGTAGAGCGGCAGAGACTGTAAAGACGCAAGGACTCATTGGACTAGGACTCATGGGATATTATAAAAAATAATCCAAACTATAATAGCCTATAATAGCCTAGCCTACATATTTTTAAATTGTATCATATATTGCTGCCATAATAACCATTTCAAATTTGTACGTGCTTTCTTCTCTTTCCCATTTTTGTTCGCTGAGGTGGAGCTGCGATGAAATATTGTTCTTGGAAATACTTTCCAGCATTTCAGTAATAAAAGTGTAGGCCTACATCTCGGTGCTCGGCAGTGATCAAAAAGGGTTTAAACAGTGGATTTTGAATCTCTTCTTGTAAACTCAGAGATGTGGATTCAGACGGCAATTAAATTACCACACGACCTGTTTGTCAAAAAACAGTAGGTACTAATTTGGCCAGGGATTTTTACGCGGGTTGGGTGAGAAAAACCACTGATATTATGGATTCGGACAGCACTAAAATCACCGACTCACCCCTATAAATGTTTAAAATACCGGACAAGCCCATGAGAAAAAATATTAGCGTCCGAATAGGACTTAACTGACAGTAGCCTATGCTTTCACTGGCCTTTAAAAGCGCTTTTTAATTAAATTAATAATATTGTATAATAATATAATTAAAAATCTAACAACAATCAGTGTAATGACAATTTTAATCTTTGTATAAAAACACTTGAATTAGCCTAATTGAACACTGTCTGAGTGTATTAAAACTTCATAATTATATTCGTATAGACCTGCAACAGTGATAAGGTAAAGCTAAGAGTGGTCCAGACCAACCTTACGAAAGTGTGACTTACAGAAGATATACTTAGCGTACGAACGTGTCGGGAATCGTGCCATAACGTTAAGAGAGAGGTTACGGAATAGGTTAAGAATTACTTAGCGATAAGAACGTTTTGGATGGTAATTGATAAGCCTCAAAGAATGTGCGATCGTTGTGGGATGCAACACCCATCGAGACAATGTCCAGCTTATGTGAAAAATTGTGGTAAAATGAATCATTATGCACGTTGTTGTAAAAGTAAACGAACATCAAGCCAAGTAAATGCTGTTACTGAGTGTGAATTGGAAGAATTCTATGTGGGTGTAGTAGCAGAAGGTGGAGGTGAACAAAGAGTGGACCGTACAACTGCAAATAAACAAGAGTATAGTAGCGTTTAAGCTTGACACTGGAGCTCAAGTTAATATCATTTCTGAAACTGAATTCAACAAACTAAAGCCTCGACCAAAGTTGCATGCTGCTAAATTGAAAGTAACTGGATACTCTGGAGCGGACATACCAGTGAAAGGAAAATGTGTTGCAAAAATGCGATATAAGGATAAAGTACACAGTCTGTCATTTGTAGTGGTGCCGAAGGATTTACAAGCTATTTTGGGCTTGTCTGCTCGTGAGAGGCTGCATCTGGTGAAGAGAGTGCTGGTGGCAGAAGAATCAAAAGAGTCTGAACCCGAGTATGACTCAGTCCTAGCAGAGTATGGGGATGTGTTTAAAGGCTTAGGCTGTCAGAGGAGCACACAATCCAAACTGATGAAACTGTACCTCCAGTTATACATCCATGTCGAAAGGCACCATTTGCACTTCAAAGACAATTAAAAGAAGAGCTGGATAGAATGGAGAGTTTAGGAGTGATACAAAAAATTGATCAGCCCACAGAATGGGTTAGTTCATTGGTGACTGTGGAAAACTTCGGGTTTGTCTTGATCCTAGAGATTTGAACAGAGCAATTAAGAGAGAACATTTCAAGCTTCCTACACGTGAAGAGATTCTGTCCCAATTTGCAAATGCCAAATATTTTAGCAAACTAGATGCGTCATCAGGATTTTGGCAGTTAAAATTGGATGTTGCCAGCTCAAAACTTTGCAGGTTTAATACACCATATGGAAGATATTGTTTCTTAAGGCTTGCTTTTGGAATTGCTTCGGCTCCTGAGGTGTATCATAAAACAGTGCACATGATTTATCAACACATGGAAGGTGTTGATACATCGATGGATGATATAATTGTCTGGGGAGCTTCGAAAGAAGAACATGATGCAAGGTTAAGAAGGGTTCTGGAAGCAACCAGGCGTGCAAAGTTGAACAGAGAAAAGTGCCAACTGGGGGTGACTGAGTTAACGTTCTTGGGTGACGACATTAGTAGTGCTGGCGTGTGACCAGATCCCATGAAGATTTCTGCTATCGAACGTGTAAAAGATGTTCAGAGATTCGTGGGTATGTTGAACTATATGAGTAAATTCATACCTAATCTGTCTGAGAAGATAGCTCCATTAAGATGGCTGACTGAAGAAGAATGAATGGGATTGGGAGCAGTATTGCTTTATGATGGAATCTGGCAACCAGTTGCATATGCCTCACGTTCAATGACCGATGCAGAGTGTAGGTACGCTCAAATTGAAAAAGAGTTGCTCAGTATTTCTTTTGCTTGTGAGAGATTTCATCAGTTTGTGGCAGGACAGTCTGTGGATGTTGAAACCGACCATAAACCATTGATTGCATTGTTCAAAAAATCCCTTAATGATTGTCCATTGAGAATCCAAAGAATGATGATCAGATTGCAACGTTATGCATTAACTGTGTTTTATACACCAGGTAAATTAATGTTTGTGGCAGACACCTTGTCCAGAGCTGTAGACCCAACTACACCCTCGAGTGGAAAGTTGACTGAGGACATTCAAGCATATGTGAACATGATCGTAGAAGCTTTACCTGTTGCTGATTCCAAAATGAAATTGATCAACAAAGAGACAGAACAAGATCAAACACTCACTCAGGTGAAACATTATGTCATGAATGGTTTGCCAGAAGTGAAGCAAAATTGTGTTGTAGAAGTTCATGAATTTTGGATCTGCAAGTCTGAATTGTCTGTTTGTGATGGAATTCTATATAAAGAAAATAAAGTAGTGATTCCGAAAAATCTGAGACATAAGATGTTGAACAAAATCCATGAAGGCCATTTGGGAATTGAGAAGTGTAAAAAAAGAGCTTGTGAAGTCATGTATTGCCCTGGAATCAATCAGGACATCACAACTGCAGTGTCCAAATGTCAGACATGTGGCAGATATCAATTCAATAATCCAAGAGAGCCACTAAAGTCGCATCCGGTACCTGAAAGACCATACCAAAAAGTAGGAGCAGACATGTTCACACGTCATGGGAAAAATTACCTCTTGGTTACGGATTATTATTCATTTTATCCAGAAGTGTGTGCGTTAAACAACTACGGCAGAAAATGTGATTTCATGCCTGAAATCAATCTTTGCTCGACACGGAGTACCAGCTGAAGTTGTTACAGATAATGGCCCTCAATTTGTTAATGCTAGTTTCCAGAGTTTTTCAAAAGACTTGGACTTCAGACATACAACATCGAGTCCATATTTTCCCCAGTCTAATAGACTTGTGGAGAAATCAGTTGGAGTTGTGAAAAGGTTGATGCAAAAGGCAAGAGATGGTGGAAATTCGTTCTAATTTACCTATGTCTGAGGATCTTCTCGTGACAGAAGGCAGTGAGAAAGTCAAAGAATTCAAAGAACAACAAAAGGCTAAGCAAAAGATCTATTATGATCAAGGAACTCATCATTTGCCTGAACTTCGTGCTGGTGAGGAGGTCAGATTTAAAACCAAGGTCCTATAATGTTGAAACTACAAGTGGTGTTGTGTTAAGGGGGAATCATCAGCATCTGTTGAAAGATTTATCAGCTGAATTAGAACAACCTGAAAAGACTGAGATACCGCTGAGAAGATCTGTTCGGGAACGGAAATGCCGGAAAACAGAAAAGGTGTAATTGGATATTTCAAATCATGTTTGTATTTTGCTTAGAAGTTTAAATGTTTATCTTTAATGGAAGGTTGCAAATAATGTTTATTAGTAATGTCAAAAAAAAAAAAAAAAAAAAAAAAAAAAGGAAGGAAGATGTAATGATAGTGGCTGGTTTTATGGAGTAGTTAGTAGTTATTAAGTTTATGGTGTGGGGTTGTATGGTGGAACAAAGATATCGCTTTCCTCTTTCAAACTGATTTATTTCCATGAATATATGATGAAATGAAGAATGAAAGCTGTAATATATACTATGAGCAATATCACACTCATAGCCATGAGAAATGAAAAGATTGTTTTATAGATAAAATGAAACCCTAATTTTACATATCTTGTTAAAAAAGGTCTAAAAAAAAAAATCTAATTCAAGCACTTTAAGCACCGCGTACGAACCCTAAAGACACGAGGCGTTTCCCCAGGAAGTGAGGATCTTCTTCTCTTGAACACATGGGAAACACTGCAAATGTTAAATTCACAACTTTGGATGGAAACATAGCTTGTGGGAATGAATGGCCTTTCATAATGAAGACACCGGGGAAAAGAAGATGTCTGATAGCAGTTTAATACAAATAAACAATACAGATAAAACATCCATTGTGAATAAAACCGTAGCTATTGGTCCCGTAACAATAAATACTCAGGGTTTTGATGGGTGTGACGAGCTCAGGGTCTCTTTAGGTCAGTGTGTGTGTTGGGAAGACTGCTCCCGTATCTGTGTATTCCCGCAGTGTTCAGAGTCCTGTATCCCTGAGGCCCGAGGCCGAAGCCCAGCCGGACCCCGGGCCCCTGGAGGCCGTACGGGAGCCGGGGCTGATGGGCCGGGAACACCAGCGGCTGCACGTGTCGGCCCGGCGTGTTGAAGGAGAACTCGGGCGGAGGGCTGCTGGGCTTGGCAGGCGTGGACGTGGCCGGGTTCAGCTCGGACACCACGGCTGAAGACACGTACTCCGAGAGACTGAGCGATCCGGCGCCAGAACTCAGAGACGGGCGGATCCACTCGTCCTTGAAGATCTGGACGGTTAGCGTGGAGACTAGCGCGCTCAAGCGGTTGGTCACGTGAGCCAAAACCATCTGCTCATCAGCGTCTCTGCGGATGCGGACGTGGACGGAACCAGCCTGTGCAAAAACAGTGCGAGTTACAGAAAATCCAGCTTTTAATATTGTGTATATGTCTATTAATGTGCTAAACCATGCATAAATTCATAAGTCGACACCATTGCTGAGTAGGGATGTGACGGTGAAGATATTTTCCCCGAATTGGCGCTGATTTAAAAGTGAAACTAAAATGCGCGCGTGTCGGAGCAGAACAGAGCGAGCGGTTTCAGTTCACTCCTATGGAGAAACGCTCTGTTCTGCTCCGACACGCACGCATTTTAGTTTCACTTTTAAATCAGCGCCAATTCGGGGCGGATTGCTTGAATGGTGAGTTCATAAGACTATTATTCTTAACACAACAGCACAATGACTAATTCGCTTAAACAGGCGCTTCTACAGCGAATGTTCCTCCATCATCTTCAGCTCCTCGCTCTCGTGATTAACGAGATCTGACTCTGATGATCTGCGACTCTCGTTCCAGTCACGAGTTATTAAGCAGACACCGTTCAGCTGTTTACTGTAGTGTCTGTTCTCTAACTGAACTAAATGAGTTTATATTGTTTATATCTGATCAAATGGACGGTGCCGCGGTGGGCAAGTGATGTAAGCGGTGTTGCTTCTGAACGCCAGTAACGCGTATCGTAGCGACACCATTGCTGAGTATTTCTCCTTAAAACTGCAGTGAACCAAAGACAGTCTCAAATACACGCTTGAAATCGCTGGTGTTTCTGACGTCACAATCTCAAAAACAGTGCGAGTTACAGAAAATCCAGCTTTTAATGTGTATATGTGGAATATGTCTCTAATATGTCTGAACTGAGCTGGACAATGACTTTCCTTTAATTGTGTAAAAACAGTAATAACCCAAGTCTGTGAAAAGCCTTTGTCAAGCCCTCCTGATTTCAGTGTTCGTTAACTCATCAGTGCTCGAAATCATCAGTTAGAAAGAAAATCTACACACCAAAGAGCCAAAGCCAATGGTCCAGAAGTGCTCGTTTCTGACTTCCAGAACTCCATCCAGCGTGGACACCTGAAACACATCAGGAGTGAGTGACGAAGAGGAGAGCGCTGGCAGCGTCAGGCACGAGGTACACTACACGTCTGCCTTCACATGCACATGACCTTTACTGACATCCCATTCCTGATCCGTAGGGTTTAATGAGGAGTTGCTCCACCCTATAGCTTTAACAGCTTCAGCTCTTCTGGGAAGGCGTTCCACAAGGTTTAGGAGTGCGTTTATGGGAATGTTTGAACCCCACATCATAACCCTCCACCAAACTTTACACTGGGCACAATGCAGTCAGGCAAGTATCATTCTTTCACAAATGTGTGTAGAAGCGTCTTGATTTTACACAACTGTGGGATAGGAACTCCTGAATTCAGTGATTTGAAGGGGTGTCCCAACACTTTTATCAATATAGTGTAGACCTGCTGAAGGACTGACCTCTCGGAGCAGTTTGTCCAGCTGACCGATGACGTGAGACGGGGTGGTCTGAAAGAAGAGAGGACAGCGTGAGTGTGTGAAGTCTGCGCGTCACACGGGGTTCAGTACACACACGTGATCACACACACCTGCAGCAGCACCTTCCCGCTGTACACACTCATCGGGTACATGGTGCCGAAGGTCATGAGGGCGATGGCCACGGCGGACGCGGTGTCCATCGCGTGATAGTTACTGCACAACAACACACAACATCATCAGTACACACTGACGACAGCGCTTCAGAAGTGCTCTCACACACACACACACACACACACACACACACACACACACACACACACACACACACACACACACACACACACACACACACACACACACACACACAGCCAGTGCCAGGCTCTATATAATGCACATCTGATGGAGGAACTCAGAGAGATGTCGGCATAATACATTATGTGCCATGTTAGTTAATATGTGTAGTAGTATAAATACTCTGCTGTGATTGGAGTATAGAGTTAGGCTGGGTGTTGACAAACTTCACGATTCTATTTGATTTAAATTCACAAACTTGTAATTCAATTTGATTGGATATGGATTGATTTATATGTATGAGGAAGAGTAATCTCTGTGAACTGAAGAACGCTGCATTACTGTGATATTACAGGTTACAATTAACAGTTGATCTGAAGACTAATATTTACATTACACACAAGACAGTTTTTGTAATAACGTTTATACTCCAATTGTTTGTTTAAATATTTAAATGGATAAACATTTGTTTTCATGATAGATTTATTCAAACACATTAAATATTGAGGACCAGGTAAAGATGTAATGAATGTGTAATCTAGAGCATGTCTGTATCAGAAGCTCCTCTCTAGAGTTATTAATGTAGAGATTATGGACACTGACAGTCTTGAGGATAATGTGGCGTTATTGTTCTCCAGCTGATTTAGTGACGGTTGAAACACTGATCGATTGATTTCATGAGACATGATTGATTTCAGGAAGTTGTTCTGTATCTTCTGATGTTCACTGATGTTTATTTGCTGCTGTAACTAGTAGTGTTGAGGAGGAGATGATCGGTTCTCACTCACTCACTCACTCACTTGATGAAACTGACAGGATTTGAGAGCTGAGAATTTGATTCATATCAACAGTATCAAAGATTACTGAGATTATGGGATGGCAGGCACGCTATTATAGGGATTTAAGAATGGATATGGGTTCATCAAAACAAGAATTGATTAAAATGATCAACCCAAATGTAGAGTTATATCAATAACCAGACTGATGACTGAGAGAGCTGAATGCTTGAGTGCAGTATAGAGCAGGAGGAGCTCCTCTACGCGTGTGTGTGTCCTCACCTGATCTCGATGAGCATGTAGGTGATGCCCAGAGCGAAGGCTCCGGCGAGGTTGATCAGCACAAACGGGTTCATCCTGGGCAGGAGAACGCTGCTCAGCGCCGGGATCAGTCCACACAAACTGCACAACCACACACACACACACACACACAGGGCATCAGCGCTCTGTTTATCTCACACACACACGTCTGAGTACAGCGCTTTGTTTATCACACACGTTTGAGACGTTCTTACCTTCGGCTCAGATCGGCCACGTGCTCCTGAAGCCAGCTGGTGCTCGCAGCTACACGCACACACACACAGAAAATACTGTACATTTAAAGTTGAATGCATCAATCTGGTGCACTTTGAGAGAGTTGAACGGAGGATGTCTGTGCATGGACTTTACAGTGGACTCAACCCTCTTTTTAGATGTGATGGTGTCTCATTCACACTGTTTTTTAGGATAAATTTGAATATAATAATAATAATAATAATAATAACAACAATAATAATAACAACAACAACACACTTATTAATGAAAAATAAATATTTCACAAGAATATTAATTTTTACTTTACAGTGTTTTCACACTGTGGGCCGCAAGAGTGCTAGTGGATCAATGTAAACATTTAGAGAAAAAGAAGTAAAGATTAATTAATTAATTAATGCTTTTGATTTAAAATAAAAAAACTTGTTTTAATTAAATAATGTTGATTTAAATACAAATTATTAAAAGAAATATACATCTAATAGTACAGAACTACAGTGAGGAAAATAAGTATTTGAACACCCTGCTATTTTGCAAGTTCTCCCACTTGGAAATCATGGAGGGGTCTGAGATTGTCATCGTAGGTGCATGTCCACTGTGAGAGACATAATCTAAAAAAAAAAATCCAGAAATCACAATGTATGATTTTTTAACTATTTATTTGTATGATACAGCTGCAAATAAGTATTTGAACACCTGTCTATCAGCTATAATTCTGATCCTCAAAGACCTGTTAGTCTGCCTTTAAAATGTCCACCTCCACTCCATTTATTATCCTAAATTAGATGCACCTGTTTGAGGTCGTTAGCTGCATAAAGCAGGGTTCGTACACTTTTTTCAAGGTCAAATTCAAGCACTTTTCAAGCACTTTCCAGGTCCATTTTAAAGCTTTTCCCAGCACCTTACACTACCGTAAATTACATACCAATACATAGTTAAAATTATTATTTAGTGTTTTTATCACATCAAAAGAGATAAACAGCCAAATGTTTCAGAATAGCAGAGGGCTGCACGATATTGAAGAAAAATGAGATATGTGATAACTCATTAAATAATGCCATATTCAATATGCGATACGATAATGCTTAAAGTGTGTCAAATTAACTTAAATTATCTTTTAAATGATATAACCTACACATACGTGTTTCACATTCTTTTTGTGATAAGAAAATATCCCTACAACTTCTGACAGTGAACATCAGTGTTTTACTGTAGCATAAGAAGTGTTATTTTAACATCACTGGGGTTTAAGGGTTCAGGTTATCCTACATTAGGTTTATTTAACAACAGAAACTGATTAATCAAATGTAAAAATAAACACTGCTTAGTTTTCACTGCATGAATTTAATATACTGATTCTTATTAAAGCTACAAAAGTTAGCCTATTCAGCCAAAAGCAGTGAGTAATTTTCTTTGTCTTTTGTTCATGACCCCAGTTATTGCAAGCCGTTGCGATATGCAATTATGCATATTGTAATATATACATTTGCAATATTTCGATATATTGTGCAGCCCTAATATTTAAGCCAATCACAAGTTTTATTCTTCAAAATGTATCACTAAGTATATAGCCTACACTGTAAAAAAAAATTTACATCCCCAAGTCAAAAATTTCAAGTGACCGATAACATCTAAATTTTTCAATTAGTCTGACGTATTATTTCTCATTGAGCCAATGTTAACAGACTATTGCAACAAGAATTTCACTTGGGCCAATTGAAAAATTTAGATGTTATCGGTCACTTGAAATTTTTGATTTGGGAAGGTTAGAAATTTTTTACAGTGTAAAGCATATGAATAATATACTTTTCATTATATTAATGTCCAAATATTGCTTATCAGATAATGTGATTTATAGGCTGTAAAACTGAATTAATTTCAAATATGAAGACTTAGTATTTGAACAGAAATATTTGACAGGGCTGCCCGTTTTGGGACACATTATTGATATAGACAAGGTTTGAACAATATCTGAGTGCACAGGCACCTGCCTGATAAATGTATTTATGGGCCAAGACATAACGTTAGCTAATACATTTACTGTAATAGAGCAGTGTAAATATTGCATAGGGCCATCCTAAACCTTACAGTAACAATATAATACTTATGACACTGACTGATTTCAGTTCAGCAATCAACGACTGTTGTTATGCACTGGGCTAACGTTTGCAGGTTAATTTGCACGTTACAGTTCTGTAATTTTGGCAATGTTCACTGCATATTCCACAAATGAACGTGACATAACGGACATGCAATACTTACATTACATTATCACACCAAGTACTCTCAGTCACTAATGGCCCTTTCAGATAGGACGCGGACCGCGCTGCGCTATGAAATGAAACCGATATATTTCAATGGCTTGCGCCGCGCGACTCGATCCAAAGCGGAGCTCAGCGAGCTCGCGCGAACGCCGTGGTCAAAGTTAGGCTATGGGGAAATTGCCAAGCAGCTTGGTGAAAAAAGGTCCACTGTTGGAGCAATCATTAGAAAATGGAAGAAGCTAAACATGACTGTCAATCTCCCTCGGACTGGGGCTCCATGCAAGATCTCACCTCGTGGGGTCTCAATGATCCTAAGAAAGGTGAGAAATCAGCCCAGAACTACACGGGAGGAGCTGGTCAATGACCTGAAAAGAGCTGGGACCACCGTTTCCAAGGTTACTGTTGGTAATACACTAAGACGTCATGGTTTCGGCACGTTTCGGCAAAATCATGCATGGCACGGAAGGTTCCCCTGCTTAAACCGGCACATGTCAAGGCCCGTCTTAAGTTTGCCAATGACCATTTGGATGATCCAGAGGAGTCATGGGAGAAAGTCATGTGGTCAGATGAGACCAAAATAGAACTTTTTGGTCATAATTCCACTAAATGTGTTTGGAGGAAGAAGAATGATGAGTACCATCCCAAGAACACCATCCCTACTGTGAAGCATGGGGGTGGTAGCATCATGCTTTGGGGGTGTTTTTCTGCACATGGGACAGGGCGACTGCACTGTATTAAGGAGAGGATGACCGGGGCCATGTATTGCAAGATTTTGGGGAACAACCTCCTTCCCTCAGTTAGAGCATTGAAGATGGGTCGAGGCTGGGTCTTCCAACATGACAATGACCCGAAGCACACAGCCAGGATAACCAAGGAGTGGCTCTGTAAGAAGCATATCAAGGTTCTGGCGTGGCCTAGCCAGTCTCCAGACCTAAACCCAATAGAGAATCTTTGGAGGGAGCTCAAACTCCGTGTTTCTCAGCGACAGCCCAGAAACCTGACTGATCTAGAGAAGATCTGTGTGGAGGAGTGGGCCAAAATCCCTCCTGCAGTGTGTGCAAACCTGGTGAAAAACTACAGGAAACGTTTGACCTCTGTAATTGCAAACAAAGGCTACTGTACCAAATATTAACATTGATTTTCTCAGGTGTTCAAATACTTATTTGCAGCTGTATCATACAAATAAATAGTTAAAAAATCATACATTGTGATTTCTAGATTTTTTTTTTTAGATTATGTCTCTCACAGTGGACATGCACCTACGATGACAATTTCAGACCCCTCCATGATTTCTAAGTGGGAGAACTTGCAAAATAGCAGGGTGTTCAAATACTTATTTTCCTCACTGTATAGTGAATAGAAAAGGCTTAAACGTAACAAACTTTTTTTTTTTCAACAGTATTCTACACGTTTATAATATGATTTTTTATATCATAAATTGAATCTTTATACATGAAAATAAAAAACTGCTTTTTAATTTGTAGAATGGGGTCCATCGCATGAGGATGATCATATTTGGGGGTCCATGGCATCTAAATGGTTAAAAACACCCAGATTTACACTACAGTAGTAAAATTACAATACTCATGCCTTAATATCTCCACTTTCTAGAGTTTGTGGAAAACTGCATTTTCTGTGAAAACAGATTCACAAACAAAGGCTTACAAATCGAGTGGAATCTTCCAATCATCTGTCCACAAAAGTTTGTAAATTATACAAAATACGTAACTGGTGCCTACTGTGTTTCCTAAACGCACAGTAAACTCCCAGAGATGAGTTCACTGCATTCACGCGAGCTGATCCGCTCTGAGAGGAACACACCGGATCATCAGCTCAACAGACTACACACTTATTTAATGAAGTCGCAGCCTTTTAAGTGCACAAAACCATAGCACAAATTAGATTTTAATTCAATTAAATGATGATCAAATGTTATTAACGGGAAACTGTGGTCAACACATCTGCAGAACCGTGCAAGGGTTGATTCACTGAAGTCTAAATGACAGCAGAAGAGCAGGAGTCGGGAAGAGTGTGTGAAGCTAAACTGTGACAAGATCTTACCTTCAGACACAAAGACGAACGGCTTGTTCTTGACAGACAGAAGAGTCAACAGATTGAAAAACAGAGCCACGAATGTTCCCACCAGCAGACGCCCCCTAAAACACACACACAGATATTGATATTGTGCGTTTATTGTGCGTTTACATATTCATCTCAATGTGGGCGGAGTCAGGGTGTTCGCTAACATAAATGTGGGAGGAGTCAGGGTGTTCGCTAACATAAATGTGGGAGGAGTCCGGGTGTTCGCTAACATAAATGTGGGCGGAGTCTGTTAGTGTGAGTGAGTGAGTGTGTGTGTGTCTGTTAGTTAGTGTGAGTGAGTGTGTGTGTGTGTGTGTGTGTGTGTGTGTGTGCGTGCATGTGTCTGTGCATGTGTGTGTCTGTGAGTGTGTGTGTTCAGTGATGGTTGTACTCACGTGTGAACCTCGGGCTGCTCCACAAAACGCTCAACACTGATAAAGAAGCACGAACACACAGAAAGAGAATAACTACACACTCATCTGGGAGGTTCTGCTCAATAACATCATAACATCATGTCCTAATATAATTATTCTCTAATAAACCTGGATTTGCATATTACAAATATAGTTGGATCTTTAAAGGGATACTCCACCGTTTTTTCATATTAAACTATGTTATTCCCTTAACTAAGACGAGTTGATACATACCTCTCTCGTCTCAGTGCGTGCACTCAATCGCTCTGTCTTGCGGCAAAACTTTGTTAGCACTTAGCTTAGCCCAGTTCATTCAATATGGGCCAAGCAGAGAAGCTACCAAACACCTCCACGTTTTCCCTATTTAAATACAGTTACTCGCGTAGTGTAACTCGACCTAGGACGGTGACACAAAACAAAACGTTGCGCTTTTCTAAGCGTGTAAAATGGATAACTATATTATATGGCGGAATACCATAGCAAGTGCCTGTAAGCACTTCGACTTGGCGCAGTAATATCTTCACTAGAGGGAGCGGGGGCCGGTGAGAGGATTTTTCATGAGTGAAGATATTACTGCGCCAAGTCGAAGTGCTTACAAGCACTTGCTATGGTATTCCGCCATTTTACACGCTTAGAAAAGCGCAACATTTTGTTTTGTGTCACCGTCCTAGGTCGAGTTACACTACGCGAGTAACTGTATTTAAATAGGGAAAACGTGGAGGTGTTTGGTAGCTTCTCTGCTTGGCCCATATTGAATGAACTGGGCTAAGCTAAGTGCTAACAAAGTTTCGCCGTAAGACAGAGCGATTGAGTGCACGCACTGAGACGAGAGAGGTATGTATCAACTCGTCTTAGTTAAGGGAATAACATAGTTTAATATGAAAAAACGGTGGAGTATCCCTTTAAGTGTTTCTCATGGGGACGTCTGTGAAACACACTTCAGCGATGCACAGGGATTCATTAACGGAGTCACATGACTGTCAGCTGTAAACATGTCTGTTATTGCTTGGACAATTAATACATCCATATTTAATTTAATATTAGGAAAATAATATCCTATTTATTATTTGATAATTACAACATCCTATTTCAAAACTGGAAAACTGATGCTGATGTTTTCTCAGACATTTTCTCTCAAAATAATGGATGTCATTTTAAACGTGGAAATAACCTGTTATTTACATTAGATAAACATGTGATCCAGCGACTTGTTCCACTAGAGAAATGATTTATACAAGCCATAATATATAAAAGTATATTAAAATATTGGTAATACTTTACAAGGTTGCATAAATGTTATTTAATGCATTGCCGAACATGAACTAACTGAGCAATACATTTATGATACTAGTAGTTATCATATAAATGTGTTTTTTTTATAAAAGAGTACATAATATAACTTTTGATTTTAATAAAGCATTAGTAAATATTAAAATGAACATTACCTAAGATTAATAAATGGCTTAGAAGTATTTTTCACTGTTAGTTCATATTAACAAATGGAGCCTTATTGTAATGTTACCGAAATATATATATATTTTTTATTGCATTGCAAAGTTTATGTGATAGTTTTCTTTTTCTCCTCGACATCTCTCACTCACTGTAGTGAAGCGCTGAAGTAATTATTATTCTGTTTCCTGCATTTCGGTATAATAATAGTGTCCATTATTAAAATGAGCGCACATTCCAGCTTAGTGCAGTGGTCAAACAGCATCTACAAAACTCCTTTCGGATGATCCTTCTGTACTCAGAGATGTGGATTTGGATGGGAGTAAAATCACAGACTGACCCTGTAAATGTTGAACACACGAACGACCCCCTGAGAAACACTGACCGTCTGAATAAGGCTTTTGAAGAAACGCTTTTGTAAGTTGCGTTGGATAAAAGCATCTGCTAAACGCATAAGTGTGAGGAGGAAACACTAAATCCTCATCAGAAGTGTTTGTTGTTGATCACTCGTACGAGTGTGTGTGTAGATCAGCTGAATGTGGACCTGATCTTCATGATGTCCAGATTCCCACAGCAGGAAATATTGAGCGGATCAAGTTCTGCAGAGATGCAGGATCTCACCTTTCCTTCAGGATGAAGAGCGATCCCAGCTGAACCAGCACAGTGGAGGAGAACACAGCCAGCACTTCACACCGCTCGA
>NC_139981.1:34711715-34756715 GCF_963993115.1 Abramis brama | reverse complement strand
TGTTCAAAACAGCATTGTGTCACGCGCCCATAATGCATGTGGATCAAACCCAGCGTGTCCTTTACAGTGCGCCTGTGAAGCGTGTGCACTCTCAGACCGAGCTGCAGTCGAAGGCACACTTCAGTGGTCATGGAGCGTCTAATGTTAAAGCACGAGTGGATGAAGCTTGGGAAACGGTGTGGGAAACAGTGTTGGAAACTCCACTGTGGTTTCCTGAGACTGTGAGCTTTTCGGCCGTGTGTCCACCAAAGCATTATCTTCCTTTTCAATTGTTTTCAATGGAAAAGCAGAATGAATTGAATGCCGTGAAAAACACACAAAACACACCTAAAACGGGAAAGAGCTTTGAGATTGACTGTATAAATATATTTGACAAGAAATCTGAGGTGTATTTTTACAGACTGCAGAAAGTTACAGAACAGAGAAGCAAATGAATCTCTGCAATTCACAGAAACTGGATCCAGGCAGAGAAAGGTGGATTTGCAGTTTTCATTGTGTGTCAATATGATGAGATTAGGGGTAAAATCCAGGAAACCCGATTCCTGCTGCATGTCAATATCCATGATCACTGGACCTTTGGTAAGTTGTAAAGAACACTTTATCGAGTCCAAGCTTTAGTTTAAACTGATAATCGTTTGTTTTACTGCTGTTTCCTCAGTTTCTGCTATTAAATCCAGTCACTCTGCAGCTCTTCTGCCACTCAGTCCGGCTGAGGAAGTGTGTGTGTGTGTGTGTGTGTGTGTGTGTGTGTGTGTGTGCGTTCCCGCGGGAAACTCACGTCAGTGCATAAACTCTAGTGACAACAGATGACAACAACAAGCACTACAACTGAACAAAATCATTTAAAATAAGAGCCAGAGCAAATACTCTATATTGTATCATCTATTTACTATAAAACCGGCAGCAAGCGTTTCCCGCTGGATAAAGGAGGCGGGACTTATTCCGCCATATTATGCGCTGCTCTTCCTCCCATTCATAAGTAATATTAGTGCACCGCCTCTGTATATCAAAAGTCTTTGTCCAAACTCAATGGTGACATTTAACCGTTGCTTTTCCCTGCTTTGAGCAATCAGAACATGGTGCATCTCATCTTCCCCATTTACAGGAAAACAGACTGGAATAAGTATGGAAGTAAAATAATGCCAAATGTTTTTGAAACAAAAAAGCTTGTTGAATTGCACTACTTGAAAAATTACGCATTGCATTGACCATGCTTGCATTTTATGGGCTGAAATTCAACAGTTGTATATTTAAGCTGTGAATATTTCAATTCAAAACATTTCACACACATTTTCATTATTAAAAAAAAATCAATAATCAATATTCACCCTTCAGATTTCACTTCCAAAATATTCGGTCCGTTTAAAAATAAAACCTATAATTTCTGACAGGCAATTTTCAGTCCATTTTATTTCTCTTTACAAATTCAGTGGTTTCAAATTAGACATTTCACATCCAGGATCTGCAGGAAAAGCAATTTTAAATGATAAAAATGTGTGTGAAATGCTTTGAATTGAAATATTCACAGATAAAATATACAACCATGTTAAATTTCAGCCCATAAAAATGCAGTGCATTAAAAGCAAGCATGGTTAATGTTGTGCAATTCAACAAGCTTTTCTGTTTCAAAAACATCAATATTTGACTTCCATGAATAAGCTCATGATGTGACGAGCTGAATCTGATCCTGTATCTCAGTGTGTGTTGAACATCAGCGCAGGAACACATTATAGTCTATGTCACGTCTCCACCAGCCCTAAACCTGCCCTTAAACGCTCGTACGCCAGCGCTGGCTAACGTTCACAACACTGTTCCGCCACAGATCCACGCGTTCCTCTGTTAGAAACACGACACCTGCAATCCTGCGAGGACGAGAGGAATCTGTGAGCGGAGGGAAAGTATGGCGTAATGACAGATGATGCATGAATAAACCCCACGCGAGACACAGAATACACACACTCGTGTAGAATACAGCGCTCAGATTAAGGAGACGTGTGTATGTTTACAGAGCTAATCGATGAAGAAGAGGAGCAGATGAAGACGCAGTGGTAAACCAAGCCCGGATCTTTATCTGAATATTTAATAAGAGCATCCAAACACATCTGATCGTCCTCGAACCCTGACCTTCAGTCGTCTCACTGCGGGCCTCACGGGAGCCGAGCGCCATTAGCATCAGGAGCCGGCTAGCGTCGCGCGAGTATCCGCTTTCTCTGTCGGTAAAGCAGATTTGCAAACTGCAGCGCTCAGCTGTCACTGAGTTCAGGAACACGCATCGAGCGGCTCGGCTCGGGTGTCTGTCGACGCGGCACATTAAAATAACAATAGATCGCTCCAGATGTAAACTAAAAGCTTTATTGACAAACTACAAGCTAACACCTGGCGGGAGGAAGTGGCGAGTCAGAGCGTAAACCGAGACCGAGAGAAAGACTGACGCTCCAATAAACACATCCAAACCTTCCCGTTACACACACACACACTCGACTGAACAAACCACAGCAGATCCACAGAGCAGAGCAGTGCATCATGGGACTTTCAGAGGTCACGGGGTCATTTTCTGAACGGACGACATGCAGTTTTAACCTGATCTGAAAGAGTGAAGAACAACAAAATGTGTTTGATAAATTAGTTATTAATATATTGCATTTATTCGTCTCCTATTTTCACAGATTAAGTGAGCGTCAGACGACGGCGAAGAAAAGCAGATCTCTAAATGAATATCCAGCTTTCGTACCGTACATTAAAACTTACTTAGACAATAGAGTAGAATTAAAATGTCAGACATTTATCAGTTACTGGCTATAATCTGAAAATAATGATGTCCTTATTGCCAGAGATGCTCCGATATCAACACTGTCTGATACGATAATTCTTTATATTTGAAAACCGATAACCGATATATTGTTTTTTTTATTGTTTACCGATATATAATTTTTTTAGAGCCTGATTAGAAAAACAAGTCTCACCATTAACATCCATGTCCCAAACACACAATTATAATGTTCTCGTTATTATTTTATGCAGCCGATATTACATTACAGACTTGCAGAAGTGCAAGAAATTAATTACAGAAGTGATGTCAATCATATTTCAAGCAGTTTAAAACCATCATGATGAACAGTGTGAATCTGAAGCGTCTCAGCTGAGGGAAATAATACATTATTTATCGGCTTCAAGATATCGGCCACATTTTCTTATCGGGTCGATACCGATAACATTAAAGAGAACGCATCGGCCGTTAACGATAACATTAACGAGAACGCATCGGCCGATACAGATAACATTAACGAGAACGCATCGGCCGATACGGATAACATTAACGAGAAAGCATCGGCCGTTACGGATAACATTAACGAGAACGCATCGGCCGATACGATAACATTAACAAGAACGCATCGGCCGTTACGGATAACATTAAAGAGAACGCATCGGCCGATACCGATAACATTAACGAGAACGCATCGGCCGATACGATAACATTAACAAGAACGCATCGGCCGTTACGGATAACATTAAAGAGAACGCATCGGCCGATACCGATAACATTAACGAGAACGCATCGGCCGTTAACGATAACATTAACGAGAACGCATCGGCCGATACAGATAACATTAACGAGAACGCATCGGCCGATACGGATAACATTAACGAGAAAGCATCGGCCGTTACGGATAACATTAACGAGAACGCATCGGCCGATACGATAACATTAACGAGAACGCATCGGCCGTTACGGATAACATTAACGAGAACGCATCGGCCGATACGATAACATTAACAAGAACGCATCGGCCGTTACGGATAACATTAAAGAGAACGCATCGGCCGATACCGATAACATTAACGAGAACGCATCGGCCGTTAACGATAACATTAACGAGAACGCATCGGCCGATACAGATAACATTAACGAGAACGCATCGGCCGATACGGATAACATTAACGAGAAAGCATCGGCCGTTACGGATAACATTAACGAGAACGCATCGGCCGATACGATAACATTAACAAGAACGCATCGGCCGTTACGGATAACATTAAAGAGAACGCATCGGCCGATACCGATAACATTAACGAGAACGCATCGGCCGTTAACGATAACATTAACGAGAACGCATCGGCCGATACAGATAACATTAACGAGAACGCATCGGCCGATACGGATAACATTAACGAGAAAGCATCGGCCGTTACGGATAACATTAACGAGAACGCATCGGCCGATACGATAACATTAACAAGAACGCATCGGCCGTTACGGATAACATTAAAGAGAACGCATCGGCCGATACCGATAACATTAACGAGAACGCATCGGCCGATACGGATAACATTAACGAGAACGCATCGGCCGTTACGGATAACATTAACGAGAACGCATCGGCCGATACCGATAACATTAACAAGAACGCATCGGCCGATACGGCGGCCGTTACGGATAACATTAAAGAGAACGCATCGGCCGATACCGATAACATTAACGAGAACGCATCGGCCGATACGATAACATTAACAAGAACGCATCGGCCGTTACGGATAACATTAAAGAGAACGCATCGGCCGATACCGATAACATTAACGAGAACGCATCGGCCGATACGGATAACATTAACGAGAACGCATCGGCCGTTACGGATAACATTAAAGAGAACGCATCGGCCGATACCGATAACATTAACGAGAACGCATCGGCCGATACGATAACATTAACAAGAACGCATCGGCCGTTACGGATAACATTAAAGAGAACGCATCGGCCGATACCGATAACATTAACGAGAACGCATCGGCCGATACGGATAACATTAACGAGAACGCATCGGCCGTTACGGATAACATTAAAGAGAACGCATCGGCCGATACGGATAACATTAACGAGAAAGCATCGGCCGTTACGGATAACATTAACGAGAACGCATCGGCCGATACGATAACATTAACAAGAACGCATCGGCCGTTACGGATAACATTAAAGAGAACGCATCGGCCGATACCGATAACATTAACGAGAACGCATCGGCCGATACGGATAACATTAACGAGAAAGCATCGGCCGTTAAGGATAACATTAACGAGAACGCATCGGCCGATACGATAACATTAACAAGAACGCATCGGCCGTTACGGATAACATTAAAGAGAACGCATCGGCCGTTACGGATAACATTAACGAGAACGCATCGGCCGATACGGATAACATTAACGAGAACGCATCGGCCGTTACGGATAACATTAAAGAGAACGCATCGGCCGATACGATAACATTAACGAGAACGCATCGGCCGATACCGAGAACGCATCGGCCGATACCGATAACATTAAAGAGAACGCATCGGCCGATACCGATAACATTAACGAGAACGCATCGGCCGTTACGGATAACATTAACGAGAACGCATCGGCCGATACCGATAACATTAACGAGAACGCATCGGCCGATACCGATAACATTAAAGAGAACGCATCGGCCGTTACGGATAACATTAAAGAGAACGCATCGGCTGATACGGATAACATTAAAGAGAACGCATCGGCCGTTAACGATAACATTAACGAGAACGCATCGGCCGTTAACGATAACATTAACGAGAACGCATCGGCCGTTACGGATAACATTAACGAGAACGCATCGGCCGATACGGATAACATTAACGAGAACGCATCGGCCGTTACGGATAACATTAAAGAGAACGCATCGGCCGATACCGATAACATTAACGAGAACGCATCGGCCGATACCGAGAACGCATCGGCCGATACCGATAACATTAAAGAGAACGCATCGGCCGATACCGATAACATTAACGAGAACGCATCGGCCGTTACGGATAACATTAACGAGAACGCATCGGCCGATACCGATAACATTAACGAGAACGCATCGGCCGATACCGATAACATTAACGAGAACGCATCGGCCGATACCGATAACATTAAAGAGAACGCATCGGCCGTTACGGATAACATTAAAGAGAACGCATCGGCTGATACCGATAACATTAAAGAGAACGCATCGGCCATTAACGATAACATTAACAAGAACGCATCGGCCGATACCGATAACATTAATGAGAACGCATCGGCCGTTACGGATAACATTAAAGAGAGCGCATCGGCCGATACCGATATATCGTGTTCACTAGTTATTGCATAGGCCGGGATTTGAGCTGTACATCTTTATTGACAAATTACAGCTATTTATTAAAAGAAATGAAAGGTGTTTATTTATGTGGAGTTGATGGGCACAAACCGTCATGTGACTGATATAATATCTGATATACGCGTGTAATGAACATCCGTCACAGCAGATCTCACTCATCATGGGTTCATCTGCGGATTACAGCTTCATTAACATGATCACCTATAAATAAATCACCTGACTGACAGGTTTATGGTTCTGTGAGCAGACCTCGCTTGAGTTCTTGCGTTCCGGACACATCGCGAGATTTAGGTGTGAGAACCGCGGCTCACACACAGCGAACTGTGTGTGTGTGTGTGTGTTTCTCTCTCAGCGACCCCAGGAACCGGTCCTGAGGAACATCATGAGGGCGTCACGTCTGAGACACACTGATCACGGTTACTGAGAGCTCAATACTGCAGAGGATCAGGTGACTGCACACCGAAGCACATGATGACATGGACGTGTGTGTGTGTGTGTGTGTGTCGATAGTTTTGTCAGATGAAATGCTGCTGAAGAGACTCTGGAGTTCTTGTTTTCAACCGAGCTTGAGTTTGTGTAGTAGAGCAAACTGAGACAGACTTCAGGTTCTCACACACACACACACACACACACACACACGTCATCATGTGATTCAGTGTGCAGCTCCACGTCTGATTTATTCATCCCACATTTGACAAACTCTGTGACGTTCGTGTTGAACAGGAACTGATCTAACCCAATCACGGATCAGAGTGGAGTGTGTGTGTGAGACCTGTGCGGCTCTGAGCATGCTGGGTAACGTGTGGCGCTGAGCATGCTGGGTAATGTGTGTGATCACTCACCCATGCTGTTGGTGGAGCTGCACCACATCAGCAGACAAGCTGTGCAGACGAGATTCAACACGCCGAACAGGAGGATCCTCCACGACTGAAACACACACACACACACACAGTTTCATGAGTGATTTCTCTGACGTTAAGTGTGTGTGTTCATGAGGCCTGACGGCTGAACTCTGACCCCTACTGTAAGAAACACACACTGTAACTCACTAAAACTGTTCGCTTCAGATCAAGAAGAGCTCGTCACACTAATGCAGTGATGCGAGTTCATGTCCTCCACATCTCATATTCTTACGCCTCGCTCCTGCACTCCTTCTGTGTGTTTTTAGTCTCTGTTTTGTTGTTTAGGGTTATCAGTAATATTACTGAGTCGAGCCGAATAATGACTGTTGCTCTGTAGAGCTGCTAATAACTCATCACCTTCACCATATATATATATAGATATATTAGGGGTGCGGAAAAATCTATTCATATATGAATCGCGATTCTTTCTTCTACCGATTTGTATCGATTCACAAATTTCAAAAATCGATTTTCTCAAGTGTTGCACTTCTTTAACTTCTTTAACTTCGCAGAACTACTCACAGTTACTTACAGTTATTGACGTTGATCACAATAACGAAAACAAAAGGGAGAAAATCAGATGTGTAACTATAAACATAAAGGGACAGCAGCCTCAAACCGTCGCCATACGCTTCATTAATGTTCATAAAAAAAAAAAGTCTTATAATTTTTGATCTTCAATATGAATTCATTTATATTAAATTCATAGATTATACACAGGGAACTCAAAAACTCATACTCAAAAACTTGTACACTTATAAACTCATCCATTTATACACTTATAAACTCTAAACTCATAAACTCTGAGTGTGTGTGTGTGCACACTCTAAACTCATTTAAACTTAAACTCTAAACTCATTTTAAACTTATAAACTCAAAACTCAAAAACTCGTAAACTACTTTAAACTTCAAACCACTTTAAACTTCTTAAGTTTAAAGCTCCCAGCTCCCAAGCAACTCCATAGCAACCAAACTTGAGTACCCTAGCAACCGTTTTACAAGACCTGTATCTCTGCATCAGAACATCGTATAGAGATGAGGTTTGGCTCTTTTGACTCATGCTAGCAAACAGCACTTCCAACATGCTACACATGCTAGCAGTGAATAGCTACATGCTAATAGCGATTTGTTAAGTGCTAAATCATGCCAAGATCATGCTAAGAACTCTATAAAAACTCCATAGTAACCATCTGTGACAACTACCAACCACCTAGTAACACCATAGCAACCACCCAAAACACCCTAGCAACCACCCAGAATACCCTAGCAACATCATAGCAACCACCAAAACACCCTAGCAACCACCTAGCAACATCATAGCAACCACCCAGAACACCCTAGCAACCGCCTAGCAACACCATAGCAACTACCAAAACACCCTAGCAACCGCCTAACAACAGCATAGCAACCACCCAGAACAACCTAGCAACCGCCTAGCAACACCCTAGCAACCACCAAAACACCCTAGCAACATCCTAGCAACCACCTAGAATACCCTAGCAACCGCCTAACAACACCCTAGCAACCACCCAGAATACCCTAGCAACCGCCTAGTAACACCATAGCAACCACCAAAACACCCTAGCAACCGCCTAGCAACATCATAGCAACCACCCAGAACACCCTAGCAACCGCCTAGCAACACCATAGCAACCACCCAGATTACCCTAGCAACACCCTAGCAACCACCCAGAACACCCTAGCAACCGCCTAGCAACACCATAGCAACCACCCAGAACACCCTAGCAACCGCCTAGCAACCACCCAAAACACCCTAGCAACCGCCTAGCAACCACCCAGAATACCCTAGCAACCGCCTAGCAACAGCATAGCAACCACCCAGAACACCCTAGCAACCGCCTAGCAACACCATAGCAACCACCCAGAACACCCTAGCAACCACCCAGAACACCCTAGCAACCGCCTAGCAACCACCCAGAATACCCTAGCAACCGCCTAGCAACAGCATAGCAACCACCCAGAACACCCTAGCAACCGCCTAGCAACCACCCAGAATACCCTAGCAATCGCCTAGCAACACCATAGCAACCACCCAGAACACCCTAGCAACCGCCTAGCAACCACCCAGAATACCCTAGCAACCGCCTAGCAACACCATAGCAACCACCCAGAACACCCTAGCAACCAACCAGAATACCCTAGCAACCAACTAGCAACAGCATAGCAACCACCCAGAACACCCTAGCAACCGCCTAGCAACACCATAGCAACCACCCAGAATACCCTAGCAACCACCTAGCAACACACTAGCAACCACCTAGCAACAGCATATCAACCACCCAGAATACCCTAGCGACTACCTAGCAACCACCCAGAACACCCTAGCAACCGCATAGCAACCACCCGGAACACCCTAGCAACCACCCAAAACACCCTAGCAACCACCCAAAACACCCTAGCAACCGCCTAGCAACCACCCAGAATACCCTAGCAACCGCCTAGCAACAGCATAGCAACCACCCAGAATACCCTAGCAACACCATAGCAACCACCCAGAACACCCTAGCAATCGCCTAGCAACCACCCAGAATACCCTAGCAACCGCCTAGCAGCACCATAGCAACCACCCAGAACACCCTAGCAACCCACTAGAAAACCCCCAACAACTTTTTAACTTTAAACTACTTTAAACTTCAAACTGATTTAAACTTTAAACTAATTTAAACTTTAAACTAATTTAAACTTTAGACTAATTTAAACTTTAAACTACTTTAAACTTCAAACTAATTTAAACTTTAAACTAATTTAAACTTTAAACTAATTTAAACTCCAAACTACTTTAAACTCCAAACTACTTTAAACTCCAAACTACTTTAAACTTCTTCAAACTTTCTGGTCCGGCTTTCTCAAGCCAACTTAAAGTTTGTCTCGACGAACTTTTTAATCTAGTTTATATTAAATTCATAGATTATACACAGGGTTTTATTTTTACTTTTGATTAATTTCGGTAGTAGGGCAGTTAAATAGTAAGTTTATTTAATTTGTATATTTTTTCTATTATTTGTCTATTGTTTGTAATATGCTTCTTTGTTCCTATCTTTAACATAAATAAATTAAATATAATAACCTGCCTTGTAGGGCTGTGCAATTAATTGAATTTCGATTTCGATTTTTGCTCCCAACGATCACCAAAATAGTACAATCGAGTAAAAACGATTATTTTGCCATGTTCTGTTTTGAAAAAACGCTCTAGTTTTGTCTTGTGTTCTGAATGACGCACATCCGCCCCTCCCGATGCCTTAAACTCTCTCAGCTTGAATGTTTAAACTGATGAGACTTAAAAAGAAGTGAAAATGATAAACTTTAGTTACGATGCAATGCTGGCCCGATTGTGCGAGTGACAATTCCGTCATGTCCGACTCCTGAACGCGAGAGTGTAGTTTCGACGCTTGCCTTGTCCAGCGCATTCAGAGAGACGGAGAGAGACGCGGCGCCGCTGAACACTCACGCCGTTTGTGGAATTGCGTCTTGGAGAAAGTTTTAAAATTACTGATTTGATTTTATAGTCTGTGTGGATTAATTTAGGCTACTCATACAATCTACATGCTAAAGTGAATCAATGTTTGCAGGGGAATTTCCCGCATTATAAGTGGTGGACCTGCGGGAATTATTAAAATACTCATTGAAGTATTATCTGTTATATTATTTATTTTAATAGTTCAAAAAGTACAATCAATGTTCAAATTTCGATTTTTTAAGAATTGTTGAAAGGTGTCTTTGGTAACACTTTACAATAAGTTTCACTAATTAGCATTAGTTAACTACCTTAGTTAACATTAACTAATAATGAACAATACTTCTACAGCATTTACTAATCTTAGTTAATATTAATTTCACCATTTACTAATACGTTATTAAAATGAAAGGTTGTATTTGTTAACATTAGTTTATGCACTGTGAACTAACATGAACAAACAATGAACAGCTGGATTTTTATTAACTAACATTAAAAAAAATTAATAAATACTGTAACAAATGTATTTCTCATTGTTAGTTCATGTTAGTTAATACATTAACTAATGTTAACTAATTAACCTTATTGTAAAGTGTTCTTTTTAATAAATGCAACACGTTCCCAAAGTCATGTGAAATAATCGTGTTTCATAATCGTGATTTCAATACTGACCAAAATAATCGTGATTATGATTTTTTCCATAATCGAGCAGCCCTAGTGCCTTGCTTTATTACAGAAGACTGTGTGTAAGAGTGCAGGCCGCTTAAAGGGCTTTTGTTTTATAATAATGGATTGACTAAAATGGGAAGAAGAGCTAAATAAATGTCAAGGTTACCCTTTAATTCAGACTCTCTTTCCTTCTAGACCGTGAACTACAACCAACTCTACGCACATATCGAATCGAAATTTACATAAAAATCAAGAATAGATTTGAAGCGAATTGTGAGGAACCAAAAGATTCCCGTCCCTAATATAACAGATCATTATTTGATGGATTTTGCAACATTGAACACTAAACTGAACTGATCTGAATAATGACACTCGTGTTTTTAGACCTGAATGATGAAGTGTGAGGTTTGCTTTATTGATGGTGTTTGAATCGGTGTGTACTGTATGAAGAAGTGAAGCGTGTGTGTGTGATGAAGTGAAGCGTGTGTGTGATGAAGTGAAGCGTGTGTGTGATGAAGTGAAGTGTGTGTGTGTGATGAAGGACTCACCCGCCGGTCAGACGTCACCAGGCTGAACTCCTGCGCACACTTGCCCAGCACCGAGCGATGGGTTTTGCGGAAGGGATGGATGGTGCCCTGAGGAGATGGACAGATCAGATCAGAGAAAACTACATTACCCACAATCCCCACACACACCGTTACCGTGGAAATAGTGTTCGGTGAACTCCCATGGAGCTTTGCTAATGACAAAACTCAGTCACACAAGTCCTGATCCACTCCCATGTGAACGTTTGGGTCAGTGCGATGATTTTATTACTTTGTTTAGAAAGAAATTAATACTTTTATTCATCAAGGACGCATTAAATTTATCAAAAGTGACAGTTGAGACATTTATAATGTTACAAAAGATTCTATTCTTGTTTCTGAAAATTGTGTTGTGTGAGGAAACTATCACTTAAAATATAATTAATTATTAAATTAAAACTTTTTACATTAAAACTTTTTTGAAAAAAACTAAACAAGTGTTTCAAATCCAAAAACTTGGCAAAAGTTTTCACGATATTTTCCCTTTAACGTGAACATTAATAACGCGTGACGTCACATGTGATGTTATGATGAACTTCACATCATATTTCACGCGCATATATGACCATAAATGAGTCTTACCAGCACATATGTGTCAGTCTCGTGCTTCTTTCTGTGCCCTGGAGCATCTGAAGATGAAACACAGTTATTGATATTTCACACACAGTCTGAGGGAAACAGCCTGAGGGAGACTCTCACCCGAGTCCTTGATGCCGATCACGTCCAGCACCACCATGTCAGGCTTATCCGACGGCGACACCTTCCTCTCGGTGACCCCAGACGGCACTACATCCGGCTTATTGCTCAGCTTTCTGCCGTAATAATCAGAAACATGACTGTGATATGGGTTATTATGAGCCATAACTGACGTGGACGAGCCGTCCAGCGCCATCTTTACTTCCGCGGAACGTCCTTCCGTCACGACCTGATCACGTGATGCTTCACGACAGCCAATCACAGCGCTGCCAGTTATTTACTCGGTTAACATCATACACATTTAACTACTGTATAAAACAAAAATTAAATGAGAGAGAATAAAAACACAGAGATATTTTGATAACACTTTACAATAAGGTTCATTAGTTAATGTGTTAACCAACATGAACTAACCATGAGCAATACATTTGTTACTGTATTAGTTCATCTTTGTTAACATTAGTTGATAAAATCCAGCTGTTACGTTAGTTCACGATGCATTAATTTAGTTAACTAATGTTAACTAACAAACCTTATTGTAAAGTGTTATCAATATGTTTTATTTAGTTACAGGGATACAGGTGATCTTTTTAAGTTTCCTATACAAACGACGGTTATTTTAATAAAATTAATGTAATTGATGAACGTGACCAGGATTAACTGTTAAATTTGCTGATTTAACTTTATTATTTATAAATTTGCGTGACTTTATATTTGACAGGAGTTCGTATTAACGCCGGAAATTGCGTCACTGTAGTGTCTGCGCATGCGTGACTCTGTCCTCTAGTTCACAGCGGTTAGCTGCGGTAAAGCGCGCAGCAGTGTTTACTTTTACACGAACTGAATTCATATTCATATTCATCACTGCATAATTCGCTTGTTGACGATGGCAGGAACTCTGGCGCGTAAAGCCGTGGATCATCTCCGCAGTAAAGAGTTCAGAGAGTATCTCATGAGGTCAGTCCCTGTGTTTCTCAATAGCGCTGAGGTAAATAATGTCGATGTTTGAGAGTTATTAAACCGGAATGCAGTGAAATGACTCGCAGCCTCACACAAAGACTGTTGTTATGCTCATAATAAACAGAAAACTGCAGTTTATCGTGTGAAGGACACGAGCTGCAGTTCCGCGGCGAGCCTCCAGGCGGCGCCAGATCCGCGTCATCACCGCGTCATAACAACAACAGTCCAGAGTCCAGCTGACACAAGACTGATGCTCACAAGCACTCTATCATCTGTCAAGCTGTATTTTACGGGTTTTATTTCATTATAAACCGCGCAGGTCATTATTGCTGCCACACGCCAATCTCTGCATATTCACGTTGTTACTATATTTTCATTCCAGAGGTTTAACGCCAGGAATGTGTCTCCTTATCGACTTCTGATGTTACGACACAATAAAACTAACCTGTCACTGTCTTCTGGTTATAGATCTGGACTAGGGTCGGTCTCTTTCTAAAGAGACACTCAGCAGAAGTGAAAATAATAGAAGTAGTAAAGCAAATGTGCTGAGCTAAACATTTTTATTTTAATCATACAAAATAATTTGGACTCTAAAATTGCTAGAAAATCAAAGCCTTTTGTCTAACCAAGCTGTGTTCCACATTCAAAGTTTTAAAGTTGCAATGTTCAATTTCATAACAGTTTTCACAGGATATATTTTGAGTGTTTAAACTTTCGTTTGACTAAGGGTATGTTTACACAACACCATTCTCAACTGAAAGTGGAAAACTTTAAAGCTTTTTGGCTGTTCGTTTACACAACAATGGCGTTTTGGGGCCTGAAAACGCAAGCAAAATGGTGATGTGCATGTTCACTCATGCCTATTACCAGAGCCCGTGTACGGAGAGTCTGGCCACTCCTTGTTAAGTCCTATTGTACCGAATTTTGGTTGTAGTTCCACCAGAGCTCCACTGGGGGCGATCGCCCATGAGTGCAGAATGAATGGGAGTCTATGGGGCTAGACGGCTAAATGTGTCTCTTTCACCCGATTGCCGTTGAGAAATCTCAGATTTGATTGTAGGTTTGAAAAGTGGATTTTGAGGGGTATAGCGCCATAGACCTCCATTCATTCTGCACTCGTCCTGTGAGCGCCCTCATGTGGAGCCAGAGTGGAACTGCAGCCAGTTCAGAAGCCGGAAGTTACTGAGAGTGGAAGTTCTCCCCTTATTAGACATTCTTTGATATTACGTTCTCTGTGGGGTGTTTCTTGACAAAGTGACGTCGCCACCTACTGGCCTGACTTGCATAACAGCCTTAGTAATTTTCGCAGATCCGTGTGAACGGGATTGTTTTGACAACGTTGTGTCTGTTTTCAGTACACTGTTGTCATGTAAACATACCCTAAAACAAAAGGCCATATAAAGCGGGACGTTGACAGTAAACAGGCTGATTCATTCCCCAGGGAATTTTCAGAGTTTTCTTTAGTAAATCATCTTAGGGTTCGTTTACTTGACAACGATGAACTAAAAACAGAAATGTTTTTCCTTTGCGTTTTTCACGTACAAACAACAACATTGTCAAGTCACACGGATCCGCGAAACGACTAGAATCGCGGTGTTCTGCTGCCAGACCAGTAGGTGGCGTTGAAACACTATAGACTGAACATGTGACACGCGTGTGCATGACATCACCGTCTTCACAAATTTGAAAACCATTTTTAAATGTTTGCGTTTCCCAAAACACTGTTGTCGTGTAAATGAACGGCCAAAACACATAAAATGTTTTAGTTTTAAGGTGAAAGCGCTGTTGTGTAAAAAGTGAAAGTGTTACTGTAAAGCCAGTTCTTCTCTCTGTGATTATTTTGAACAACCAGACACTTGATATTGTACATTGCTGATCTTCTGTGAATATGTTTTAACCTCTTGTTCCCGCCGGATCTGCTCTTCCCGTGGGATCGTCCCCTCAGCACGGTAAGTCCTCAGCATTATGCTATCTTATTATTATTATTATTATTATTAATATTATTATGATCATTACTCTATCTCCTGTCCCTCAGCACTTCTGGGGTCCGGTGGCCAACTGGGGTTTGCCCATCGCTGCCATCAGTGACATGAAGAAGAGTCCCGAGATCATCAGCGGCCGGATGACCTTCGGTAAGAGCTGGACAATATTCTGATGTTCTGATCCAATCTGACCTCTGACCTGTAATGCTGCCTGACTCATAATCATACACTGTTGGTTCGTTGGCCAGGAGAACTGAGACTTAGTCTGGTTTCTCACGAGGTGTTTTCCTCCATTCTGTCACTGATGGAGTTTTGGTTCCTTCGCTGTCGCCTCTGGCTTTTGTCTTGCTTAGTTGGAGACATTTAATTTAATATTCACCAATAATATTGATCTCCTTCATTGACACCATTATCTGAGAACTGAACTGAGCTGGACGATGACATCAAGTTTTTCTCCAGAGCGGCTGTATATATAAATGAACTAAATTAATAACTTTTTACAACAAAAATGAAACATCACTGAACTTCCTTAAGCTGGACTGTGACGCTATTCTCTTCTGGAAACAAACTTTGTTGTATTATTTTCCTGTTATCTCTGTAAAGCTGCTTTGAAACACTCTGTGCTGTAAAAAGCGCTAGGCCTATATAAATAAAAGTGACTTGACTAAGAGACACCACAGTGTGCAACAGACAGGCTCTGTGAGGTCAAAGGTGAACTCTGGCTCTGTGAGGTCAAAGGTGAACTCTGGCTCTGTTTCTCCAGCTCTGACCTGCTACTCGCTGCTGTTCATGCGCTTCGCCTATAAGGTCCAGCCGAGGAACTGGCTTCTGTTCGCCTGCCACCTGACCAATGAGACGGCCCAGCTCATCCAGGGCAGCAGACTCATCCGATACAAGTACGGTTATTACCCTCACGTAATGCTTACTGTAAATCCAGACTCATCCGAAACAAGTACGGTTATTATCCTCACGTAATGCTTACTGTAAATCCAGACTCATCCGATACAAGTACGGTTATTACCCTCCCGATACAAGTACGGTTATTACCCTCGCGTAATGCTTACTGTAAATCCAGACTCATCCGATACAAGTACGGTTATTACCCTCACGTAATGCTTACTGTAAATCCAGACTCATCCGATACAAGTACGGTTATTACCCTCACGTAATGCTTACTGTAAATCCAGACTCATCCGATACAAGTACGGTTATTACCCTCGCGTAATGCTTACTGTAAATCCAGACTCATCCGATACAAGTACGGTTATTACCCTCGCGTAATGCTTACTGTAAATCCAGACTCATCCGATACAAGTACGGTTATTACCCTCGCGTAATGCTTACTTTAAATCCAGACTCATCCGATACAAGTACGGTTATTACCCTCGCGTAATGCTTACTGTAAATCCAGACTCATCCGATACAAGTACGGTTATTACCCTCGCGTAATGCTTACTGTAAATCCAGACTCATCCGATACAAGTACGGTTATTACCCTCGCGTAATGCTTACTGTAAATCCAGACTCATCCGATACAAGTACGGTTATTACCCTCGCGTAATGCTTACTGTAAATCCAGACTCATCCGATAC
The DNA here is from genome assembly GCF_963993115.1 of Abramis brama. NCBI lineage: Eukaryota > Metazoa > Chordata > Actinopteri > Cypriniformes > Leuciscidae > Abramis > Abramis brama. The sequence continues at coordinate 34,739,698 of NC_139981.1, read as the reverse complement.
AAGTACGGTTATTATCCTCGCGTACTGCTTACTGTAAATCCAGACTCATCCGATACAAGTACGGTTATTACCCTCGCGTAATGCTTACTGTAAATCCAGACTCATCCGATACAAGTACGGTTATTACCCTCACGTAATGCTTACTGTAAATCCAGACTCATCCGATACAAGTACGGTTATTATCCTCACGTAATGCTTACTGTAAATCCAGACTCATCCGATACAAGTACGGTTATTACCCTCCCGATACAAGTACGGTTATTACCCTCGTGTAATGCTTACTGTAAATCCAGACTCATCCGATACAAGTACGGTTATTACCCTCGCGTAATGCTTACTGTAAATCCAGACTCATCCGATACAAGTACGGTTATTACCCTCGCGTAATGCTTACTGTAAATCCAGACTCATCCGATACAAGTACGGTTATTACCCTCGCGTAATGCTTACTGTAAATCCAGACTCATCCGATACAAGTACGGTTATTACCCTCCCGATACAAGTACGGTTATTACCCTCGCATAATGCTTACTGTAAATCCAGACTCATCCGATACAAGTACGGTTATTACCCTCGCGTAATGCTTACTGTAAATCCAGACTCATCCGATACAAGTACGGTTATTATCCTCGCGTAATGCTTACTGTAAATCCAGACTCATCCGATACAAGTACGGTTATTACCCTCGCGTAATGCTTACTGTAAATCCAGACTCATCCGATACAAGTACGGTTATTATCCTCGCGTAATGCTTACTGTAAATCCAGACTCATCCGATACAAGTACGGTTATTATCCTCGCGTACTGCTTACTGTAAATCCAGACTCATCTGATACAAGTACGGTTATTACCCTCGCGTACTGCTTACTGTAAATCCAGACTCATCCGATACAAGTACGGTTATTACCCTCACGTAATGCTTACTGTAAATCCAGACTCATCCGATACAAGTACGGTTATTACCCTCGCGTAATGCTTACTGTAAATCCAGACTCATCCGATACAAGTACGGTTATTACCCTCGCGTAATGCTTACTGTAAATCCAGACTCATCCGATACAAGTACGGTTATTACCCTCGCGTAATGCTTACTGTAAATCCAGACTCATCCGATACAAGTACGGTTATTACCCTTGCGTAATGCTTACTGTAAATCCAGACTCATCCGATACAAGTACGGTTATTACCCTCGCGTAATGCTTACTGTAAATCCAGACTCATCCGATACAAGTACGGTTATTACCCTCGCGTACTGCTTACTGTAAATCCAGACTCATCCGATACAAGTACGGTTATTACCCTCGCGTAATGCTTACTGTAAATCCAGACTCATCCGATACAAGTACGGTTATTACCCTCACGTAATGCTTACTGTAAATCCAGACTCATCCGATACAAGTACGGTTATTATCCTCACGTAATGCTTACTGTAAATCCAGACTCATCCGATACAAGTACGGTTATTACCCTCCCGATACAAGTACGGTTATTACCCTCGCGTAATGCTTACTGTAAATCCAGACTCATCCGATACAAGTACGGTTATTACCCTCCCGATACAAGTACGGTTATTACCCTCGCGTAATGCTTACTGTAAATCCAGACTCATCCGATACAAGTACGGTTATTACCCTCCCGATACAAGTACGGTTATTACCCTCGCGTAATGCTTACTGTAAATCCAGACTCATCCGATACAAGTACGGTTATTACCCTCACGTACTGCTTACTGTAAATCCAGACTCATCCGATACAAGTACGGTTATTATCCTCACGTAATGCTTACTGTAAATCCAGACTCATCCGATACAAGTACGGTTATTACCCTCCCGATACAAGTACGGTTATTACCCTCGCGTAATGCTTACTGTAAATCCAGACTCATCCGATACAAGTACGGTTATTACCCTCGCGTGATGCTTACTGTAAATCCAGACTCATCCGATACAAGTACGGTTATTACCCTCACGTAATGCTTACTGTAAATCCAGACTCATCCGATACAAGTACGGTTATTATCCTCACGTAATGCTTACTGTAAATCCAGACTCATCCGATACAAGTACGGTTATTACCCTCCCGATACAAGTACGGTTATTACCCTCGCATAATGCTTACTGTAAATCCAGACTCATCCGATACAAGTACGGTTATTACCCTCGCGTAATGCTTACTGTAAATCCAGACTCATCCGATACAAGTACGGTTATTATCCTCGCGTAATGCTTACTGTAAATCCAGACTCATCCGATACAAGTACGGTTATTACCCTCGCGTAATGCTTACTGTAAATCCAGACTCATCCGATACAAGTACGGTTATTATCCTCGCGTAATGCTTACTGTAAATCCAGACTCATCCGATACAAGTACGGTTATTATCCTCGCGTACTGCTTACTGTAAATCCAGACTCATCTGATACAAGTACGGTTATTACCCTCGCGTACTGCTTACTGTAAATCCAGACTCATCCGATACAAGTACGGTTATTACCCTCACGTAATGCTTACTGTAAATCCAGACTCATCCGATACAAGTACGGTTATTATCCTCACGTACTGCTTACTGTAAATCCAGACTCATCCGATACAAGTACGGTTATTATCCTCACGTAATGCTTACTGTAAATCCAGACTCATCCGATACAAGTACGGTTATTACCCTCGCGTAATGCTTACTGTAAATCCAGACTCATCCGATACAAGTACGGTTATTACCCTCGCGTAATGCTTACTGTAAATCCAGACTCATCCGATACAAGTACGGTTATTACCCTCGCGTAATGCTTACTGTAAATCCAGACTCATCCGATACAAGTACGGTTATTACCCTCGCGTAATGCTTACTGTAAATCCAGACTCATCCGATACAAGTACGGTTATTACCCTCGCGTAATGCTTACTTTAAATCCAGACTCATCCGATACAAGTACGGTTATTACCCTCGCGTAATGCTTACTGTAAATCCAGACTCATCCGATACAAGTACAGTTATTACCCTCGCGTAATGCTTACTGTAAATCCAGACTCATCCGATACAAGTACGGTTATTACCCTCGCGTAATGCTTACTGTAAATCCAGACTCATCCGATACAAGTACGGTTATTACCCTCGCGTAATGCTTACTGTAAATCCAGACTCATCCGATACAAGTACGGTTATTATCCTCGCGTACTGCTTACTGTAAATCCAGACTCATCCGATACAAGTACGGTTATTACCCTCGCGTAATGCTTACTGTAAATCCAGACTCATCCGATACAAGTACGGTTATTACCCTCACGTAATGCTTACTGTAAATCCAGACTCATCCGATACAAGTACGGTTATTATCCTCACGTAATGCTTACTGTAAATCCAGACTCATCCGATACAAGTACGGTTATTACCCTCCCGATACAAGTACGGTTATTACCCTCGTGTAATGCTTACTGTAAATCCAGACTCATCCGATACAAGTACGGTTATTACCCTCGCGTAATGCTTACTGTAAATCCAGACTCATCCGATACAAGTACGGTTATTACCCTCGCGTAATGCTTACTGTAAATCCAGACTCATCCGATACAAGTACGGTTATTACCCTCGCGTAATGCTTACTGTAAATCCAGACTCATCCGATACAAGTACGGTTATTACCCTCGCGTAATGCTTACTGTAAATCCAGACTCATCCGATACAAGTACGGTTATTACCCTCGCGTAATGCTTACTGTAAATCCAGACTCATCCGATACAAGTACGGTTATTACCCTCGCGTACTGCTTACTGTAAATCCAGACTCATCCGATACAAGTACGGTTATTACCCTCGCGTAATGCTTACTGTAAATCCAGACTCATCCGATACAAGTACGGTTATTACCCTCACGTAATGCTTACTGTAAATCCAGACTCATCCGATACAAGTACGGTTATTATCCTCACGTAATGCTTACTGTAAATCCAGACTCATCCGATACAAGTACGGTTATTACCCTCCCGATACAAGTACGGTTATTACCCTCGCGTAATGCTTACTGTAAATCCAGACTCATCCGATACAAGTACGGTTATTACCCTCCCGATACAAGTACGGTTATTACCCTCGCGTAATGCTTACTGTAAATCCAGACTCATCCGATACAAGTACGGTTATTACCCTCCCGATACAAGTACGGTTATTACCCTCGCGTAATGCTTACTGTAAATCCAGACTCATCCGATACAAGTACGGTTATTACCCTCACGTACTGCTTACTGTAAATCCAGACTCATCCGATACAAGTACGGTTATTATCCTCACGTAATGCTTACTGTAAATCCAGACTCATCCGATACAAGTACGGTTATTACCCTCCCGATACAAGTACGGTTATTACCCTCGCGTAATGCTTACTGTAAATCCAGACTCATCCGATACAAGTACGGTTATTACCCTCGCGTGATGCTTACTGTAAATCCAGACTCATCCGATACAAGTACGGTTATTACCCTCACGTAATGCTTACTGTAAATCCAGACTCATCCGATACAAGTACGGTTATTATCCTCACGTAATGCTTACTGTAAATCCAGACTCATCCGATACAAGTACGGTTATTACCCTCCCGATACAAGTACGGTTATTACCCTCGCATAATGCTTACTGTAAATCCAGACTCATCCGATACAAGTACGGTTATTACCCTCGCGTAATGCTTACTGTAAATCCAGACTCATCCGATACAAGTACGGTTATTATCCTCGCGTAATGCTTACTGTAAATCCAGACTCATCCGATACAAGTACGGTTATTACCCTCGCGTAATGCTTACTGTAAATCCAGACTCATCCGATACAAGTACGGTTATTATCCTCGCGTAATGCTTACTGTAAATCCAGACTCATCCGATACAAGTACGGTTATTATCCTCGCGTACTGCTTACTGTAAATCCAGACTCATCTGATACAAGTACGGTTATTACCCTCGCGTACTGCTTACTGTAAATCCAGACTCATCCGATACAAGTACGGTTATTACCCTCACGTAATGCTTACTGTAAATCCAGACTCATCCGATACAAGTACGGTTATTATCCTCACGTACTGCTTACTGTAAATCCAGACTCATCCGATACAAGTACGGTTATTATCCTCACGTAATGCTTACTGTAAATCCAGACTCATCCGATACAAGTACGGTTATTACCCTCGCGTAATGCTTACTGTAAATCCAGACTCATCCGATACAAGTACGGTTATTACCCTCGCGTAATGCTTACTGTAAATCCAGACTCATCCGATACAAGTACGGTTATTACCCTCGCGTAATGCTTACTGTAAATCCAGACTCATCCGATACAAGTACGGTTATTACCCTCGCGTAATGCTTACTGTAAATCCAGACTCATCCGATACAAGTACGGTTATTACCCTCGCGTACTGCTTACTGTAAATCCAGACTCATCCGATACAAGTACGGTTATTACCCTCGCGTAATGCTTACTGTAAATCCAGACTCATCCGATACAAGTACGGTTATTACCCTCGCGTAATGCTTACTGTAAATCCAGACTCATCCGATACAAGTACGGTTATTACCCTCGCGTACTGCTTACTGTAAATCCAGACTCATCCGATACAAGTACGGTTATTACCCTCGCGTAATGCTTACTGTAAATCCAGACTCATCCGATACAAGTACGGTTATTACCCTCGCGTAATGCTTACTGTAAATCCAGACTCATCCGATACAAGTACGGTTATTACCCTCGCGTACTGCTTACTGTAAATCCAGACTCATCCGATACAAGTACGGTTATTACCCTCGCGTACTGCTTACTGTAAATCCAGACTCATCCGATACAAGTACGGTTATTACCCTCGCGTAATGCTTACTGTAAATCCAGACTCATCCGATACAAGTACGGTTATTACCCTCGCGTAATGCTTACTGTAAATCCAGACTCATCCGATACAAGTACGGTTATTATCCTCACGTAATGCTTACTGTAAATCCAGACTCATCCGATACAAGTACGGTTATTACCCTCACGTACTGCTTACTGTAAATCCAGACTCATCCGATACAAGTACGGTTATTACCCTCGCGTAATGCTTACTGTAAATCCAGACTCATCCGATACAAGTACGGTTATTACCCTCGCGTAATGCTTACTGTAAATCCAGACTCATCCGATACAAGTACGGTTATTACCCTCGCGTAATGCTTACTGTAAATCCAGACTCATCCGATACAAGTACGGTTATTACCCTCGCGTAATGCTTACTGTAAATCCAGACTCATCCGATACAAGTACGGTTATTACCCTCGCGTAATGCTTACTGTAAATCCAGACTCATCCGATACAAGTACGGTTATTACCCGAGCGTGATGCTTACTGTAAATCCAGACTCATCCGATACAAGTACGGTTATTATCCTCGCGTAATGCTTACTGTAAATCCAGACTCATCCGATACAAGTACGGTTATTATCCTCGCGTACTGCTTACTGTAAATCCAGACTCATCCGATACAAGTACGGTTATTATCCTCACGTAATGCTTACTGTAAATCCAGACTCATCCGATACAAGTACGGTTATTACCCTCATGTAATGCTTACTGTAAATCCAGACTCATCCGAACCGTGAATTTTGTGATGTGTTGCACCTCTAACGACCTGTTATTATCATCATCTAATGCTTATATGATCCTGTCTGTGCGTGAGTTCAGGCTGGTCTGGGCCAGTACAGTACTGGTGCAGTAATGCGCTGTGTGTTCCTCTTCCTCAGCATGGAGAAGAAGACGGCCAAATGATGAGGTTTCAGCGGCTCCTTCCCCTCGGCCTCTTCAGATCAAACATCTCTTCGGTTTTAATGCAAATAAATAATCATAGATGATCCGTTTTATGCAGTTTTCTGTCTCTGTTACACAAGCCTTACAACACAGTCGTGAAGGTTATAGTTTGTATGTAATGTAGAAATATCTGATTAATTTATTTTCATTCATAATGAAATCAGTGTGTTTAAAAATTAATTATGGAGAAAATAAAAAAAATAACATAATGCTTTTGCTGTTTTTGACTGACTATCCTTTCATCATTCTATTTATCCATCATCCATCCTTTCATCATTCCTTCCATCCATCCATCCTTTCATCATTCTATATATATATCGTTCTCTTTATTGTTCTGTCCATCCATATCTATCTATCATCATCTATCTTTCCATCGTTCTATCCATCCATCCATCTTTCTGTCTAACTATATCTATCCAAATATCCATCCATCCAAATCCTTCTATCTATTGATCCATCATCTATCTATCGTTTTATCTGTCTCGTTCTATCTGTTTCTGTCCATTTATGCATCCATCCAAATCTATCATTCTATCTATCATCTAACTATTGTTCTGTCTTTATCGTTCTATACATCCATATCTATCTGTCTGTCTATCATTCTAGCCATATATCCATCCATCCATCATCTATCCATCATCTATCCATCTATCCATCTATCTATCTATCTATCTATCTATCTATCTATCTATCTATCTATCTATCCATACATCCGTCTGTCTTCTATCTATTGTTCTATATATCCATCCATCTCATTCTGTCCATCTATCATCGTTCTATCCATATATGCATTCATATAATTATATCTATCATCTAACTATCGTTCTATCTTTATTCTATGCATCCATATCTGTCTGTCGTTCTGTTCATATCCATATCATTCTGTCCATCTATCGTTCTATCTATCCATATATCCATCTGTCTGTCTGTTTGTCTATATAATCTATCTATCCGTATCTCTGTCCATCCATCCTTCAAGAATAATGACTGAAATTTCAATCTGTTCTTCAAGCAAACTGATCAGAGGCCATCAGAAGACTGATGTAATGTAATATACATGTTATGAAATGTTTACGGCGCGTTGATGTCACAATGGAGATGTCCTGGATATCCTTAAATAAATGTGTGTCCATGGAAGAAATGCACAGAGGTTTGGAACGACACGAGTAAATAATGACAGAACTTTTATTAAACGGTTCCTGAAGAACTGCGGCTCAAACACTGATACTGATGATGATATAATAAACTCATCTGGCATTGCATCACCATAAAAAGAGATATTTTTAATGAAATGTGTTTCCAGGAAATAGACGGGTCCAGGCCTATTTGTTGCAGAACATTTAATATTTGACAAACTAATTAATTAACACAGACATAAACTATGCAAATAATCAAAATGTAAAACATTGAAAGTATACATAGAAAATAGTGACTTTTATTCAGTACAAAAATCTACAGTAAACAAATCCTAGCTCCTCTTTCAGCATGTGGTGTTAATCCGGCTTCACTGATTCTTCTTCATGCGTGAGAAACCCTTCGTTCACTTCGACTGTAACTCGCTAACTAGGAATGAAAGAGTGACTGTTTCACAAGTCGTCGCCGGTGATGACGAGACTACTCTGCATTTCATTCCCCAGGATAAACCCATCATCTTCATCCTCCTGTGAACAACAAAGCCATTATAAAAAGAGTGTACTTATCTCCAGTGTTGGGGTAACTCATTACAAGTAACTTGAGTTACGTAATCAGATTACTTTTTCAAGTAAAGTACCGCATTACTTTTAAATGTACAGCAAAATATCTGTGTTACTTTTTCACATTTATTGACTGACAGCTCTCCTGTCCTCATGTTGAGACAAATCTCAGTGCAGAGGCGTGTGTGTGCGTGTGTGTGTGTGTGTGTAAACATGATGGTTATTGTAGTTCTAGACTAAATGTGAGCGTGCATTTACTCATCTCACTGGCACAAAAAAAGACTTATTCCTCAAAATGAATAAAATCAGTGAAATGCAAAATCAGAATAATATGCAAGTAATTAAATTATGTTAAAACAAATATTTTTATGCATTTAATCTCACTTTCTGACCTTCGATGATTCAGTTAAACCATAAGCAAAATGACTATAGATTTTTATTTATTAGTGAAGTAAGTGTTGAACTTTCTTCTCCTGCATCTATTCTTCTGTTCTCCAGAATGAAAGGTTTGTTTGAGTGGCGCCCTCTACTGTACATGCCTGAATCTGCATTTACTTCAGCCTTATTAATTTAAACTTTGGTTTACATTTAAATCTTTACATTTGCCCAAAAATAGAACTTATTTGTTTTAAAAAATAAACAAGTCCAGCCCAGGTGAGAAAAAGTAACGTAAAAGTAACATAATGCATTACTTTTCAAAGTAGCTTTCCTCAACACTGTTTATCTCAGTTCAAATCCACTTAAAAATACAGTCAGCTTAGTTAAATCATGGCTAAACGGCACTAAAGAGCGTTTACTCGCCTCATCCTTTTGCTTGTAGTTTTTCTCCGTGCCTCTGTACGAAACCACATGGATGAGGGTGTAAATCCTGTAATGGAAGACAACAGGGCTTAAGTCTCAAATAAACAAGGTCCATATATCTGTAATATTGGATGGGTTGTTCAGGTGCCGGTGTGACGGTGCGTGACGAGTGTTGTACCTGTGGTAGAGCATCGCCAGGAACTGAACGATGAGCAGAATGGCAAAAGACAGCAGAAACATCAAGCTCAGCGGCTCCACCCTCATGGGGTCTGGTGCCAGCGTTTTGTTTGGATAGTACTTGGGGATCTCGATGCTCAGAACATCACCGCCAATGGCCTGGAGGAAGAACGTCGCTACAACCCATAGGACGTTAATTATGAAGTACAAAAACACTGCCTGCACACACAAAAAGAGAGAATAGTTCACATTTAGCATACGAAGTTACGGGCCAGAAAAGATGAGCTGTTAATTTGCCAACCGTACCTTGTTTCGTAGAGACTTCAGCTCCCTTGTCACTTCGTCGAGATGAGCTTTGTCATCTTGAATGGGCTTGAGATAACGCTCTAGTAGTTTATTCCAGAAATCGGTTTCGTCCTGGAAACACAGGGAAACAGTTTTCTTATCTTCATATGAAATTGTAGCACAAGCAAATTCATTACCAAAAATGATATGGCTCAATTTAAAAGTCGATCAGTTAATTTAGCCAAATGCATTGATAAACCACTGAAGCTTCACACTACATGATTCTAGTTAAGAAAGAAAAACAACAACGGGGAAAAAAAACGAATAACTCCTGAGACAACTCGTTGTTCCCAAGTCATATTAAAGATTTGTATAATATGAACGAATCATTCATGATTGACCCATTTCTTCTGTTCAGACGCGAGTAAAAACAGGAACACACTGGAGAGCCGCTTTATAGTAGAAACTGAATCTGTAATTCTGACTGAAAGAGACACTGACACTGTTTTTCATGTTTAATACTGTAAAGCTGCTGCTTTAAATCAATCTATTGTATAAAGTGCTGTATGAGTAAACGTGACGTGACTGTAGATCTGAATCTCAGAGCTGGAGCAAACATCTCCACATCACTATGATCAGATGCTTTCTGAACTGCTGTTTTCTCATTGTTATTGTGTGTTTATTCTGTTACTGAGAGGAAAGAGCAGCTCATGTTTACTCATTCATCTAAATGTGGGCGGAGTCAGGAGGTTCGCTACATAATTGTGGGGGCGAGTCATGATGTTTGTCAATATAATTGTGGGCGGAGTCATGATGTTCGTTAACAGAATTGTGGGCGGAGTCATGATGTTTGTCAACATAATTGTGGGCGGAGTCATGATGTTCGTTAACAGAATTGTGGGCGAGTCATGATGTTTGTCAACATAATTGTGGGCGGAGTCATGATGTTCGTTAACAGAATTGTGGGCGAGTCATGATGTTCGCAACATAATTGTGGGCGGAGTCATGATGCTTGTTAACAGAATTGTGGGCGGAGTCATGATGTTCGCAACATAATTGTGGGCGGAGTCATGATGTTCGCAAGATAATTGTGGGCGGAGTCATGATGTTCACTAACAGACTTGTGGGCGGAGTCAGTATGTTTGCTACATAATTGTGGGCGGAGTCATGATGTTCACAACATAATTGTGGGTGGAGTCATGATGTTCACTACAGAATAGTGGTTGGAGTCATGATGTTTACTACATAATTTTGGGGGCGGAGTCATGATGTTTGCTAAAATAATTATGAGCGGAGTCATGATGTTTGCTAACATAGTTGTTGGCGGAGTCATGATGTTCGTTATAGAATTGTGGGCGGAGTCATGATGCTCACAACATCATTGTGGGTGGAGTCATGATGTTCACTACATAATTGTGGGCGGAGTCATGACGTTTACTACATAATTGTGGGCGGAGTCATGACGTTTACTACATAATTTTGGGGGCGGAGTCATGATGTTTGCTAAAAGAATTATGAGCGGAGTCATGATGTTTGCTAACATAATTGTTGGTGGAGTCATGATGTTTTGCTAACAGTGTAATCGCTGCAAAGGTATTTAAAGCTTATTTTTACTCCTGAGCGAAGAGAAAATAATAAGTTCGCTGTGAGTATATCAGGGCCTTAAATCTTAACCATTCACAAAACCTTACCTCAGATAGTTTCTCAACCTGTGGCGCCACAAGCGTTCTCTCGATCCCCCTCTTGACGCGACGCTCCAGTCTCTGCGCTCCGTTCTCGATGCGGTTGGACTTTACGATGCGTCGGGCGGCTTCATTCAGGGCGTATTGCAGTTCCTCCAGCTGAGTCTCGGTCAGCACATCCTCCGGACCCACTTTATCCCTCAGCTCATCATTCAGGGTGTCGGTGAGAATCGACACCAGTTCCTCACACAGATCCTCCTGGTTCTTGTTCCTCAGTGTGTATCTGATCTGTTCCTGAAGGTTTCTCTTCAGATTTGCATAGGTCAGTTTCTTCAGGAACTCTCTCTTCACGGGCTCCACCCAATCTGTCCATTAGAATAAGAATTTTTAATAATAGTTCAATGCACAGACCAACTTTACACTCAACTTTACACACAGACCAACATGAAACCACGTGTTCTAGAAAAGGGAGATATCTGTATGATGAGATGTCATCTCTTACCACTCTCAGGCACAACTTCCTTCGGCTCCAAATTATTGTAATCAGAATCATAATCATCATCGTCGTCGTCCTCATCGTCTGTGAAGTCTGTGTCATCGTTAAAGTGGTCCACTTTCTTCTCAATGCTTTTGGAACTCCCACTGTATTTGGAGAGACCATTTGTAAACCAATAAGAACTTTTCTTCAGCATTGCAATGGTAATCCAAACACATTTTCATATTCTTTACCTTCTCTCGGAGTCCGTGTCTTTTTCCTTGTTGTCCTTGTTGAGGTTCTCTTTGGATTGGTCCTTCTTATGGCTCATCTCCTGGTCGTAGTCCAGAATGTGTTTGTTGGCCTCTAAATGGCTCGGTTCTTCATCGGCGCTCTGAGCCAGCAGCTCGATGGGCTCGGGTTTGGCAGCTTGTGTTGGATTGACGGCTTGCTGCATTTGTTGAAGCAGCAGATTTTCGGTCTCTTGAGTGACTTGGATTTTCACATCCCAACAGCACATTTTGCAGTCGCGATTGCACACGACACCCACTTGCTTTTTCTGCTCCTTGCCCTTGCTGGTTTCTCGAGTTCCCCAAGATACAATGTGCATGTTGACTAGAGAGTATATGGTGAGGAGGAGATAGCCACTGGGAATGCAGATGAAGTACATCAGACCGTAGATGATCAGAGTGCTCTCTTGAGGGTGAAGAATGGCTGTCACCAAGTACATAATCGCACCGGACACCAGGAAGAGTCCCGTAGGAGTTATAAATGTTTGTTGTATAACCATGTCACCTAAAGTGAGAAGTCCAATGAGGTGGAATGTCACAAAGCACATTTTCAACACAATTCAAATGCAAAGAAAAAACGACAATTAACAATAATTACCAATAATGGAAAAGAAGGACGCAGTCATCAGGAAGGCATATATGACACTCAGAATGGCAGCAATCGTGATTTGGAAGTTGGGTTTGGCCAAAAAACATATGATCATGTAAACTGTCGGAGGTATAACCGCAATTATTATGGAAAGAGTGCCTGAAAGTTTAAACACGAATTGGAATGCTCCTAAAATGGAAAAAGAGAAAATTAGCAGACTTTGTACTCACTTTTCATACTTTTATATATTCACAGAAACATTTTCATTATGTGTATCATTAAATAACCATCCACTCCTGCTCCTGGAGGGCCACCTGGAGAATTCAGCTCCAACCCCAGTTAAACACACCTGAACCTGCTAATCAAGGTCTCACAAGGCAGACTAGAAACGTCCAGGCAGGTGTTTTGAGGCGAGTTGAAGAAAAACTCTTCTCCAGGACCGAGTTTGGACACGCCTATCATAGTATCTTGATGATTCTTTATGTATTTTTAAAGTTACTTTGCTGGGGGTAAAAAACAGGTCATACCAGCCTAAGAAGGTCAGATGGTTAACCAGCTCAACCGAGTTTCTACCAGATTAGGTAATACACCAAACCTTTACAGGTTGACCAAATGGTCTACTACATGGTTCCTCAAATCCAGGCCTGGATTGCCACTGTCCGTCAGAGTTTAGCTCAAACCATGATCAAACACTGATGCAATTTTCTATTAACTCGGAAGACCTTGACTAACTTGTTCAGGTGTGTTTGGTTGGATCCCTGAAATCCCTTTCCTTGTTTTTCACCAAGTCTTTGAAAATGTACCTGCAATCATGAGGGTAACAGATGCAGGGCCCAGAATGGAGGAAGCCACGGTGAAAATCTGATACAAGATGTAGAGCATGGATATGGAGGTGTTCCTCTTGACCGTTTCTCTCCCGCTGTGGAGCAGATCGAGAGTGTTGGCCAGTGTCGAAGGACCCCATCGACGTCTCTGGTTGTAAAACTCTTTGAACTCTTGAGGAGAGTTGGTGTAAGCATCGGAGGCGGCGTTATACTCCACACGCCAGCCCTGCTGCAGGAGAAGCGTGCACAGCCAACGGTCCTCACCTAAACGTGAGCGGTGGAGTAAGATGATGAGCTGGCAGGACTTAAAGGAAGCTGACTGTACACATTCACACAGAATGATCTGAACAGAAGAACCATATGCAATAAGCCTTGCTAATTGTCTATTACACTGGGCTGCGTTTCCTAAAAGCATCGCAAGCGTAAGTTGATCGAAGAACAATTGCCACCAATGGTCTTTATAATCAACTTAGGCTTACAATGCTTTTGGGAAAAATACATGCCAGAGTTACATGCCTTTTTTTGGGGGGGGGGGGGGGGGGGTTAGTTTTTTTCAGGCCATTCATTCCCCCCCAAACCCACAGGTAGGGATTTACCTTGATCGTACTGCACATACTCAGAGGCTCGGCTGGCTTTGGTGGTGTATCGTTTCAGGACGTTGTCGTCCATCAGCGCAGATCCTCTGAACAGACTGAAACAGCCTGGACTGCACAGGACCGACCCAAACACGTGCTCCGCTGTCTTCTGGAGCCAGTGACCCACTGCATACTCGAACTTCTGATACCACACCATTGGGCCTGAAACGTCACATTCACAGAGCCAAAGAGCATGAATCGCTGTTTTGAACTATGGAGTGTAGTGTGCATAACTGCATTTGAGCAGTTTGTTTCTCCAGGCCAGTCTTTCTGATAGCTGAGCAAAGTTATCGCATTGTAAATGGTGGTTGTCAAGTTTAGTTAAGATTAGCTATCTTTTCGATGGATCTTCCCAGCATGTATGGTGTGGTGCAACGTTTATATAAAACTGCAATAATTCCCGGAAAGGGTCAATGGACTTTGTATATTGATCAGTGTTTGAATTGCAGGTCAATAAAAGGGCACGTCATTATCTGCTATATAATCCAGCGGAATTAAATAGCAGATAATGAGGGAAAAAGAGCAGAAGAACAAAAGACGATCTACACACCAACCCAAAACAAGAGTTCAGATGCACGCAAGAGCTTGCTAGTCGCCTATACGCTGAGTTTCGATTAAGTTTTGTGACACGCTCGACAAACTTCACGGAAAGGAAACTGAGATGGCAGAAATCTGCATCCAGTGTGTTTTCATTATTTTACAAAAGACACAGTTTCGGATGATGTCTTATCTGTATGACCTCAAATTACAAAGTATTTTAAGTTTTTTCCACTCTTATAATGAGACAAAATCACGTGGCATTGTGCTGATTTGTGTCATGGAAGTCCAGTAATAAAATATGATTGTCCTGGAAATGGGAAGCTTAAAGTGACGCATCACTCGCTGGTTTTTTTCATGGAAAGTTGAAGTAGGCTCAGATTTAGATGCCACTTTTTTTCCTTCTCGCTCATCTTTCCGTGATTTCTCCCAAAACTGTAAAATTGAATGCGCATCCGCCATTGCATGCGCAAAGAAAATGACAGCGCAGGCTACGCACATCACGTTAATGAATCTAAAGGGGGACTAAATGCCGCTAGGACTAAATGCCGCTAGGTGGAACAAATTGTAATTTGCACTACTGTCTTTTCAAAATAAATAAAAGAAACCTAGCATTGGGGATTTCCTGTTGTACCGAACTCGTATCGAACCGTGACCCCAAACCCGAGGTACGCAGCGAACCGTGACTTCTGTGTACCGCTACGCCCTTACTGAACACGGATGATTCTTACCCATTCCAGTGGGGTGGATCCGTCCACACGCGGCGCCCACGGTGTCATACATTCTCAGACGGTCGACCAGCAGTATCAGAGCGCCGGGCTGGAAGTCTGTGTCTCCATCCAAAGCCATGATATACGTGTTGTCATCAGATATATGCTTCCTCTTGCTATCATTATCATGAGTAGGTAGTAAATAAGTCTCACTATCTAAGGATATGAGACTGGCACGGCATGGGTTGTTCTGTCTCTGTAAGAACACAGTGTCAAAAAACATAAAGTTATCTTCAGCCGTATGTGGTTTTCTGGGTGGTTTTGACATGGCTGCTCAAGTCAAAAGAGTTCGTCCTTGTGTCTCTGGTCTCTAGATATGGCTTGGGTTCTTCAATGCAAGTGTGCGAGACCTTTTAGCGTAAATCTAATCAGCTGTACGGTTTATGCATGCGGCACAGACAGTTTAGGGTTAGGCGTTTGCTTGAATCACTAAACCAACATATGAGCAATAGAGTAATAGTGAAGCTTGACTTATCAAACATCACCAGTGACTGAACGATCAATGAAAACTTACTGTTATTTTCTGAGGGTTTTTGACATAGTATCCTTTCCAACCAAGGAGGTAATACAGGTACATGATCTGAAAATGCACACGTGTTCAGTCAGGTTCAGGTAAGCATTCAAAGACTGAATTATTCTTCATACTAAGGAATAAGGCTTTGACGTTCACCTGTGACCATCTCTTTTTATTTCGAATCAGAGCTTTGTCCTTCAGGTGGACATAAAGCATGTTTCCCTCCGGCATGACGAACACAAGACGACCACCGTACGGTGTTTCAATGATAGAAACCTCATCGGGCTCCTTATTTGTAAATACCCTTAAAGACAAAAAAAACAGGGAAATTTGGTTTACAGTTGGTTGTGAAATATCAATAACATCAACCTGCCCAAATGAGTCACATACCATAAGCTGATAATGGATAGGAAAACTTTGCCTTACCTGTACACCTCCATGACAACAATTATAAGATCGGAAACATATGTGTTGACAAGCTTTGTCTCGGTGCCAGTTTCTTTGTCTTTTTCTATCATGAAGGCATCGTCAACATAAATATGGCACTCAAAGTCAAAGACATCCTTGTGTTCCTCCTTTGGATCTCCTCTGTATCTGTCCAATCTGAAACCAACAAACAAGGGATATGAATACAGAACAGCAGCCGGCTGCTCGAAAGTTAAGAAAAGCCTTAGTGATAATATATACCAAGGACCAACTAGGTTTTTCTGAAGGGGGTTCGAGCTGTAATACATTTCCACTGCTCATCCATCACAGTATAAATACCTGAACATTGAGGTCAAGATTTTCAGCATCTCGTCATATGTTTCATGCCACATTGTTGCACAAAGGTAAATGACACAGTTTTCCACTTCAATGTCACTACTGCATGACAGAAGGAAACAGAGTGACTCGATTAATGCACTTGTACTGTATTATGTGTATCGCATACATCATGATTCTGTCTGAATGTACGTACCTCTCCTTGTTTGCCGTACGAATGACTTTCATTTTGGTGTTCAGCAGCATCGAGAGGTCAATGAAGGCGGATTCATACAGGCGACGTACGAAAAGCTGAGAGGTGCGTTCAATTCTCTGCACTTTTATTTTCCACACGTAATACGTGCTCGCGATGAGCCCGAGCCACATGCAGACCCCCTCCAGCGCCAGCATGGAGAACGGCCACATGGCGTATGGATTGTTGAGTGACGTTCTGCAGATGCTATAGGAAATCTCCAGAATTACAACCGGGGTGGTATTGACGTCCTTGATATTTTCAAGTTCATAGCAAAATGGCCAGAACGGAGAGGAAATGACTTGTGTAGAATTGTCAATGCCAGTAATTACGGCCATGGTAGTTGCAATTGTAGGTGGAGGGACTAGATGTTCAGCTTGCGTCAAGAAAAGTATAATGCCCAGGATTAGTGTTACTGGACCGATTAATGACACCGGCAGGGCAAAACCATATCTCACAGCGTGGATCTTACAGGCCACGACTCCGAACCAGTGGCACGCAGCAGAGCAGAACGCCTGCAGGAAAAACAGCCCGACACCTATCTCTACCGTGCCTTTACTGGCTTTGGTGTACGCATCCCAGTCGATGGGATTGTCAGCAATCAGGCAGAAATACAGAAAGTACACCCCCAGAGTCACGACTATTCGGAGCAGGCTGGTGAACAGATACACAGTGTCTCTGAAAGAGTCCAGTTCCTTGAGCATCTCCTGAATGTTAGTGCTGGCCTGAAAAGGGTTCTCCCACCAGTTCAGAGAAACCAACACCGAGGCAAAAATCGCAATGCCGACATATAAGTAACACTGTTCTACTTGTCCAATGGTGTGTGTGGATTCTCTCACGTAGTAGTCGATCCCCAGTAGAGTGTAACCGCTGAGCACTAGGATGAGGGAGCATATGGGGTAGATGATCATCCAGTTTCTAGTCTGCAAGCGGAAGGCGATCTGTAGCATGGATGAAAGGATGCAGATCCCTCCAGGGATGCAGAGGTTTGTGAGGATATCAAGCTTAGGCATCACGATGAGCACCAGCACTGCTGTCCCGACCGCCACCAGACTCTCAATCCCACACATCTGCAGAAGCATTAACAGCACATTTCAGCTTCCAGTGCACTCAAGGTATACATATCATCAGATCATGCGTGTTTGACTACTCTTCTGCCATCAAGTCATCATTGTTATCTAATAGCACAAGCATATCCTTCCCTAAAGATCGTCTGGTATGTCTAACCTGCAGGAACATCCAAATAAAATCAGCTTTTGATGGTCGCTGGTTTTGCATAGCTGCTCAAAGCTGGGGCCGGTTGCATAAAGCTCTAAGACAGTCTTACAACTTAGACATCAATTTATTTTCTTTAAGACTGTTCATATCTTTTTTAAATCATTTACATAAAAATGTAGATTACCCTAATTTGATAGCAAAAACTAAGACTGACTGCCCTTGATTAACTGCTATTGGGTCATATTTGAACTTAAGACACTGTCTTAACATAATGGTTATGTTTATGCAACCGCCCCCCTGGTCTTTCTTGGTTTGTAGTTGGCCAAGCTGGTCTATGTGGTTGATTAGCTGAATCTACGGAGGCCTTGGTGCATAAACTTGTTCAACTGGGATAGAGAATGAAGACCACCTTGGCAATTGTATAGATTAAGATGGTCGACTAGTAGATTAGCTCTCATTTTAGCTTTAATATTTTTAGTGGTGCTGCTCTAAAGCCGGCGTCACCAGTCCTTCTCCTGGATAGCTACAACCCTGATGAAACACAAGCGAATCAAGGGCTTCAGGGTTACAACAAGCTGAGTCTGCAGGAAAGTAGATCTCCAGGAGCAGGCTTGGACACCCCTACTGTATAACAACTTTCAGATGTTGTGTACACTTCACAATATTGCCAGATGCGTGGTAAGCGCTGCAGGTGTTATGATGGTCTCGGACATGGAGATGTGCCTTTGACTTTACTCACACCCACTTTCGCACCCAAGCTGTTTCACGTTTGATTTGGATTCGACGGAAAGCTGGGATATCTGAGAGAGTACGTTTTTCCATCTACGCATGTCAACTAGTTTCATGCATGCAAACCAATTTGTGGGTCTTGTTCATGATCATATATACAGCACAAAAGTCTAGACATTTTTAACTCAAGAAACCCCTTAAGAACCGCGTCTGAACGGTATCTGATGAACACGCACCTGCATAATTATACAGCGCTTTCTTAAGGTGGGCTAGTGGTTAGTGAACCATTGGACTTATTCATTACTTTTCGTACAAAATTTGCCATAAAGGTACTTGAAGTTCATGTTATTTTGCATCACGTCAACTTACGATTCCCAGCGTCTTTGGGTTAGGGGCCACATAGCTCTTGAAGAGACACTTCCACATAGACTTCAGGAACATCAGGAAGTTCGGCATCACCAGGACACACATCAACAGCAGCGTGTACAACTGCTGGTCCACTTTGTTCCTCAAAGACTTTGGACTGGACAGAGTGGTCAGAACCAGCAGAGAGCCCTGCGATACAGATGAACAGCCTTGACATTAAAGGAGAAGTTCACTTTTAAAATGAAAATTCTGTCATCATATAATCACCCTCATGTTGTTTCAAACCTGTATGAATTTCTTTCTTCTGCTGAACAGAAAGGAAGATATTTAGAAGAATGTCAGCAACCAGACAGTTTTTGGGTCCCATTGACTTCCATAGTATATTTTTTCCCTACTATGGAAGTCAATGGGACCCAAAAACTGCCTGGTTACTGACATTCTTCTAAATATCTTCCTTTGTGTTCAGCAGAAGAAAGAAATTCATACAGGTTTGAAACAACATGAGGGTGATTATATGATGACAGAATTTTCATTTTAAAAGTGAACTTCTCCTTTAATGCACTGGACCACAACACACCTGACACATGCTAATATGAATCATTCCTATCATGTTGTGTGATCATTAAAACGTCAGCAACTGCAATAAGAAACAAATTATACTTTGTTTTTGGTCACACTTTAAATTGGGAGGCCTTAACTACTATGTGCTAACATTAACTCTTTCCCCACCATTGACGGAATTTTCCGGATATCCATGTTTTCACTATTATACTGTAGGGGGCGCTGTTACACATCTACTGAAAGAGTGCAGAATCTCCTGATCAAAACACAGGTGAAGAAGAAGCAGAAACCAGTGATAGAAACATTGCTGACACACGTGTTATTTAACACGACCATCAAACATTAAACAGCATATAAATCTAATCTGCCCAATGTTACTGAATGAACTGTTGAACCCAAGATGAGCTGCGGGACTGTGAAGCTTTGAGCTGTTGATGGACTCGATCCATCTGTGTTTTAATCACCGCTCTGAATCTGATCCAGATGTAGTGTAGTCTTTGACAAAAATGTGATTTTCTCAACTTTTTGTTCAAAATATTGCTTTTTTATGAAACCTACCCACATTCAAGTGTTGATTAAAAAAAATGATGCATGAAGCTAGAATAAAACATGTTTTTGTGTTTAAAAGCAGAGGCTCTGTTCTGTCTTTCGATATATTGCATGTTCAGATATTCAAACAACAAAATATTCTGGGGGCCAAAAATTTTTATGAAAATGGTCAAAAACGCTGGCTGTGGCTGGTGACTTTTTTCAAGAATGCTGGCAGGGAAAGAGTTAAATATCAAAAAGACTATGTATTTACTGTGTAAAATTCCCACATTTAATGCTAATGAGTTTAAGGTATGGTTGGGTTTAGGATCCAGGGTTAGGTGTAAAGTTAACAGTGTAACTACAAATTCGTAAATAAATGCAAGTTCTTTAAATGTTTTTACAACGCACAAACATGTATGCACACAATAAGTAAATTGTATCCAATGGTTAAGCAGTTAAGGACACCTAATATAAAGTGAGAAGTCATTATTTCAAGAATAATGCTTTGAATATTCATTTTAAAACTGTACACATTGAGATCTGCTTTCCCTTCATGGCCCGTGCACTGTTAAGATTTCCTTTCACATTGGGTTATATTGTGTGTTTTTAACACTGGTTTACATGGTGTTTTCCCAATCTGTCTTCAGCAAGTCTTTCCTGGTCATTGATCTTTTAAGACTGTTTCACAACAACATTATAACTTCAAAACTATAAATATGATCACAATAACTCAACAATAAAATATGTCAATAACTCAGCGATTCTGTGCATGCAAACCATAATCGTAAGCATGACGGGTCCAGATGTTCGTGTGAGCGTGAATCCCAGTGAATGCACACGTCAGCATGGAGATGGCCATCAGTAAACAGGGATGGGTGGGACTGCTGTTATCTATAAATGTTTATGGTCATAACAGTTATGATTCACCTTGCTCACGACGCCGCTGACCAGCACCAGCAGGGCCACGATAACAGCCACCAGGTTCTGCAGGATTCGGAAGCATGTTCTCTTCTTCTCTTTCTCGGCTCCGATCGGGTTCAGCTGGAACGGGTCCCAGGTGTCTCTGTGCAGACGTTAGAAGACAACCATCAGACAGAGGAACTCGTGAGAGGATGGCAACAGTGCTTCAATGCAAACACAATGCATTTCTTCAGTTCAGTCACCTGAAACGTGCTTATGGGAGTAAAAAGTGTTTTTTTCCCCCAAAATCTGAAAAATGTGCAAAAATTTTACCTCTATGGGTAACAGCTTATCACTGGGGCAAAATCTTTAAAAGGACATCTTTGAACCTTACTTACCCCTAAAAGGTTCATAGTACCCTAACATATTGCTACTCTAAGGTACTAATTTGCACTTATAAATTTTGTATCTTTAATATTTTTAATACAGTATGTAGTAAACATCATATATGTAATAACGCTCCTGAAGCTTGTGAAATACAGTCACTTCACAGCATTTTGTGCCTAACAGCATACAGTACATTCAGTTTATGAAACGACCTCACATAACTAACTTTTTGCCAGACTTGCCAATGGCCGGTAGGCTAACTGACGAAAATTTACCGGACATGAATATTTTTTTAACAGCCATGAAAAATAGATTAATCCATTATTAGGCTGCCGTCACTTTAAGAGCGAATGCAGGAGATCCAATATATATATATATATATATATATATATATATTAGGGCTGGGAATTGATTAAAATAAATTAACTAATTAATCGCACAATTTGCTGTGATTAATCGCAATTAATCGCATTTCCCCCAAACTTGTAATCATCAATATTTGAACGTAGAATCACTAATTAAATTAAACAACACACAAAAAAGGGAAAAAAAGAAGAAAAATGTCCACACAAATTGGACAGAATATAGCCCTATATTCAAATATTAAACATCAATATATCAATATATTTTTCTTCATTCAGTTCTATGCAACATACTCAGACTTAACAGATTTATTTTTTGACTAATTATCAAAATAAAGTATAGTCATACAAAGCTATTATTACCAGAGCATGTGATCAGAGCAGGTCATTTTACCATTGTTGGCCAGCATGACTATACCAGCTCAGCAAACAGAAGTCTACAACTGAGAAATTTCATGTCATTTGAGCGGACTTTGCTTTTCTAGTGCATGATCGGAACATGACTGGAGCGTTTGGGCGTTAACGACAGAGCAGAACACGCAGCGCAAACACGGAGTGGAACATTGAGCAGAGAGCGCAGCGTGCAGCGCGCCGACACACGCACACGCACACACACACACACACGGAGCGGAAAAGACCTGCTCGTGAAGTTACTAAACAAGCTCCGCGAGAATGAAACCTGATCGCCGAACACGGAGGGGCAGGACGGCATATTTTCGGCCTTTTCAATAGCAGCCGCAACAGGAAGTCATTAAAACGAGGCAAAAAAAAAAAAAAAAAAAGTGCTGTGTCAATTGCGTTATTTTTTTTAAATGCGTTAAACATCTCAAATTAATCGCAAAGATTAACGCGTTAATTCCCCCATCCCTTTGCGTTAATTTTTCCCTGCGGGAAAAATCGATTCATAGGCCTATATGAATGGCGATTCTATCTTCTACCGATTTGTATCGATTCACAAATTTAAAAAATCGTGTTTCTAAAGTGTTGCACTTCTTTAACTTTGCAGTAGGCTACTACTTAAAGTTACTTAAAGTGACGTTAATCACAAAAAGCCGCGAACAAGGACTCGGCCGGCGCTCGCGCTGACGGACACACACATCATGCCATCATGAATTCAGTTCTTTCACAGCTACACACACACTCATGTCAAAATGCGCATCGTGCGGAGTACTCAATGTAAACAGAGTCTTTTATGTTCTACCCGAACGATGTTTTATAATGTTGGGTTGACCCTAATGGGAAGAAAAACGAAACGCAAAAACTACGGCAGTCAAGTAAGAAAAGTAACACAAAACAGTAATCTACAATAAAATCTATTAACATATCAAATCGAAATTTGATTCAAAATCAAGAATCGATTTGAAGCGAATCGTGAGCTACCAAAAGATTCCCACCCCTAATATATATATATATATATATATATATATATATATATATATATATTTACACAGTAGTCAACATTGAAGGGACATGAAAGGTTTTTATCTACTTCAAATGTTACTGTATATATATATAGGTGGCAGTTTATAATAATAATAATAAAATGAAATCAGTCAATGAAAATAATAAATATTATACTTCAGCTGTTGTGTGAATGTGGTACTGCATTGAGTTTCTATTTCAAATAAAAGCACATCTTCATTACAATGCTTTGTATTTAAGAATAATTCAACTTCTTTCACCTCAGTAATGAAATGAAAGCATTGAGCTGTGCTTTTAAACTCAGGATTGATTGTATTGATTGTTGATGGCGAGTGTTTTACCTGTGTCGCCCTTCTCTCTTTTGTCTCCTCTGTTTCAGTTCCTCCATCTCTGAGCTCTGTCTCTCTCACTCCATTCACCAGAGTAATGCAGACTCGCTGATGGACAGAAGACTTAAATCTCACTGTGAGTAATGCCTGCAATCTCAACCCGCTCACGGTTATAAAAGAGTCCAAAGATCTGCGAGCTTCATCCTTATTACAGCCCTGATCGGAAAAAATATTTATGACCTGGACCAAAGTTCAGTCACACGCTTAACATCATCATAATATTACATGAGACTCTTAATGCTTTGAATAATGGATAAATATCGAAGGGAAGGATCTAATTAATCAACCGTTTCTCAGTCGCTTCATGTGTTTTTGGAAACGCTCATTACAAAACGACAGGAACAGGATTTACACACACACGCACACACACACACACACACACAGGCGCACACATCTTTGTGGGGACTCTCCATAGACTTAATGGACTTTATACTGTACAAACTGTATATTCTATCTCCTTACACTAACCCGGCCCCTAAACCTACCCATCACAGAAAACTTTCTGCATTTTTACATTTTCAAAAAAATATAATTTAGTATGTTTATTAACCCATTTCCCTCATGGGGACCGCTGGCTTGGTTCCCACAATGTAATATAAACCAAAACACACACACACACACACACACATCTGGAATTTAATATGGAAAATACCATATGACTGAATAAAAGACTTAATCCTCATTGAAGACTCTGTCTTGAATTTATCTCGGCCGAATCCAAGGGTGGAGAAGATGAGTTGAGTTTTATAACTAATACGATCTGACGCACAACACTTTATCACACAGCGAACAGATAAAGATGTCCTCTGACAAACACACAGCTGTATATTTACATAAGTTATATAATAAAATAATATAGTAATATAATATAGTAATATAATAATAAATATCTCAGCTGTGTGTCTCCTGTGTGATACTGATGGAGAGTTGGGATCAGGAACGCTGGGGTAAATCACAGATGAGTGTCAGATGACTGTGTGTGTGTGTGTGTGTGAGTGTGTGTGTGAGTGTGTGTGTGTGTGTGTATGACTCTCCTCCACCCTGATACTGAAGGATGAATAAAGCCAGAACTTCCTGGATGTTGGTGTTCAGTCCCAGATGAGCTGATTCTCCTTCCTCCTGAACTCCTGCACATCAGCAGTGATGCCAGAGGAGAACCGTATGTGGGCCTCAGGTCAGGAAGCAGACAGACTGGCTAAACCGACCGTCTGCTAGCGGCCTCACGTCACCAAGGTCAGATAAATCCCATCACATAGAGCCTCTTTCACCTAGATATCATCATATAGAGACTGTGTCTGTTCACCGAATTTAGACATACAAAAAACTCCTAAACCCATTCAAGGGTAAAAATTTAATTGATGTTCAACAAATAAAAAACAGATATAATACGGCTGAACAAATGATAAAGCTCGGGTTGCTGAATATTCGATCCCTTACTTCAAAAGCACTTATTGTTAATGATATGATTACAGACTATAACCTAGATGTGCTGTGTTTGACAGAAACCTGGCTAAAACCAAACAATTATATTACTTTAAATGAGTCCACCCCGCAAGATTACTGTTATAAACATGAACCTCGTCTGAAAGGCAAAGGGGGGGAGGTGTTGCTGTAATTTATAGTAATATCTTCAGAATTACTGAGAATTACTGTGCGCAATCTTGTCTGTCTGGGGTTGAGTCGTTTGGCGTCTTGGAGATATTGGAGATTCTTGTAATCTGTGAGTACTGTAAACTTCTCCTTGGCACCCTCCAACCAGTGTCTTATCCAGGGTCAGGGATCAGGAGCGGTGCACTGGTGAAGGATTCTGATGTCCATGACAGAGACTTGGGCTTGTTTTTAAGGAGGTTGGTTAATGGAGAGGTGATAGGGCTGTTACTGTGAATGAACGGACGATATAAGTTTGCGAATCCGAGGAAACGTTGGAGTTCTTTGATGGAGGAAGGGGTTGGCCAGTTCCGAACCGTATTCACCTTCCCCTCGTCCATCTGGATGCCGTGTTCACTGATGTTATAGCCGAGAAACTGGACGGTAGGCTGATGGAAGGAGCAGATCTCGGCCTTCAGGAAGAGTTGTTGTTCTCGGAGGCGTTAGAGGACCTGGCGATGCATGAAGTCCGGGAATACGGAGGGGGCGTTTACCAAACCGTACGCATGACAAGGTATTCGTAGTGACCAGTAGGGGTCACAAAGGCCATCTTCCATTCGTCCCCCTCACGTATCCGGACGAGGTTGTACGCGCTGCGGAGATCCAACTTGGTGAACACGGCTGCCCAACGAAGTTGTTCCAGGGCTGCTGGGACGAGAAGAAGTGGGTATCGGAACTTTATCTGTAATCAGTGCAGGGCCGCAAGCCTCCATCCTTCAAAAGCTTGAAGCAGCAGGGGAAGTGGAAGGGCAGATGTAACCCTGTTGGAGAGCCTCTTCAACGTACTCCTCCATGGCCTTCTGTTCTGGAAGAGATAAGGGATAATCCCACTTGCATTTGGACAGGTTCCACGGAGAATCACACATTCTTCTTGTTGAGAGGTTTGCCAATTATCGAGTGGACTTGATGATGATTCTCGGTGGGCCTCTTCTTGAGGTGAGCTGGCGGCAGAGGAAATCGGGCCTGTACTGACAGAGAACAGTGGAGCCCAGTGGAGCGCTCGCCCCGTCAGCAGGGAGACGATGTGACTGCATCTCCAGGGCCAGCGAACACTGAAGAAGAAACCCGTCGCAATCCTCCGCCGAACCAGAGTAGACGTGATGGGTGATGCGGACGTGGATCCGGAAAGTGCCCGTGTGTGTCTGGTCTTCAGTTACGGAATAGAGACTCGCAACAAGATTGACATTTTTTTATATCAGGAGGTTGTGAGCACCAGCAGGTGCAGGTAAATGAGAATGTCTTTGAGAAATGGTAAATGGAGATACTGACAGTTCTTTCCGTTGCAGATGGTTGAGGAGATTGTGGATGACCAGGAGGTAGATGGCGGAAGCACACACCGATGCTGGAGGAGAGGCGAGTAGAGGCTGGACGAGGGAGACCAGGAAGAGACTTGGAGAAACTGGATGGGAGACGAATAGACGTTGCATACACTTCTTAGGAGGTAAGTGCAGACGGGTAGCTGAGTCCTTACTCATGAACGAGACCAGACAAAGTGCCAGAGTGAGGTGTGTGCTTATATGTGTTTGTGATGATGAGCAGATGAAGTGCAGGTGATACTCAGGTGACAGCGATCTTTGTGATTGAGTGGTGATAGAGCCTGGCTGATCCCTAACAGCTACTAGTTATTCTGTGATTCTGGATGAGTGAGATTGGCCTGTGTTGTTATTGCCGGAGTATCTGAAGCTTGCGTAAAGGCTCCGCCCTCTTCTGAACGGGGGGCGGAGCTGCAGCTCATTTGCATTTAAAGGGACACACACAAAAACTGCGCTTTTTTGCTCAAACCTGAAAAGTGTCCATTTTAACAAGCTGTAAAAAATGATCTGTGGAGTATTTTGAGCTGAAATTTCACAGACACATTCTGGAGACACCAGAGATTTATGTTACATCTTGTGAAAAGGGGCATAATGTGTCACCTTTAAAGGTTCTTCATGGAACCATCAATGCCAATAAAGAAGCTTTATTTTTAAGAGAGTTCCTCTAGAAAACCTCTACAGAATCTACAGTGCCCGAGAAGTGTAATAATACAACATAATAGGAACTAAATATTTTCAAAAAAACATTTTTATAATATACATTTTTAACTCGGTCTGGATGAGAATGATCATATTCGTGTTCCTTAGCATCTGAAAGACTGATCTAGAAAACTCGCACAGAATCTACAGTGGCCGAGAAGTTAAAAACACATTAACTCTTTCACCGCCAGCGTTGTTGATCATTTTCACAAAAGCTCCATGGCCCCCAGAATATGTTGAATGAATATCTGAATATGCGATATATCAAAAGAAAGAACAGAGCCTCTGCTTTTAAACAAAAACACACGTTAGCTTCATGCATTCTTTTTTATCAAGTTTCATTAAACAAGCAACATTTTGAGTAAAAAGCTGA
>NC_139981.1:34599215-34706715 GCF_963993115.1 Abramis brama | reverse complement strand
TAAACACAGAGAGAGTTAAACAGAGAGAGTTAAACAGAGAGAGAGTTAAACAGAGAGAGTTAAACAGAGAGAGAGTTAAACAGAGAGAGAGTTAAACTGAGAGAGTTAAACACAGAGAGAGTTAAACAGAGAGAGAGTTAAACAGAGAGAGAGTTAAACACAGAGAGAGTTAAACAGAGAGAGAGTTAAACAGAGAGAGAGTTAAACTGAGAGAGTTAAACACAGAGAGAGTTAAACAGAGAGAGTTAAACAGAGAGAGAGTTAAACAGAGAGAGTTAAACTGAGAGAGAGTTAAACAGAGAGACAGTTAAACAGAGAGAGTTAAACTGAGAGAGTTAAACAGAGAGAGAGTTAAACAGAGAGAGAGTTAAACAGAGAGAGAGTTAAACACAGAGAGAGTTAAACAGAGAGAGTTAAACAGAGAGAGTTAAACTGAGAGAGAGTTAAACAGAGAGAGAGTTAAACACAGAGAGAGTTAAACAGAGAGAGTTAAACAGAGAGAGAGTTAAACAGAGAGAGTTAAACAGAGAGAGTTAAACACAGAGAGAGTTAAACTGAGAGAGTTAAACTGAGAGAGAGTTAAACAGAGAGAGTTAAACTGAGAGAGAGTTAAACAGAGAGAGAGTTAAACAGAGAGTTAAACAGAGAGTTAAACAGAGAGAGTTAAACAGAGAGAGAGTTAAACAGAGAGAGTTAAACAGAGAGAGAGAGTTAAACAGAGAGAGTTAAACAGAGAGAGAGTTAAACAGAGAGAGTTAAACACAGAGAGAGTTAAACAGAGAGAGTTAAACTGAGAGAGAGTTAAACAGAGAGAGAGTTAAACTGAGAGAGTTAAACAGAGAGAGTTAAACACAGAGAGAGTTAAACAGAGAGAGTTAAACAGAGAGTTAAACAGAGAGAGAGTTAAACAGAGAGAGTTAAACAGAGAGAGTTAAACTGAGAGAGAGTTAAACAGAGAGAGTTAAACAGAGAGAGTTAAACAGAGAGAGAGTTAAACAGAGAGAGAGTTAAACAGAGAGAGTTAAACAGAGAGAGAGTTAAACTGAGAGAGTTAAACAGAGAGAGAGTTAAACAGAGAGAGTTAAACTGAGAGAGTTAAACAGAGAGAGTTAAACAGAGAGAGTTAAACTGAGAGAGTTAAACAGAGAGAGAGTTAAACAGAGAGAGTTAAACAGAGAGAGAGTTAAACAGAGAGAGAGTTAAACAGAGAGAGTTAAACAGAGAGAGAGTTAAACTGAGAGAGTTAAACAGAGAGAGAGTTAAACAGAGAGAGAGTTAAACAGAGAGAGTTAAACTGAGGGCCTCTGGTGGCCGACAGGGGAACTACACCAGCAGAGCGCGGACAGGGAAAGTGTTGTATCTTACATTAGTACTAATAAAAGTAACGTGTGCTGTAGCTCAACACTCCAGGATAATAGCGACCCCTAGTGGCAGAGCATTTCTTTCTTTCTATTAACAAGACATAGTTGCATAATACAAAGTAATAGACAAATGACATATACACACAAGTACACATAGTACACAAAAAAGAAGGAAAAAAACCCCAGCTAAATATATAGATGTATAGATAGTGTATACAGGTACAGTAATACTTTTAATGAATAGGTTATTCCAGTGTGATATAACAACATTTTTGATTTTTTTTGTGTGTGTGTGATTAATAAATATCTAGACAATTTGAAACAATCATAATAATAATAATATTTGTAGTAACAGTAGTAATAATAATAATAATCAAGCGTAGCGTCAGTTCTGGCAGGTCACGTTAGTCAAGCTCTCATCAGTGACTCTCATCTGATCCTCTACATGTAGGAATACGTTATATGATGATAGTGGTTCTGACAGAAGTGGCAGTGGTAGTATAGCAGCAGTAATATTAACAATACTAATACTGACAATAATAATAATAATAATAATAAATATTATTTCAGTATTATGCCACTTTAGACCAGTCCGTAAAGTAATTGCAGACTATCACTACTCTCTAGTTCTGGGAGCCACTCCTAGTGGCAGAGCATATTAACCCAGCATAACATTTAGCACACAAATATTACTTATAAATCATTCATGCAATGTTTTTTTCTTCTTCTTTTTTTCTGAAAACTTTTAGCTGGACGTCCATGTAATGTTTTTTTAAATGTTACTGCTTGTTTCATAATTTAAAGTTTGTTATCTGGGAAGTGGGATGGCGAGCCACAAGAAGAAAAATCACACAACATTTCCGTAAAGATTCTGTGGCTCAGCCTCGTTTTAACGCTGAGGAAACATCAGATCAGCGAACCACTGAGATCAGTGTAATACAGAAAATCATGTTAAAAAGCTCTTGCTGGGGCTGTTCAGTTTTTGGTAATTTTGGTCAGTGTGAAGTGAAGTTAATGGGGGCTCAAATGTGCCATGAAAATATCATTTGATAAATCAATCAATCAACTGAGCAATCATTTATAAACGGGGATAAATGGATAAAAATAAACTCGGTTAAATGAAGCAATCACTGAATTACTGTCACATTAGGCTATGTCTTCTGGGACTTTTAGTTTATTTTGTTCCAATTGTTGTGTTTACTTTCTGTGTTTGTTTCCTTGGTTACCCATTAGTTTCACCTGTGTCTGGTTTCATTTGTTTGTCATCTTGTGTGTATATAATCTGTGATTTCTTTAGTTCCTTCTCAGTTATTGTCCTGGCATGTCCTGCTGCTGTTTCCCTATAGGATTACATGTTTATCACTCGTTTAGTAGGGATGATGCCTTGTGTTTAATGATGCAGGTCTGAGTAAGCATAAGCTGACACGGATGAATGATGTCATTCCAAACCAGATTTACACTGAAGTAATGGAGGCAAAGGCTAAAGGTTGAGATATTCTACCCGAGCTGCAGAAAAGACTCAAACGTTTCTGTTTTTGAACACTGAAAATGTTCCAAAAGCTGATATTATAATGTTCAATGTTGGGAAATATGGTCAAATGTGTGTATGTGTTGGCATATAAACCCTTGGATCAGACTCATATCTGTTTCTGTTATTATTAGGCCATTTCATTGCAGATATGCATTCAGGTGTTCGCTTGATATTTCAAATTCCAACCACTATCAAGCACCCTAGCAACCACTGTCGAGCACCCTAGCAACCCAAAACCAAAAGGGAATATCTTCAAATCTGAACGTCATAGAGGAGTTGCGGTTGATTTATATCATTCATACTGACAAGCAGACTTTGGAATAACATAATCACTGTCAGTTACCAAGCCACTACCTAGCAACTAAACCGAGTACCCTAGCAACTGTTCAGGAAGACCTATATCTCTGCATCAGAACATCGTATAGAGATGGAGGCTGGCTCTTTTGACTCGTTCTAGCAAACTGGACTTCCAACATGCTACACATGCTAGCAGTGATTAGCTAAGTGTTAAATCAGGCTAAGAACATGCTAAAAACTCTATAAAAACTCCATAGTAACCATCTGTGACAACTACCAACTGCCTAGCAACACCATTGCAACCACCCAGAACACCCTAGCAACTGCTTAGCAATGCCCCAGCAACCACCCAGAATACCTTAGCAATGGCCAAACAACCACCCAGAACACCTTAGAAACCACCAAACAACACCCTAGCAACCACCTAGAACATCTTAGCAACACCCTAGCAACCACCAGGTTACCATAGCAACCACCTAGCAACCACCCAGGATATCCTAGCAACCACTTAGCAACACCATAGCAACTGCCTTGCAAGGCCCCAACAACCACCCAAAATACCTTAGCAACCGCCAAACAACCTCCCAGAACACCTTTGAAACCACCAAGCAACACCCTAGCAACCACCTAGAACATCTTAGCAACTGCTTAACAACACCCTAGCAACCACCCATGTTACCATAGCAAACCACCTAGCAACACCCTAGGAACCACCCAGGATATCCTAGCAACCACTAAGCAAGACCATAGCAACCACCCAGAATACCATAGTAACTGGCTAGCAACCACGCCAAGTACTGTATCAACCGCATAGCAACACCTTAGCAACACCCTAACAACCACTCAGAATACCCTAGCAACCAACTCACAACACCCTAACAACCATCCAGTATACCCTAGCAACAGCCTAGAAACACCCTAGCAACCGAGTTCCGAGTTTTGCCACTCCAAGCACAACTTACATTTTCTTCAGGAAATGAACGTTCTAGTTTGAGTTACTGTTGTCTTTCTATCAGCTGAACCAGTCTGGTCATTCTCCTCTGACCTCTGGCATCAACAAGGCATTTTCTCCCACTAGATATTTCCTCTTTCTCTCAGACCATTCTAAACACTAGAGACGGTTGTGCCTGAAAGTCCCAGTAGATCTTTCTATTAGTTTCTGAAACACTTCAGAATGTGCCACATTCCATATGCCACGTTCGGTCACTTATATCACATTTCTTCCTCATTCTGATGCTCAGTTGATTATGTCTACATACCTAAATGTATTGAGTTGATGCCCTGTGATTGGCTGATTAGACAGTTGCATTAACCAGCAGTTGAACAGGTGTACCTAATAAAGTGGCCGGTGAGAGAATATGTGAGCTAATCTCATCATTGACCTGTATTATCAAACGGCTAATCAGAGCTGGTCCAGATTCACAATGTTTTTACCTTTAATCTGCTACAAAACTACAGCCTTCTGATTGGTTGAAGAAAAGCTGTTTGTTTGTTTTCTGGAAGTTTGGATGAACAAAAATCTTTGCACATGACAAGAGCGAGACCAATGATTGTTTCCTTGGAAAATACCTGAGATGAAGTTCACAGGAAATGAGAGCAAAGGAAAGAATGACTCACCAACATTAATGAGACTGACTGATAAACATCTAACGTGCAACTCTTATGCAAATTATGCCATTATATAAGAAATCTCAGAGTATTGAGCTGCACAAAGATGCTAGGTTAGTTCTTCTGCAGTGCTTTTGTGAAGTTGTTTGTCCCTGCAGTAATAACTGTGACTAACACTGGTGTATAGCAGGTTTCAGTGGAGTAACTGACATCAGAGGCGTCGGATCGACGAGGCGTGACTGTGTTTGGCCCCTCAATACCACAGAAATCATCCTGCGGTTGGAAGGAAACCCTCCAAACCAGTTTGTGCAGGTATGAGGACGCTGAGATTTCACTTGACTCCAGCAGAGCGAGTCAGGTGTGATGTTTCCTGTTGCTAGTGTGACTGTCAGTGATGTGTTTCAGTGAGCTGTGTGCTGCTCATGACTGCACTGAGTGGACATCTGGGGGACTCAGGAGTGAAGCACGCTGACACCAGAACTGAAGATGCATCAGGGACGCCTGCGCTTGCGGCCGTGGCTGGAGGAACAGATCGACTCGGGCAGATATCCTGGAGTCGTGTGGCTGGACGAGGTCAGATCTGATGCTTGACACTGACAGGGTTTGATTCATATCACTGTAAAAAATTATCGTGATTTATATAATATACGGTGAATAACTGTGATAGATCAAAACGTACATTTAAAGTAATTTTACAGTAAAATACCGGGAAGTGGAAGTGAAAAAGAACGAGTCAGTGATTAATGTACAGTGAAAAGAATGTAAATTGACATTCCCAAAATTCCCTGCGTGACACTTCACATTTGATGTATTTTCTGTTGAAATAAGTTTTTTCTAATCAGTTATGTACATTAGGGTTTTACATTATATTTAATGTTGTCAAATGAATGTTTATTGCATTTTTTAAATGTCAATGTGTGTTACCGTGATGGTGTTTAGTGTGTGTGTGTGTGTGTGTTTAGTGTGTGTGTGTGTGTGTGTGAATGACACTGTGCAGCTTCTGTGTATCAGCATTAACTCTCTTGTGGAAAAGCAGTTTGATGAGCTTTGATTCATAATGTGACTCTCATCACCGCTGTGATTGGTGATTGTGGCTGTTAGTGTATTACAATTGTTGTGTGTTGGTACAAAACAGATATTAATACTTCAATAGGTTGGTAAATTAACATTATATCAGATAATTAAATACAGTTTACTGCAAATTTAAGTTAACTCTGTAAAACCTAAAATGTTGCTACCGTATTTTTTACGGTAAATTTCTGGCAACCACAGCTGATGTTTTTTACCGTACATTAAATGGAAAGATTTGAACCAAATCACATACCCTACTATACAGATCTGAAGAAAAGGCTCGATAAAGTTCTATAGGGCTCTATAATCTCTTTGTTTTTCTAAGAGTGTGGATATTTATGTGCTCTCTTTACACTGCAGTCGGCCAGAGTTTTCCAGATTCCCTGGAAACATGCGGCCCGGCACGGCTGGAACATCGAGAAGGACGCGACTCTGTTCCGAAACTGGGCGATGCACACGGGTAAAGTGACGGACGTCTCCGATTACAGCACATGTTAAAATAATCAACAGTCTGACTCTGTAGCTTCATTAAAACAAATGTTTCATATCATGTTGATATCTGTGAAAAACTCAGCCTAATCTTTCATCAACAAGATTTTCTTCTTCAAATATCCTTTTTTTGTTGTTTACATTTTAGTTCAGTTGTGACATACACTCTTTTATTGGATATTTGGTGGTTCCATTGAGATCCTTTAATATCAATAGAACCTTTCTTTACACTTTTAAGGTTCCAGAAGATGGTTTTCATTTGCAGTGCAATAGAAGAACCATTTTTGGTTCCCCAAAAATCATTTCAGTGATCAGTTCCTAAAATAACTTGAGAACTTTATTTGTATGAAGAAAGTTTATTAATCTAAAGAACCTTTTGTGGAATGGAAAGATTACATGGATGTTAAAGGTTCTTCATGGAACCATCAATGCCAAGAAAGAACCTTTATTTTTAGAAGTGTACAGTGGACACAGTTTTTTTTTCGATGGTCCACTTAAGTATGGTTAATTAGTATAATGTCTAAAGTGGACCATCAAAATAAAGTCTAACCAAAAGTTCTTTAGATTTTTTTAAATGTTCTGCACACTGAGAAAAACATGGTTCTTTAAAGATCTGACCACTGAAAGGTTCTTTGGGGAATCAAAAATATTATTCTATTGCGTTGCTACAAAAACCCTTTTTTGGAAACTTTATTTTTAAGAGTGTACTTGCAAATTGGCAAAAAAAAAAAAAAAAAATTCTGAATAATAGTTACACATTTTGAATAATAATAATGCTTTCTGTTAACAATCTGCTATTTACATGCATATTAGCATATTCATTGAACATCAGTAAACAAATGACACCAGCTGTGTTAAAATTGTCCAGGTTTTAACCGAGTGACTGCAGATTTGCTGTAGGGTCATTTCTCACTTAAAGTTTCGAGTCTTCTAGAAACTCATCCACAATATCTGATTCCAGACACAGCGGCCCCAAAAAGCAGTTGGACACTAAAGTGGCACTAAAAAGTGTCTTTTCATTAGATACAAAATATCCAACCAAGTGGCACCAGAGCTTTTCTCATAATTAACTTCACTTTTCCGAGTCACTTTTAACCGACTGATCTCGATGTGAAGAGAATCATAATAACTATCATCATGTTCAACATGTTATCAAATACTTTTTGTCCTCTTTTTATTGACCAATATATCTATTGCTTGATGTTTTAATAAGCTAACACACTTTATGTAGTGAAATGCTTGACTAGAAAGGTGCTGTATTTAACATATATATATATATAATGCAACAATATGTTTACATTTTTAATTGCAATACATGTCTGAATACTTTCTGTGGTCACTGTAACTCTCATCAGCTTCTCAGACTGTTAACACTGAGATGAGAACAGGTGAACCTTCAAGATCAGCTCATTTAATGCCAACGTCTGCAACAATGTAAACTGCATGCATTTTCACCAAACACTCTGCAAATATTGGTTCTTTTCTCAAAATATTCTTAGAGAAATTAAATAATGCAAGCAATAATCAACTTGGCCAGGAATACAAGTGAATTGTTCAGAAACTAGTACTGTAGGTCCTGATGCCAGTCATGCAAACAGCTCTCCTTTCATGGATTTTAGGGAGATACAAACCTGGCATAGACAAACCCGATCCCAAGACATGGAAAGCAAACTTCCGATGCGCTCTCAATTCCCTGACGGACGTCAAAGAGCTTCAAGACAAAAGCATCAAGAAAGGCCACAATGCATTCAGAGTTTATATTCTCCTTCCACACAGCAAAACAATAAAGAGACGCAAAGGTATATGCTAATATAAACTTTCTGGACAACTATTTAATATTTCTAGTTTAAACAAACATATAGTGACAGAAAAAATGCATCTGTATACGTATTTACATTTATTGATTTATCCAAATATTATAGAAGCTTGTTTCCGCCACGGAATAAAAAGGAGGAAAAAGTCAGAATTGCGAGTTATAAACTTGCAGTTGTAAGAAAGTCAGAACTGCGAGATAAACTTGCAATTGCGAGGAAAAAGTCAGAAAGTCGCAATTCTGACTTTTTTAACAAGCAATTCTGAGCAATTGCGAGATATAAGCTTGCAATTGTCAGGAAAAAGTCAGAATTGTGAGATAAAAACTTGCAAATGCGATAAAAAAGTCAGAATTGCGAGATATAAAAAGTCAGAATTGCGAGATATGAACTTGCAACTGTTAAAGTCAGAATTGCGAGATAAATTTGCAATTGCTAGGAAAAAGTGAGAATTGCGAGATAAATTTGCAATTGCTAGGAAAAAGTGAGAATTGCGAGATATAAATTAATTGTGAGAAAGTCAGAATTGCAATATAAACTTGAAATTCTGAGAAAGTTAGAATTGCTAGAAAGTTAGAATCTGAGAAAGTTAGAAACTTGCAAATGCAATAAGGTCTGAATTCAATTGCGATAAAAAGGTCAGAATTGCGAGATATAAACTTGCAAATGCGATAAAGTCTGAATTCAATTGCGATAAAAAGTCAGAATTGCGAGATATAAACTTGCAATTGTTAAAGTCAGAATTGCGAGATAAATTTGCAATTGCGAGGAAAAAGTGAAAATTGCGAGATATAAACTTGCAATTGTGAGAAAGTCAGAATTGCGATATAAACTTGCAATTCTGAGAAAGTTAGAATTGCTAGAAAGTTAGAATCTGAGAAAGTTAGAAACTTGCAAATGCGATAAAGTCTGAATTCAATTGCGATAAAAAGGTCAGAATTGCGAGATATAAACTTGCAAATGCGATAAAGTCTGAATTCAATTGCGATAAAAAGTCAGAATTGCGAGATATAAACTTACAATTGTTAAAGTCAGAATTGCGATATAAACTTGCAATTGCGAGGAAAAAGTCAGAATTGCGAGATAAATTTGCAATTGCTAGGAAAAAGTGAGAATTGCGAGATAAATTTGCAATTGCTAGGAAAAAGTGAGAATTGCGAGATATAAATTAATTGTGAGAAAGTCAGAATTGCAATATAAACTTGAAATTCTGAGAAAGTTAGAATTGCTAGAAAGTTAGAATCTGAGAAAGTTAGAAACTTGCAAATGCAATAAGGTCTGAATTCAATTGCGATAAAAAGGTCAGAATTGCGAGATATAAACTTGCAAATGCGATAAAGTCTGAATTCAATTGCGATAAAAAGTCAGAATTGCGAGATATAAACTTGCAATTGTTAAAGTCAGAATTGCGAGATAAATTTGCAATTGCGAGGAAAAAGTGAGAATTGCGAGATATAAACTTGCAATTGTGAGAAAGTCAGAATTGCGATATAAACTTGCAATTCTGAGAAAGTTAGAATTGCTAGAAAGTTCGAATCTGAGAAAGTTAGAAACTTGCAAATGCGATAAAGTCTGAATTCAATTGCGATAAAAAGGTCAGAATTGCGAGATATAAACTTGCAAATGCGATAAAGTCTGAATTCAATTGCGATAAAAAGTCAGAATTGCGAGATATAAACTTACAATTGTTAAAGTCAGAATTGCGATATAAACTTGCAATTGCGAGGAAAAAGTCAGAATTGCGAGATATAAACTTGCAATTGTGAGGAAAAAGTTAGAATTGCGAGATATAAACTTGAAATTCTAGGAAAGTCAGAATTGCGAGATATAAACTTGCAATTGCAAGGAAAAATTCAGAATTGCGAGATATAAACTTGCAATTGTTAAAGTCAGAATTGTGAGATAAATTTGCAATTGCGAGGAAAAAGTGAGAATTGCGAGATATAAACTTGCAATTCTGAGAAAGTCAGAATTGCGAGATATGAACTTGCAATTGCGAGGAAAAATTCAGAATTGCGAGATATAAACTTGCAATTGTTAAAGTCAGAATTGTGAGATAAATTTGCAATTGCGAGGAAAAAGTGAGAATTGCGAGATATAAACTTGCAATTGTGAGAAAGTCAG
This sequence comes from Abramis brama, assembly GCF_963993115.1. Taxonomy (NCBI): domain Eukaryota; kingdom Metazoa; phylum Chordata; class Actinopteri; order Cypriniformes; family Leuciscidae; genus Abramis; species Abramis brama. The sequence continues at coordinate 34,696,423 of NC_139981.1, read as the reverse complement.
AATTGCGATATAAACTTGCAATTGCGAGGAAAAAGTCAGAATTGCGAGATATAAACTTGCAATTGCAAGGAAATAGATAGAATTGCGAGATATAAACTTGCAATTGCAAGGAAATAGTTAGAATTGCGAGATATAAACTTGAAATTCTGAGAAAGTTAGAATTGTGAGATATAAACTTGCAATTGCGAGGAAAAAGTCAGAATTGCGAGATATAAACTTGCAATTGCGAGGAAATAGTTAGAATTGCGAGATATAAACTTGAAATTCTGAGAAAGTTAGAATTGTGAGATATAAACTTGCAATTGTTAAAGTCAGAATTGCAAGATAAATTTGCAATTGCGAGGAAAAAGTGAGAATTGCGAGATATAAACTTGCAATTGTGAGAAAGTCAGAATTGTGAAATAAACTTGCAATTGCGAGGAAAAAGTCAGAATTGCGAGATATAAACTTGCAATTGTGAGGAAATAGTTAGAATTGCGAGATATAAACTTGCAATTGTGAGAAAGTCAGAATTGTGATATAAACTTGCAATTGCGAGGAAAAAGTCAGAATTGCGAGATATAAACTCGCAATTGTGAGGAAATAGTTAGAATTGCGAAATATAAACTTGAAATTCTGAGAAAGTCAGAATTGCGAGATATGAACTTGCAATTGCAAGGAAAAATTCGGAATTGCGAGATATAAACTTGCAATTGTTAAAGTCAAAATTGTGAGATAAACTTGCAATTGCGAGGAAAAAGTCAGAATTGCGAGATATAAAGTTGCAATTGCAAGGAAATAGTCAGAATTGCGAATTGATATAAACTTGTAAATTCGATAAAGTCTGAATTCAATTGCGATAAAAAGGTCAGAATTGCGAGATCTAAAAAGTCAGAATTGCGAGATATGAACTTGCAATTGCCAGAAAAAAACTCACAATTTCGAAAAAAAAAAGTCGAAAATAATTTTTATTACATGTTGGAAACAAGCTTTTCTACAAAGTGACTTTCAAAAGCAATTTGTCAAATATAGCCAACAATGCATTTACTACCAATATTGATTTGCATGAAATGTTCCTAAATGTGATTTGGATCAGTTTTACTAATGCATAAGTAAGACTCGTGATGTAACGTGTTTCTCTCCAGCATTACGGTGTTTGGAAACCGATCGTAAAGCAGCGTCGCCTCCACCACCGACACAAAGGAGCTTACCGCTGGAGAGATTTACAGGTACTTACCAATGACAGCTGGCAAACTCAAACGCCAACCTCCGTCCACAGTAATCTGAACACATCTTTCCCGTGTCTTCAGAGGCCTTCTGGAAGTTCTCAGACGATCGAGGCTGTTCCACAGCAGAGGCGCTGAGAAAAGAGGATCTTCCCAAGGGTTTTGAGGAGGAGAGACCGGCCATCTACTGCTCACAGGGTACAGTACTGATCTAAACTCTTGTCCACAGTCGAGGACAGGACAGTAAAGGGTTAAAATGACTGATTACCTCCACAGGACTGCAGATGAACAGAACAGAGGAGCACGAGCAGACAGAAGCAGTGCTGAAGGTAAGATGGACTATAATAAACACAAACAAACAAAAGTATCTTTTAATGTCTTCATGGGCCATTTTCACAGGCAGTGATGAGATGTTTCAACAGTAAAAACATTTGCACTTTCATTAAAAAACAAAAAACAAAACAATCTTATGTACATTTAATATACTTTGTGTTATATTAGCCTGGCATTAAATTTGTCATCTGTCTCTCTTCTGACCAATGTAATCAATCTCTCAAATACTTTTTCCTCTTTTGTAAAGTCATGAAACTGGGGAAGCTTGTTTCCGCCACAGAATAAAACATTTTAAAAGATTTTGTGAATTTTCATCTCAGAAATTGAGAGATATTAAGTCGCAATTGCCTTTTTTATTTTTTATACTGTGCCGGAAACAAGCTTCCATATGAAACTCTGTTTTTAATTTTGCTAAAAAATAATAATAATAATAAAAAGCAAAAATAATGGGCCTCATTTATAAAATGTCCATATTTATAAAAACTGTATTTGAAGTGGAAAGTAGGAGAACTGCAGGTTTTCTAAAGGATTTGGATGTTGATTTGGTGCTCTTTTATATGTTAATGATATTAATTACAAGGGGAAAATCTAAAGCCATTCAGCTGTCAATGTCAAGATCATTTCTAGGACGGTTTCTACAGAACATTTTATAAACGAGGTCCTGTATTCGTTGTAGTTTCGGTTCATCACTATTGAAGTTTATGACAACTTTTCAATGCCTGTATTCTATGGAAGCTTAATTGTTTCCGGCACAGAATAAAACAATTTTAAAAGATAATTGCGACTTTTTATCTCACAATTGCGAGTTTATATCTCGCAATTCTGACTTTTTTTATTTTCAATTTCGTGTTAAGTCAGAACTGCGAGATATAAACATGCAATTCTGAAAAAAAAAGTCAGAATTTCTTGTTTATTTCTCGCGATTGCGAGTTAATATCTCAATTTTGACTTTATAATACGCAATTCTGAGATAAAATCAGAATTGTGAGATAAAAAAATCGCAATTACCTTTTTTATTTTTTATTCTGTGGCAGAAACAAGCGTCCATAGCATTCATTGGTAACTCAGGAGTCAAATTTAAAATAATCATAATATAACAGTATGGATTTAACATCAGCTGATGGTTGAACAAAGAGACCTTAAGACGTCAAAGATTAAGGATCTCTTGCTGAAGCTTTAAAGGGTGAAGCTTTGCTTCTGTCTGATAAACATGAACATATATCAATAACAGATATTACACTCAAATATCCTAACGACCAAACCACAGTGGATCTGTCTGCCCGAGAGACTGCAAGATTTTCCGAACACCACCAAGATTTTCAAACCTTCTGGCTATGTTTTCTAACGTTTAGTTGCAACGGCTACTTGCATACCAAAAGTTGAGTTTATCGGTTTACTCTGAGTAAACGTACCCTGGTTAAGTTGCTTAACCTGCTTTCTGGAATCCCTCCCCGGTCAAGGTTTTCCTGCATCTGCATCGATCAACCACCCAAAACACTTCAACAAACACACAAGACTTTAATAGTCTTCACAAACTGGTTTAAACTGTTCTTTAGTGTTGTGCTGAAAATCTTTTACTTAATTTGGTGTTCCAGGTCAAAAACAACCAGCTTTTTACATAGCCAATAAATCTCTCATAATGCTGTATCATCACCAAATATTAGATATAATCTTTTTGTCAGCTCGTTTTCTGTCAACATGCACAGGTTTTGTATTTCTTCTTGGGTCTGGTTGATCGTAGACCTCATTAGCTCAGTGTTCGAGTCAGAAAAGCTCAAGACCATGTGCTTTTCTCCTGCAGATTGTGGATCACCTGAAGAACTTGGATCACTGGAGTCCGCCGTACGAGAGCGACAGAGGCTGGAGACCCAACTCCATGTGGATGGGATGCCTGTGTAAGAAAACTTCTGCACATCCTAAACTTGTGTACTGGAGAACTCAATGATCACACCAATCAAACCATTTGCTCATTCTCATTAGCTAATGTAGGAGATGTGCCACTGAAATCTGTGAACGCCTCTGCTTTCAGGTGAGGCGGAGTTTTCCGGCTACTCCTTCCAGACAGACTGCAACATTCACAACACCTCGTCCGGCCAGTACGACTGATCAACACCAGCTTCATATTTACCACTTGCTTTATCAACTGAAGGAAACGCACATTCATTAATGGACACGAGATGCTTCCTGAATGATACTGAGTTTACAGTTGGGTCACTGATCATAGTGACACGAGGTTCCCAGAGAAGATATTAGCCATTTTATTTTCCAAGTCTTTAAATAAAGTTCATTTTGTGGATTAATTTGCGTGTCGCCCTCATTCCCAAATGAGCACGAAGGACAAAAATGTGATGAAAAGTTAAGAACCGCAGGAACGCTCGATCCTGCCCTGCAGCGTCTGGCAGCCAATCCTGAAGACCTTGATTAGCTGGTTAAGCGAAACTGTATGAAAGCTTGTTTCCATTATGAACTTTAAATGTGGTGTTTTTAATCTGCTTTAAGACAAACCATGTGTAAATTCATAAGTCGACTCCATTGCTGAGTATTTTCTCCTTAAAACTGCAGTGAACCAAAGACAGTCTCAAAAACACGCTTTGAAATCGCTGGTGTTTCTGACGTCACAAACTACCTTGTAACCAATCAGATCAACGTGTGATCGTCAACCAGTGGATCTCTGAGCTGAGTGAGTGAGTGGAGGCGGGGCTCATTCGCATATTCATAGAACTGTGCATACTAAATGAGGCAAGGGTGTCGAGTTACATTCAAGATATTTTAAGGCATGAAGACATTATTTTCAAGGAAAAAACATTTAAATATGTAATTTTGGTGATTAAAGATGAGTTTTAAGGGATACAATTGACAAAGGGGACAAAAACTGACCTTTAATCTCAAAATGCTGACTTTTTATTCCTCAGGATTGAGACAATTCTGACTCTTTCCTCTGTTTTTTTAGTTTGTGACAAACTCATAATTGTGAGAAAAAAGGTTAGAATTAGAAGTTATGAAACTCAGAATAGCAAGAAAAAAAAAAGGATTTTTAATTGTATTCCCACGGTGGAAACAAGCTTCCATTGGTTTGACTGTAAAATAAGGCTTTTCTCTTTTTCTATTATGATTCATGATTCATGTTACAGTATAATTTGATTATTTTCTAGTAAAATGAAAGAAAAAATGGTTTGCAATGTCACACTTCATTCAAGCCCATGTAAGAATACGAGCCAGTGAATCTGACCACCTTGTGAGCAAAACAAAGAAAAAGCAACAGTCGCGGTGTAGTTTCAACCACTTTAATATCAGTGGAGTTCATCATATAAATAGCACAACTGCAAGTAAAAGCAATCAGCCTATTTAATGTGTCGTAACACTCCAGTAAAGAGTGAATATGAATGAAACGGTAATAAAAACACGACAGTCCATCAGACCATCACAGTCCTCCATCAGTAATCAAACGCCTGACTGAAGCTTCGTTTCTGAGCGCCTCCTCTTCCCCGTTTCCCACCGAAGCCATTGTTGCCCTTGAAGCCGAAGGATCGTCCTCTTCCTCCTCCTCCTCTTCCTCGTCCTCCTCCTCGTCCACCGAATCCCCCGAAGCCTCCAGGTGTGCGCTCGCCGGTGAGACGTGGGTTCTGCTCCAGCTCGGGGAGCTCTGTGGCGACGGAGAGCTGCCAGCGCCGGCCGTCCTGCCATTTCTCCTGCAGACACACACAAAACAGCATTCATTTCCTTGACCAATCATTTTCGCCATTATTTTTGTCAACAAATTTTTTTTCACAGATGAAAACCAAACTAAAAAAACAGTTTTGAATGACAATAACTATGACCAAAATCTGTTGACATTTTCGTCAACGAATAAAAACTAGAAGAAAATGTTCAGTAGGGACGATTTGGGAATAGATTCAGTCAGAACTGATGTTAAAGGTGCAGTGTGTAAAGCCCTATTCGCACGGGATTAGTATTACCCCTGGACCTCTGTAATTAAGAAATTACCCCCTGACGTCTGTATTTTTGGTGGCTCATTCACACGGGCAAATAAATGTTCGTAATTCCCTCGAGTTTACGGACTTTACAGCGTGCGCCCACCCATTCACACTTCACTAGCTGAACGTGCTGAAACGAAGATCGCGCTGCAGTATTGCAATTCAAAAAAAGAACTTATTTAAAACCAATTTATTAGAGAAATATATTATATATATATTATAGAATATCATATTATTGTATAAATATATATCTTCTTTTTCTTTTATTCTTTGTCCATATTTACAACAAGCCTGCCTGAAGAAGGTATTATAAATACCGAAACGTCGCGATAGGCTTGTTTTTCTATTCATTTTATTTGGTTTATTTCATTTTATATCATTTTTACTCTTTCACACTTTGATTTCTTGAGATACTTACAGGATGGACGTCTTTAGAGGCCGTGTGAGACAAAGAAATGCTCCACGATACAGAAGTTACACTACCACAAAAAGCGTCCAAACTTTCCAAAAGAGCTTCCATGTTGCGCCAAAATACTTAATTTGACGTTTCCATGACAACGGTCCGAGTTGAGCTTCCGGATCACGTCCGTAGTAGTAGTCTGTTTTCTCTTTTGCAGCACTTCATAGTTTTTATTGGAGAAAAACTATAATCGGATTGGAGTAGAGCATATCGAGAGATTTTATTGTTAATATAGTTTTAATACAGACGTAAAATGGACTGTTAAACGGCCCATAATGGTTATTACGTTCTTTAGTAAACGATAGGCTCACAGAAAAACAGCCCAAATCACAGACATGGGGATTCGCACGGGACTGGTATTATCGGAGGACCCCTGTGTTGGCCGAAATACGGTAGGTAATTTTCGGGGGAATTTTTACAGACATTTTTACAGACATGGCAGATTCGCTCGGGATAAAAATCACAGACGACCTCTGCGATTATTACAAATTACTGGAGGTCCCTAGGTAATACTAATCCCGTGCGAATAGGGCTTAAGTTTTAGCAGCATCTAGTGGTGAGGTTGCGAACAGCACCCAACAGAAGTTACGTGACCGACAGGAGGACCGATTTTCGTCAACAGATAAAAACTAGATGAAAATGTTCGGTAGGGAGGATTAGGAGATCGAGTCAGAACTGATGTGTGTGTGGATGATGCGCATGTTTGAATAACGTGCCGGCGGGACACGAGTTAGCATGCGCTTGATGCGGGACAGGAGTTAGCATGCGCTTGATGCGGGACAGGAGTTAGCATGCGCTTGATGCGGGACAGGAGTTAGCATGCGCTTGATGCGGGACAGGAGTTAGCATGCGCTTGATGCGGGACAGGAGTTAGCATGCGCTTGATGCGGGACAGGAGTTAGCATGCGCTTGATGCATGACTCGTTCCAAACGTTCAAACATGTAAACGTCTGGGAGAAAGAGAAGAGCAGACGTATCGCTAGGTCTGAATAAACGTGACGCAAACGAACTATTCGGTGCGGTTTTCTGTGCGCGCGCGCACACACACACACACACACACGAAGCGTGCAGCCATGCACATAGAAAACTACACACAGCGTGCGAGTCCTGAATTGAGCTCTTTCGCGTCTGAATGGACAAATACACACACTTGTCTCTAAATGTCCGTTTTGGAGAGTCTTCGCGTAAACAGTCGGTCATGTCTTTACAGAACGTACACCGTTGTGAGATTAATACCGGATGTGCATTTGGTGCAATTGGATCCGCACATTTGGTCAAAATGATTTCATCGACTAAAACTAGACTAAAACAATTCAGATGACTAAAATATGACAAACTTTTATAAGTACATTTAAAACAATATACTTTGTGTTTTTTTAGCTTGGTATTAAATGTGTCATCTTTCTCTCTTCTGACCAACGTAATCAATCTCTATATATTTTCCTCTTTTGGAAAGTCATGAAACTGTTTTTAATTTTGCTATTGGAACAAATGGAAAAGCAAAAATAATGGGCCTCATTTATAAAACGTCCATATTGATAAAAACTGTATTTGAAGTGGAAAGTAGGAGAACTGCAGGTTTTCTAAAGGATTTGGATGTTGATTTGGTTCTCTTTTATATGTTAATGATATTAATTACAAGGGGAAGATCTAAAGCCATTCAGCTGTCAATGTCAAGATCATTTCTAGGACGGTTTCTACAGAACATTTTATAAACGAGGTCCTGTATTCGTTGTAGTTTCGGTTCATCACTATTGAAGTTTATGACAACTTTTCAATGCCTGTATTCTATGGAAGCTTAATTGTTTCCGCCACAGAATAAAACAATTTTAAAAGATAATTGCGACTTTTTAACTCACAATTGCGAGTTTACATCTCAATTCTGACTTTATAACATGCAATTCTTAAATAAAAAGTCAGAATTGTGAGAAAATGGCATTTTAGTCAAAAGACTATGACTAAAACTAAATCAGAATTTGCTGTCAAAATGAACACTGACAGAAACAAGCCGAGTCAGCGAACACACACACACACACACACACACGCCTGTCTGTTGACAAGCCTGCGCTGGTGAAACCCGAGAGCGAGTGGCGTGGGGAACGGGAATCAGCTGGACGTTTGTACGGACACGTCCCTCGAGTCTCGCTTTACAAACGACTCCAAACACACGTACCTGGATCTCTTTCAGTTTAGCAGCTGGGACGTCGAAACACACACCCTGAGAGAAACACAAACACACGACACGTTACAAACTGCATCTTTCCCATCAAGACCATTTCCACCCAAACTCTTCAGAACAGGAGCAGAACGTTGATTCTCGTTGTTCATTTAGTTAGTTTACATTCTAGCGTGATGTAGAAGTATTTCACAGTGATCTTCAGTGTATCGTGGGTGTTAAGTGACATTTTTATACTTTATATATGAAAATAATGTAATATATATTAACAATAACATAGGTCTGCAACAAGTCCTTGATAAACCGATCATAGATGATTGATTAGTCAGGTCTGTGCAAGGAGGAAAAAGGTGCACAAAGCTGACTAAAGCACAAGAAGAGTGTGTGAAGAGTGTGTGTAAAGCATGAGAAGAGTGTGTGTAAAGAGAAGAGTGTGTGAAGAGCGTGAGCACCTTCTTGCCCTTGAGGAAGGTCATCCGCCGGATGTGTTCGTCGATCTCTTCTCCGAGCTGCTCCTTCAGACCTCGCCAGGCGAAGCCGATGTTGTGCATCTCCTGAGAGCAGCTCAGAGTCATGGTGGCGAATCCCTGAGAGAACAGCAGACCGTTCACAACCACTCAGAGAACACACAGATATAGTGTTGGGATAGTGTGTGTGTGTGTGTGTGTGAGAGACTTACAGCGTCGGAGCTGATGAGTGATCTCTGCTCGAGACTCGTGGCTCCTGAGATGTGAGCTAGCGCTGCTGCTAGCGCCTCCACCGCCCCGCGCGTCTCGATTAGCTCATTAGCCGCAGCGCGGAAATGCTCCACCGCAGACGCCGGAACCGAGTCCAGGAACCTGAGCGATAAACACACACCAGCGTACATGAGGCGGCTCATCCGAGCGATAAACACACACACACACACGTGTACATGAGGCGGCTCATCCGAACGATAAACACACACACACACACACACACACACACACAAGCGTACATGAGGCGGCTCATCCGAGCGATAAACACACACACACACACACACACAAGCGTACATGAGGCGGCTCATCCGAACGATAAACACACACACACACACACACACACACACACACACACACACACACACAAGCGTACATGAGGCGGCTCATCCGAGCGATAAACACACACACACACACACACACACACACACACACACACAAGCGTACATGAGGCGGCTCATCCGAGCGATAAACACACAGACATTTATACAAATTTGGGAGCAAAAATAATTGACACTTTGAGCTGATCATGTTCTGCTGAAGTGTGTTTTCTTTAATTGCTAATGCTCTTTTTACACACAGACTGAACACAATGAAGCATTGCTTGGTGATTGGTTGAGCTAAACTGGTATTATCTAATTGTGTAGTTAAATTTAACAGCTGACAGATATTCAACATAATTCATGTGTGAGACAGTCTAACAGAAGGACGGACAAAACCAGTCAAACATCAACTGAGTTCTGCTCATATTTTATCACCATTTTCTAAACTATATTGAATAAACTGTGATGATGTGAGAAATGTTGAAGGAGTCTGAATCAATTTTGGTTTGACTATTTCATAGCATTTAACGTGATATATTTTGAGTTAGCGTCAGCATTGCCGTTCAAAGCAAGTGTCAGAACAGCGAAGACTAATGTGCATCATTTGTTTGGTCTCTGACCTGACGGCGTCTTTACTGGAGGACTGGACGATCTCGTTGGCTGTCGGGACCCCGACCCGTTTAAAGGTGATTCCCTGAAGGAGGTGAACAAGATTTAACCATTAAAAAAAACATAATATGTTAGACTGACACCAGTCTTTGACTACTATGTACTAACACTTAAATTAATAATTTGATCCAGTGCATTTATTGTGTACATTCATGTTTTTACATTGTACTTACATTTTTTTTTTTAAATACTTAAACTGTGATCATCAACACAATAAGAACATTGTGCATAACTAACTCTGATGCAAGTACACAGAGGTTAAAGACACCTAATATAAAGTGAGACCATTTATTTACACCTCACAATTTTAGGAAGGCTTGTCATAAACACTGTTATATTCAAACAAACAAAATAATTAGATTTAAAACTTGAGGGTCTGTGGGAAATTAAGCATTTAGAATTATTTTGTCACTGTTTTTAAAATTCAGAAAGTTAAAGCTGCAGTCTGTAGTTTTCCCTCTCTGTCGCCATCTCTGTCCGCAATCTGCAACTGCAGTTATTTGCGGAATGATCAGCTGTACGTGGGTTGTGCCTCGGCACGGCACAGCGCGGATGAAGCCGATGTTTTGAGGAGAATGTGTGGCTGTCAGTCGCCGCCGGTGTGGAAACTGGCATTCACAATCACAGATTCTGCTTTTGGGAAGTTTGACCAACATAAGAAATTTCGTCTAATCGTCTGAACAAATTAGTAACATCCACTTTTGTTCTGACCAACTAAGGGATAAAGCATTGCAGTAAATCGCGCTGATTAAATCTAATGATCGCTTATCATATCACGTCAAACCGTGCAAATTATACTTTGTTCTCAAATTGTTAATGTTACCAACATCAGCATTGCGTGACATTTAATGCCCTTCCGATATTATCCTTGTTTTCACACGGGCCGGTTGCATTTATTTTCTGTAGCCGCTCCGAAGTCTTTTGCGTTTTACAACGGGTGAATGTCCAGCTGTCACTGGTGATCGTCGTTTGAACCTTTCTAGATCCACAAATTGATAAGTTTAATTATATCAAGTGCTGTGAGAAAAGGCTATAAATCTCCAGCATCCTCACACTCATCGCCGACTAGCCGAGACTCTTCTTTACGGGTACAGATGTGACGGAATGACGCAAAGACATTTCTTGCAAAGACTCGAATTTCCCGTGGAAATCCACCAGTACAACTGGAGTTAAAGACATTACTACAAGCTCACCGTTTTGAATCGAGCTACGGCAAGCAGAGAGTTTTGAACACTGGCTGGTTATGTACATGAATTTATTGTTTGTTGGTTAACCCACATTAACCAGTTAGAGGATTAGCGCCTCTAATAGGGTCATGTCTCACCGCTTTCTGCTCCACGTACAGGAGCTGGTTCTCCTCCTTGCGCTGGTAGAAGCAGATGCACACGCCTGTTCTCCCGGCTCTGCCCGTGCGGCCCGACCGGTGGATATACGACTCCACGTCCTGCGTGTGCAGATCACGCTCGTTACAACAGGAGAATTACACACTAAACACATCATTACAAACTACAGAGCAAAGCATCCATCAACAGGGTCTCCTGGTGGCAGCGGGTAACGAAACAAGTAAACATGCGCTAAAATACGGAAGAAAAAAAACATCCAAAAGCATTAAAAGATCCACCGCAGCTTAGAGGCCCGTTCTAGACAACAACAACAACTATAAAGACAACTAAAACTATATACAATATTGCTCTGTGTATTATAAGTTTAGTTTTCAGTTTTGTCATCCGTCTCATTAAAAGCTCTTTAAAGCAGGATGGATTCTGATTCTATTATTCATCAGCTAAAAAAAAAAAAACATCCTTAAAGATTCCAAGGACATCACTCCTCTGTGTCGTTATCGTTGAGGTGTGGACTGATTAAAAAAACACTGTAACTATTATTTTTAGAATGATCATTTATAGTATGATCGGGCCTTAAAGATATGGAGTATATTTCTGCACTATAAACTGAGGTGATGTTGAACAGAACGGCTGCGTACGTTTGGCGGCGAGCACTGGATGACCAGGTCCACCTCGGGGATGTCCAGGCCACGCGCCGCCACATTGGTGGCCACCAGCACCTCGAACGTGCCGTTCCTGAAGCCCTTCAGCGTGATCTCCCTCTGCTTCTGGGCGATGTCTCCGTGCAGCGTCTGCGCACTCTGAAACACACAACCCAGAGTCACACACCAGCAGACGCACAGGTGTGTGTGAGGTGTGCTGTAACAGGTGTGTGTCAGGTGTGCTGTTACAGGTGTGTGAGGTGTGCTGTTACAGGTGTGTTGTTAAGTGTGCATCAGGTGTGCTGTTACAGGTGTGTGTCAGGTCAGGTGTGTTGTTACAGGTGTGTGTCAGGTCAGGTGTGTTGTTACAGGTGTGTGAGGTGTGCTGTTACAGGTGTGTTGTTAAGTGTGCATCAGGTGTGCTGTTACAGGTGTGTGTCAGGTGTGCTGTTACAGGTGTGTGTCAGGTGTGCTGTTACAGGTGTGTGTCAGGTGTGCTGTTACAGGTGTGTGTCAGGTGTGCTGTTACAGGTGTGTGAGGTGTGCTGTTACAGGTGTGTGTCAGGTGTGCTGTTACAGATGTGTTGTTACAGGTGTGCTGTTACAAGTGTGTGTCAGGTCAGGTATGTTGTTACAGGTGTGTGTCAGGTGTGCTGTTACAGGTGTGTGTCAGGTGTGCTGTTACAGGTGTGTGTCAGGTGTGCTGTTACAGGTGTGTGTCAGGTGTGCTGTTACAGGTGTGTTGTTACAGGTGTGCTGTTACAAGTGTGTGTCAGGTCAGGTATGTTGTTACAGGTGTGTGTCAGGTGTGCTGTTACAGGTGTGTGTCAGGTGAGCTGTTACAGATGTGTGTCAGGTGTGCTGTTACAGATGTGTTGTTACAGGTGTGCTGTTACAAGTGTGTGTCAGGTCAGGTATGTTGTTACAGGTGTGTGTCAGGTGTGCTGTTACAGGTGTGTGTCAGGTGTGCTGTTACAGGTGTGTCGTTAACAGTGCATCAGGTGTGCTGTTACAGGTGTGTGAGGTGTGCTGTTACAGATGTGTTGTTACAGGTGTGCTGTTACAAGTGTGTGTCAGGTCAGGTGTGCTGTTACAGGTGTGCATCAGGTGTGCTGTTACAAGTGTGTGTCAGGTCAGGTATGTTGTTACAGGTGTGTGAGGTGTGCTGTTACAGGTGTGTGAGGTGTGCTGTTACAGATGTGTTGTTACAGGTGTGCTGTTACAAGTGTGTGTCGGGTCAGGTCAGGTATGTTGTTACAGGTGTGTGAGGTGTGCTGTTATAGGTGTGCTGTTACAAGTGTGTGTCAGGTGTTTCACTGGTGTGTTACATGCGTCTCACAGGTGTGTGTTATAAGTGTGTTAAAGGTGTCGTTACATGCATGTTGTTACAGGCGTGTCACAAGTGTGTTACAGGTTTGTCAGACGTGTTACAGATTTGTCATTAGTGCGTCACAGGTGTGTTAGTTCTGTGCTGCGGGCGCACCTGTTTGATGGACGTGCTCATGGAGAGCTCGGTGGCCTCTCTCTTGGTCTCACAGAAGACGATGGTTCGGCCGTGGCTGCCGCTGTACACCTGGATGACATCACCGATGACCGACGCCCGCTGAGACCAGTGACACGCGATCGCCAGGTGCTGCGCGACACACAACAAGTGCTTTAAACAGCAGATATGGGGGACTTTTCTTTTAGATTCTTCTTTTAGAATATCCTTTTTCAGATATTTCCTTCTGTGTAGTGTGTAATATAAAGCTGTTTGTGAATGTAAAAAGTATGGTCTGCAAAGTTTCAGAGGTCAAAGTGCAGATAAACGGAGTGAAAGAATCGATTCTGAACTGAAACGAGTAGTCAGTAATTCAGTCTAACTTCCTGCTGAACCCGTGTATGTTTGTAACTAATTTGCATAAAGCCAGCCTATAGTATTGATTGGCTGATAGAGGTTATGACAAAGAGGTTACTTCGTCTCAGTTACAAATTGAAACTTTTGTTATTTTCCAAACATTACTTTAAAACCTACGGAGCCCCTAAAGGGACCTTTGCAAAAATAAAAATATACAGACTTTCACGTGTTCACGAGAAACACATCTTGTGCGCATGCAATAGTTTTCTAGTTTTCTAGTTTCTCGTGCGCACGCTAAAGTTTCTCTTAAGCACGTGAAAGTCTGTATATTTTTATTTTTGCAACTGTCCCTTTAGGGGCTCCGTAAAAACCAATGACCTTCTCACACCTAAAAATTTACAAGTAGGTGCATAAGACAAAGGTTGAGATATATATAATTTTCACTTTCACTTATTCTCCTCTTAAAAACACTGGTGCATCTTTTAAAATCCGGTCTAGGTAGATATTGAATTTAAATGTGCAGAAAAATAAAAGATCACAATGTTCTTCATGCTCAATCTCACAGTGAGACAGACATTATTGCAACACCAAGTGTTAATTATCATTTTGGCAACAGCTTAATTCGTCCTGTGAGCACTGCACCCTTTTAATGCTGGAAAAACATCAGACCAGACTGAAAGAATGACTGTTGCAGTTTCACACCGTCCCATCAGTGTGTGTGTGTGTGTGTGTGTGTGTGTGTGTGTGTGTGTAACGCCACCTAGAGGAGAAAACCTGCACTGACTTTACAAAGTCTTCAGGGTTTACACTCTTCAAATCTCATTACAAATGTTGTAGAAACACTGCGGCAGATTTACAGCATCAGTGTTTTTAGGCATTAATAAAATTAAGTTTTTTTACAGCAGCTCCATGTTTTCTGTCTATATAGGTTTTGATTTCAGAATTATCTTTGTATCTGACGTGGTTTACCTAATAAACACTGACATTTGGTCAGATCATTGTCAAAGGCTGTTTTGACAAAATATGTCCCAGATTTTCCTTTAAAATCATCCCGAGAAACTCCTACATTCTGACCAAACAGCTCACGATGAGCGGAGATCGTGTGTTCACGGTTACCTCGACTGTGGTGGCGGCTTTCTGGGTCCTCTTCCCGATGAGATCCACATGGATGAACTGAGAGCGCATGTATTTCTTGGCCACGTCGTAAACCCACGAGGGACACGTGGCTGAGAACAGCAGCGTCTGCGGTTTCTCCGCCGCATCTGAGAGGAAAAGTCCAGAAATACTGTTTACAAATGCAAAGCCACTTTCTGAAAAGTTCAGTCATAAGAGGCTTTGGCACCGGGTAGCTCTAGGAACTCAGTTATAGGAACGAGCCTCCAGGGTGTTTCCCCGAGAACTAAAGGTTCCCTAAGGAATGTTTTCCTGTTGCATTCGCACCGCCAGTAGGAACTCTGAAGTGACGCAAGACACGCTTCTTGTTGTGACTTATTTTGACACGCTGTTATACATAAAAGTAGACAGTAATGAAGAGTTATTAGCGTATGCCGTGTGGTTGATGTCCAGTGTTGATGAGCAGAAATACATAATCATGTTTCTCTTGGTCTCCTCAAAGTTGCGTTGGATTTTCTCCTCAGCGTAAAGATTAAGAGGTCCATCTATCACTGTTTTCCATGTTCGTAGAGTTAGTTTCTGGAGTAAATATATAGGCTATAATCTGTGTTTACATGTTTTTAAAATGGCGTGTGCTGGTGTTTCGCGTGCGTTCGGCCAATCAGTGAACACTAACGTCACGGATAGTTCCTATAGCGCTGGTTTAGACCGACTCTGGAGTAGGAGTGAATTAGTTTCTCCTAAAGGGGTTCCTCGAACTAAAATCGTTCCTAGTTCCTGCGGTGCGAACACATCCGGGAACTTCCGCCAATAGTTCTAGGAACGGTGAAAAGGTTCCTCCGGTGCGAAAGCTCCTATAAATCCGTCTGCAGTTCTCCCGGGACTCGACGTGAACACGATTACCTTTGTTATAGGAGGCAGACAGGATCTCCTCGACCTGCTCAGCGAAGCCCATGTCCAGCATCTGGTCCACCTCGTCCAGAACCACGTGTCTGAGCTGAGACAGGTCCAGCTTGTTGTTCTGCAGATGGTCTTTGATCCGGCCCGGCGTTCCCACCAGAATGTCGATGCCGTTGCGGATCGCTTCCACTGATGCACCACAATTCAGTTATTAAATGAGCATCAATTCAGCCATTTACACCTCAACTATAAATGTTTCCTTCATTGATCATTCAGTCACTATCGTGTCAAAAACATCATTATGATGATCAAACTCCTACCTTGCGGGTTGTATGAGCTTCCTCCGTAGAAACACGTAACAGACAGTTTCCTCGTGACGTCCTTGAAGTCTTTGGACACTTGAATCGCGAGCTCTCGAGTCGGGGCGAGAACCAGAACCTGCCGGGACACACTCATCCGGTCACAACTCTTCTCTCGAAGCAGAATCAGAACTTCTGATCCGAAGGCTTCGGCTTAAACGCGCGAGCAATCGTTTAGTAGAAAAACAAACCGCACCAAAATATGGAAGCTTGTTTCCGCCACACAGTGAAAAATAAAAAACGTAATTGCAACTTTTCTCACAATTGCGAGTTAAGTCAGAATTGAGAGAAATAAACTCGAAATTCTGACTTTTTCCTCAGAATCGCATGTTTATATCAAGCAATTCTGACTTTATAATATGCAATTGGGAGATTTAAAGTCAGAATTGTGAGATAAAAAGTTGCAATTATCTTTTAAAATGTTTTATTCTGTGGCGTAAACAAGCTTCTACACCTAACAAACATCTGAAGGAACGTTTTAAACAGGCAGGGAAAGATAAGTGCAAACAGCATTTGAAAATCCCAGAATGCACCACATGAGGTCCGAATGCGACCAAGGTTTTGACTGGCAATTTAAAGATGGAAAGAAAAATCTAAACATGTCAATAAATCAAACAGTTTGACTTGAGCAATGACACTAAGAAATCTGTGACTCTGCACTTTATGTGACTAATCAAAAGTAAATAAGTGTGATCATGTGATCATTAGTAAATGATTTTGGGAAAAGCCGTATCCTTGTTTTCGGCAGTTAAAGTTGTAAAATAAAGCGGTTGTCCACAGTATTGGTTTCTGTAATCAGGCTGAGATAATCAGCCAGTATGTGTCCGGCACAGTGTATTTCATGGCATGTGCAGCCCTCGTGTGCAGCAGGACCCATAATGCACTGCTGTGTGTGGTGTGCGAGCGAGACCTTGGGCGCTCGGCCTCTCCGGCGGTCCTCCATGTCAGACTGCAGCTTCTCCACCAGAGGAACCGCGAACGAGAAGGTCTTCCCGGTGCCGGTCCTGGCCTGGCCGATCAGATCTTTCCCATCATACACTGAGTTGAAGGTCTTCACCTGGATGTCGAACAGGTATGAGACGCCACGCGCTGAAGGACACACACACACACACATATAAATCAACACATCTTCAGTGTTACATCGTTGATTAAGTGTGAGTGAAATCAGCAGCTTCTGGAAGATGAAGCGGATCATAATGAGCTCAAGCTCACTTCAGAAAGACTCATCACTCAGCATTAATGCTAATATCACACGCTTGCCTCTTAGAAGCGGCTTGAGCTTGAGATGCAAGTGTACATTTATTTACCTTTCACAGAAACATCCTGACTTTAATAGGGGAAAAATTAAATATACGCTGGTGTGTGCTGTGACTGCGCAGTGAGTGTGTGATTAGCATTAGCTGATTAGCATTACGCAGTGAGTGTGTGATTAGCATTAGCGTTACCCTGCAGCAGTTTGATGGTGTTTGGAGAGATCCTGAAGTTGGAAAAAGCTCCTTCTTTCTGCTCTGGGGTTTCCTGTGGAAACAAGCACATCTGTCAGCAAACACACACACACACACACAGAGCATCACCACACACACACACACAGAGCATCACCACACACACACTGAGCATCACCACACACACACTGAGCATCACCACACACACACTGAGCATCACCACACACACACTGAGCATCACCACACACACACTGAGCATCACCACACACACACTGAGCATCACCACACACACACTGAGCATCACCACACACACACTGAGCATCACCACACACACACTGAGCATCACCACACACACACTGAGCATCACCACACACACACACACACAGAGCATCACCACACACACACACACACACACTGAACATCACCACACACACACTGAGCATCACCACACACACACACACAGAGCATCACCACACACACACACAGAACATCACCACACACACACTGAGCATCACCCCACACACACACACACAGCATCACCACACACTGAACATCACCACACACACACACTGAGCATCACCACACACACACACACACACAGAACATCACCACACACACACACACAGCATCACCACACACACACACACACACACACTGAACATCACCACACACACACACACTGAACATCAACACACACACACTGAGCATCACCACACACACACTGAACATCACCACACACACACACACTGAGCATCACCACACACACACACACACACAGCATCACCACACACACACACACACACACAGCATCACCACATACACACACACACAGAACATCACCACACACACACACAGAACATCACCACACACACACACACACACACTGAACATCACCACACACACACTGAGCATCACCACACACACACACACAGAGCATCACCACACACACACACAGAACATCACCACACACACACTGAGCATCACCCCACACACACACACACAGCATCACCACACACTGAACATCACCACACACACACACAGAACATCACCACACACACACACACAGCATCACCACACACACACACACACACACACTGAACATCACCACACACACACACACTGAACATCAACACACACACACTGAGCATCACCACACACACACTGAACATCACCACACACACACACACTGAGCATCACCACACACACACACACACACAGCATCACCACACACACACACACACACACAGCATCACCACATACACACACACACAGAACATCACCACACACACACACAGAACATCACCACACACACACACAGAACATCACCACACACACACACACACTGAGAGCAGCAGAGAAGTAGCCATGAACGCACTGTCTCGCGGTCGCTGTCCGAGTCCTCGCTGGACGGTGTGTGTGTGTGTGCTGGATCGGCCGGTGTCTCGGGCGTGTGTGTGTTCGTCAGGGTCTCAGTCGCTGCGCTGCCGTTCTCTGCCTCTGCTTTCGTCTTCTTCTTCTTCTTCTTCTTCTGTAGAGATTAACACACGTACACCAGAGACATTTATTACACAGTATAAACACACCATCGCCACTCTCTCACAATTCACACGTTATAACTCACAACTGAGAGTTTATATCTGACAATTCTGAGATTAAAAAAAAAGTCTGAATTGTGAGATATAAACTCATAAATTGCAAGAATTCAGAATTACGAGAAAAAAGGTCAGAATTGTGAGAAACAACTGCGAGAATCAAAATTGCAAGAAAAAGTGAGAATTGCGAGGAAAAATCACAATTGTGAGAGAATTACCAGAAAAGAGTCATAATTGCGTGAAAAAAGTCATAATTACAAGAAAAAAGTCAGAATAGCAATAAAAAGTCAAAATTACAAGAAAACCTCAAAATTGTAAGCAACTCAAAACTGTGAATTGCGAGAAAAAGTGAGAATCGCGAGGAAAAGTGAGAATTGCGAGGAAGTGTGAATTGCGAGGAAAAGTGTGAATTGCGAGGAAAAGTGAGAATCGCGAGGAAAGGTGAACTGCGAGAAAAAGTGAGAATCGCGAGGAAAAGTGAGAATTGCGAGGAAAAGTGAATTGCGAGAAAAAGTGAGAATCGCGAGGAAAAGTGAGAATCGCGAGGAAAAGTGAGAATCGCGAGGAAAAGTGAGAATTGCGAGGAAAAGTGAATTGCGAGAAAAAGTGAGAATCGCGAGGAAAAGTGAGAATCGCGAGGAAAAGTGAGAATCGCGAGGAAAAGTGAGAATCGCGAGGAAAGGTGAACTG
This sequence comes from Abramis brama, assembly GCF_963993115.1. NCBI lineage: Eukaryota > Metazoa > Chordata > Actinopteri > Cypriniformes > Leuciscidae > Abramis > Abramis brama. The sequence goes on along the minus strand of NC_139981.1, from coordinate 34,676,632 downwards.
CGAGAAAAAGTGAGAATCGCGGGGAAAAGTGAGAACTGCGAGGAAAAGTGAATTGCGAGAAAAAGTGAGAATTGCGAGGAAAAGTGAGAATTGCGAGGAAAAGTGAGAATTGCGAGGAAAAGTGTGAATCGCGAGGAAAAGTGAGAATTGCGAGGAAAAGTGAATTGCGAGAAAAAGTGAGAATCGCGAGGAAAAGTGAGAATCGCGAGGAAAAGTGAGAATTGCGAGAAAAAGTGAGAATCGCGAGAAAAAGTGAGAATCGCGAGGAAAAGTGAGAATCGCGAGGAAAAGTGAGAATCGCGAGGAAAAGTCAGAATTGCGAGGAAAAGTCAGAATTGCGAGAAAAAGTGAGAATCGCGAGGAAAAGTGAGAATTGCGAGGAAAAGTGAGAATTGCGAGGAAAAGTGTGAATTGCGAGGAAAAGTGAGAATTGCTGTGAGACTAAAAGTGAGACTTTTTTTATGAAAAAAGTCATAATTGCATGAAAAAAAGTCAGAATTACAATAAAAAGTCAGAATTACGAGAAAACCTCAAAAGGAGAGGAAAGTGAGAATGTGGATGAACTGAACGCTACCTTGATGTGGAGTGTGTCCGTGTTCCCGTTCTCATCCGGAGTCTCCGTGACGCTCTTCTCAGACTTCCTCTTTTTAGGAGCCGGTGACTCACACTCTTCTGCCTCTGCCAACACCTTTTCTTTCATCTTCTTCTTCTTCTTCTGGAGAGAGATAAAGAGAGTGATGAGCAGCGCACCCGAGGCTCCTCTCGTCTTTAGGATAAGGCTCATCTAAACACCTTTCTTTCCTTTTATACATTACGCTTGCAAACTGTACAGAGATGACATTAATGATATACAACTTTGTATACAATACACACATTTATGAACAATATGTTCAATGTCAAACAGGAGAAGAAAAGAAAAAGTTAACAATGATTTGTTAAAAAAAGAAAAATAACAAAGGAAAAATAGGAGAAGATAGAAAAAAAAAAGACCATGAGAGCGAGATATTATTTTATTCATCAGTTAGTGTACAAATTAAAGAAATTACAAATTGAGGTTGTTTTACTTGCTTTCTTTTATACTGAAGATGAAATAGAGTTACGGTACATTTTAAATTATTTTAAAAACAACAAGAAAAACTGGTTTGATGGTGAAGTTACATTTATGTATATAAAATTTGCTAAGAAAATAAATTACATTTATCACAAGGCAAGCTTTGTTTTTAGTGGGGTCAAAATCAAAGTATCCAAAAAATAATGTCTTTAAAAGTTATGGATATATCTTTCTGGATATTATCTTTAATAAATGTGTCAATATTTTTCCATAGTTGTTCAGTATAGAAACATGATCGAAATAAATGCTAAACAGTTTCTGTGTGAACTTGGCAAAATGAGCATCTTGTGTCAATATTAATTTTATATTTAATCATAAAATATTTAACAGGGTAAAATGTATTTATTATTATGAAAGACACTTCCTTTACTTTCTTAGTGAGAAAATATTTTTTGTAAATTTTTAACATAAATTATTCCAGTAAAATATTGCAGGAGATACAGAAATAATATCTTCAAGAAAAAGGTGTCTAACTTTATTATTTCTACCTTTGTTTTCTGAAAAGAGTTTCTCTTGGTTCAGGAAGAGTAGTAGTTGCAGTAGAAGGGTGAATGCACTTTTAAAAAGCATACAGATTTCTGTTTTTATCGCTCCCATAAGACAAACTCTTTTATGGTAACTGGCATACTATTGTGCACGTCACATGATGGGCGAGAACGATCCTGATTGGCTCTCATGTCTGATCTTCACTGTACTGTGTCTGATGTGCTTCATGTACATTCACTGATCAATGTTTATATGCGAATAAAAGCCTAAATTAAGACTTGAATTAAACCTCTCCATTCACGTGGATTTATTTAACCATCTCTTCATGAACGATATTTTAATGTAGATCTAATTCATATTTGATTCTTTCGGAATCGCCAGATGTGTCGTTAGCATGTCGGCTCACTAGCAAAACAACACACACGTGTAATTCATGTTCATGATGCTCACACGTGATCAGTGACGCACGTCACAGCACTTTAACACACGTGAGCCCACATGTACACTGTCTGGGTTCGGAATAACACACTTTAACACTGCAGAAACAGAAACAGTAACAGTAACAGGACTGCTGTGATCTAACGAGAGGTTGTCAGTCCGGTGATGATGTGATGTGAACGCGCGTTTGTTTGCGTCATCAGCATCCGCGCGAGTCTCTCAGTTAAAGCGCGCGAGTGTGAGATTACACGTGTCTAACTGACCTTCAGCAGCAGCAGGCCGTTCTCCACCTCCTCCATCTGTGTGCAGGGCTCGGCTTCAGGCAGGGTCTGCGACGGCATCTCAGATGTTGAGGCGCAGATGGACATGTGCGACCGGACTCAATCACACACGCGAAAGAGAAGGAACCGGAAGCGACACGCGCGCATGCGCAGAGAGGACGTGCGCATCGACATGCGGAACTCGAGTAGGCGGGGCTGGGTTTACAGGGAACAGCATGTGATGCCTAGTAATGAGAGGAACTTATTAAATGTGTGTATGGAAGTAAAATAGAATAGCCGCTGATGAAAATTATTAAAAGTAAAACCGCAAACGACTGAGGTGATCGTTAGAAAAAAGGCGATGACCAATCAGAAGACACTTCCGCGGTGTATTTGACCTATCAGAAGGAGGCTTAGTGACAGGCCCCGCCCTCGGCAGATTTAGCATGTTCATTTCTTGTCTAGAGTTTTAATGCGAGGCTTTAACCGTGCCACGCTGTACGGAACGCCAGACGCGTCAAAACTCAAACGTTGCATTTGAAATTAATTTGTTAAGAGCACAACCCGCTGCAGCACACTTCTAAAAAATAAATAGAAAAATAAAATCTTATATAGAAAGATTTATATCTTATATACAATCTCATAAAAATCTTATGTGTGTGCCTGTGTGTGTATATACAGTAGGCCTATATATATATATATATATACATACATACATAAAAAACTGGTTATTTTTTACCCCAACCATTGGGTTACACATAGCTATTGGGTCACTATGTTGGGTTATTTTTAACCAAACGTTATGTGATTGGCTTACGGGTAACCAATGATTTTAAACTTCAGACAAGCTTTTCAATTATGCCATGCCAGACTGCATGTCTACGAAGCAAAGCGAAGTAGCAGAGTTTGGTATTACCAGGCTACATTAGAACAGCACAGGTGAGTAAACGAGGACTCGCTTTTCTGCTCCACATGTGAACCATCGGCCGAACGCCACGTCCTGCTCGAAGCGGTTAAAGACGTCCGTCCAGCGAGTGTTTACTTTGGAAAAAAAATGGAAAAGTAGTGTAATGGAAAAACACGTTCTGTGTGAACTGCTTAAACTGCAAGGGGAAAAACAAAGATTAATATGACTGTGACAGATGTGAATTTATATGTGCGTCAGGTTTTTCCTCAAGAAACACTTCCGTATAGTATAGTCCTGTGTGTCTGAAAGCTTACGAACACACATATATATATATAACATCTCACTCCAACCCATAATGCTCCGTGTCAACGGTGGCGTTGGCCAGGTGGTGTTTATAGCAGAGGGGGCGGAGCTTCAGATTCTAGAGAGCATCTGATTGGACAGAAGATGTGATGAGAAGCTGAAGTCGCGGTGATGTCATAAAAATTCCTGATCCATTTTAGTGGAAGTGTGGGACTGTAAGTTTTGAATGCTTGTATTCTCATTAATGCGAATTTTGTCATTGTTTTGGAGCACACCAGTTTATTAATAACCTTAAAGCGTAACTCTCGCCAAAATGCAACCTAGGGTCTTTTTGTTAATCTACTCGACGCAAACTTTCGTTTAAAGCATAATTAGAATGGAAACGCCATTTTCAAGTTTGACCGTATTTTCGTTTTAGGTTTAAATGCCTTGTGAATGGGAGTGAATGGGGCACTTCTATGATAGTATCAAAAATCACTATTTTTAAAACACTAAGAAGGCTCGACACAACATGAAACTGTGCTGGAAGTGTCACCAGTGGCTCTACTCATGAACTCCAGCACTGAGAACACTGTTTGTGTACACAGAGTTTACTAAAGAGAAAGATTTTGAACAACTCACTGTGTTTCCGTCCGCCGGCATTTTGTCAGTCAAAAATAGTCGATCTCCGTAACGGAGAGGAGAGTAAAGATGGAAAGCTCCTAAAGCTTAGTTCAATATAAATTCACGGATAATTTGTTGTTTTCTCGTTAGTGAAAATCAATATTGACCTTGTATTTGAAAAAGGATCCTCATATAAGAAACAATACTAAAATTCAGAGTCAGTTCATTCGCATTCAGAAATCGACTATTTTTGACTGTCAAAATGGCGGACACAGCACAGGGAGTTGTTCAAAATCTTTCTCTTTAGTAAACTCTGTGTACACAAACAGTGTTCTCAGTGCTGGAGTTCATGAGTAGAGCCGCTGGTGATACTTCCAGCACAGTTTCATGTTGTGTCGAGCCTTCTTAGTGTTTTAAAAATAGCGATTTTTGATACTATCATAAAAGTGCCCCATTCACTCCCATTCACTCCCATTCACAAGGCATTTAAACCTAAAACGAAAATACGGTCAAACTTGAAAGTGGCGTTTCCATTCTAATTATGCTTTTAAACGAAAGTTTGCCTCGAGTAGATTAACAAAAATAGCCTAGGTTGCATTTTGGCGAGAGTTACGCTTTAAGGCTAACAGATTCATACTAAAAGCTAAAAAACTTACATTTTGATTTCAGGAGGCCTTTAAGTCTTTCCTACATCTGGGATCATTGTTGGGGAAACAGTCTTTGTGGGAACTACGTTGTAGTCTTTGTGTCAGTTGAGTCCAGAAGTAAAGAATATGTCTGATTGCCATGCCTGATTATTTAATCAAGTACACAAACTTAATACAAAATGACAAATGTGAAAATAAAAATCACCTTAAATATACATGTGGACAAGGAGTATTCCTGCTGTGAAAAACAAGTGTATTAAAGTCAAAGATTTATGGGACAGAATATAGTGATCAGATCACAAGTGTGAAGATATACATGATGATAATGTGGAGATTGATATGTTTCAAGAGAAAGCAGAACCTGCAGATTCACATATCTTATATATCTTGTAATCATTACAAGCACAAGTTGTAATCGCAACATATTCGCTGTGTCTGTTTAACTGAATACATGACATGAACAAACCACATAACATGTATTATATCATATCTGCACATCACTGCTATATTGACACGCTCATCTCTGACTGATAACACAACACTTGATTATAACATTGAAACAAGCATTTTCTGTAAAGCTGCTTTGAAACGGTATGTATTGTGAAAAGCGCTATACTTTAACTGAATTAATATGGACTGGATCACAAAACTGTATTTAGCACTTGTGATCAGATCACAGAGACTGATGTTACGTTTAAATATACATTATCACTGTAAGATTGGTGTTTTCATTTGGAATATGTATTTGTAAAAGTGTGTCAGACGTTTAGGAAATGTTTATGATTTGAGTCATGTATATCTGCCAATATAAAGATGTATAGGAGACCGTATATGAGCAGTTGACCTTAATAAGTTGCATAATAAGTATAATAAGTTCAACGAGTGATAAATGTCTTCACAGTAAATAGCCGAGATTCAGTGTGTGTTTTTGAGTTCATGTGAATTGAAAAATAGCAAATTGCTTTGCTTTTTTTACACTGCAAAAAAAAAAGAAAAAAAAAAAGGTTTATATTATTTTAAATCAAGATAAGCAAAATGACTTCAAACATTAAAGGGATGGTTCATTCCTTTGCACCATGACCTCGAGCCCAACACCCCCCCCCCAGTTAAAAATGTTTAGATATTTGTGCTGGAAAACAAGAACACTGATGGCTGTTTTATATTGTAAGTCTCAGTACAAAACAATGGTATTAGTAACACTAAAGAGAGACACTACATTCTAATGCCCGTTACCATATACTCTATGCAATTCTGAAGATCACAGCTGATTAGTGAAATATGCTGGCTCCTTCTTCACGGACATGAGGTGATGTTCAGATGATCTGCGTTTGTTCACTCCGCTGACGGCAGATTCCTCATGACCACAACGGCCTGCGGAGACCAGGAAATCATCCATAAACATTATGAAATGATGAATAGTGTCATGAAAAAGTACAGCCAGCCGGTCATTATGGCAAAATAAATCCGGACAGTGTGATTATGATACATTGGGCTCTATCTTGCACCCAGTGCAATTGACTTTGTACCAAGCGGCAACATTCTGATCTGAAAAATGAAGCCTACCCGGAAGTGCGAAAAACTGCAATACATCGAAGATCCGCTAGAGGAAGGTCCCAAAAGGGAGCAAATGTCCATAGACCCCATGTTAAAATGTCCGTTTTCACAGCATAAATTCATGTTTTTACAGGTTGGTCCCATGGACTTTTATTGTATTTTTCGATAGGTTCCGAGTGCCTGACAACCATGAGGGGGGTGAATTTTTTTCTAACTCGTTAGTTTAGATCGTATTTAGATATAAAATGTATGACAATAAGGGCGTGGTTAACTTTGATTGACAGCTTGATTGACAGCTGACAAGGCAGCGCCACGGAGAATGACAACATAAGAAGCGCCATTTTTTAATACAGTTGACATATAATACTACTGTTTCTGTATCATGAAATGTAGTTTTAAGAGTTTTTCAGGCGAGAATGTAGTTGTTTAAAGCTCAAATCTGTGGTTTATTTATAAAGATTTATGAAAATTGTATCCAGTTGTGAGATCCAGCAATGACCGGGCGCTCGGCGCTCATGTACCCCGCCTGGAGCAGCCTTTCCTCGGCTAGTCGTTCTGGCGTTTGCCGCTGACTCTGGCGTCTCTGTAGTGGTTAAACATGAGATATAATTCGTCTTGTGTATATCTAACGGGTGATTTTTGGTCTCGTGAATCTATAATTTGTTCCTTGGCCAATCGTTTTGGCTGAGGGGAAGTTTCATAACTTTATAAGCTATTTAACTTTACCGTTGTATGGTTAGACTAGAGCGCTGACTTTGTATGTTTGACTGAATTGTTTGCTTTATTTGTATAGCTTCTTGTAACTTTACCTTTTACTTTTATAATGGCTAATATTGATAAAACTGAAATTTAACAAAAAGAGACAGGGTTTGAGTTTTGTCATTTTAAATTTTAATACAACGAAGATGATCTGTAATGTTGTTTACTGCAAAATCTGTTGTTTAGTACAAACGCACATATTGCCTGGACCATAAAATGTTTAATATTTTTATATTATATTTAAAACGAAAAGAGGCAGGTTTGTGTTTTATATTTTGTTTTTTTTTATAAATAGGCAAACGTTATATGCAGTGAATATAATCAATACGCGTTGCCTGAACCACATTTGTGTGGCTATAATGTTTAAGATTTCTTTAAATGAAAACGAAAAGAGTTAGTGTGGTGTTTTATAACATATTTCGTTGCCTAAAATATACACAGAGATAACCGGAGTAGCAGAGCGAGCTGAGTGACGCGCGCTGCGCCAGAAGGTGGGCGGGGTTAGGATTTCCCAAGATTTTCCAAGATGGCGCCGCCCATACCCCCCATAAACGGCTTCAAACCCGTTCTTCAGAAAGTCTATGGGTGACGTCACAGATGCTTTGTCCATATTTTTTACAGTCTATGCTTTGTACACCGACGCATGTATCATTCCTATTTTGCACCCGACGCACAGCGGACTTTTCCCTCCACAGACGCACGTCGGTAAATTAGGGAATGAACTTGCGCTCCCGGGGGCGGCTCAGGGAAAGAGGAGGCGTGTTCCGGCGCAAACGTTCCCTGGTGCTATTTTGCAGTTCCAGAAAACAATTCCGCCACAGACCAGGAGAAACCTCGTCTAAAGTCAGTGGAGTGTTGCGCATGTTATTCAGATGCTGTTTTAAGGGCGCATGCTTGGCCATAATCAATGTAGCGTGAGCACAACACACACACACTTTGCTTCTCTACTCTACACAGATGCAGCACTTTTCATTTTTGCAAATCATACATTATTACAAGGAAAAATATTCCACACGAGGGAAATCATTGTTGTGTCCATGAAGATGTGAAAAAATAGGCATAAATCTGGCTTACACATTTACCCAAATTATTATACGCCTGTTTAACCGAAGCTAATTTGGGTGTGTTTCTCCATCCCCAATTTCACTTCTCTGTGTTTTACGGCCCTGACAAGAACGTCGGTCTCCTCGGCTGTGAACGCTCCTGGCAAATCCGCCGTTATAACAGCAATCCGCTATAGAACAAGCGCGCCTGCTCTTAAAGGGAATGTGAGATGACGCTCTGATTGGTTTATTTCACGTTACGCCCAAACCACACCTATGAGTAATGAAGCTACTTCAGACCAACACATTTTAGATTTGCGTCGGGCACAAGAGTCATTTATCCCGCCGGTATAATAGCAACAGCGCCCGAGACCCGCCCACAAAGTTACTTGTGTTTCGCGTTTGATTCGGCCAGCGCTCATACCTGTATTTACATCCTGTTTTCGGTTGAAGTCCAAAGTAGTCGATTGTCGAGTTCACGCGCATATGTTTAGTTACCTATGATCACGCGCGTGAACTCGACAATCGACTACTTTGGACTTCAACCGAAAACAGGATGTAAATACAGGTATGAGCGCTGGCCGAATTAACTTCATTTTTATTCATATCTTTCACATCTACTGCAGTCAGATTCACTCGTGTTCACTCTGAAGGAATCACTCACATGACCTGTGCACTTGTAATGACACATCAAGGATGTTAAGAGGGTAAAAGCAGGTTTAAAATATGCCCCATTGAAGTCAATAGGGTGCAAATTTTAAAAAGAGGATAACACGGTGTAGGCAACACCGATTTTTGTCGTTGTTCTCTGTACTGACAGCACTCCAAATTTACAAAAAAATGAGCTCAATGTTAAAATTGACCGGAGTTCTCCTTTAAAGTGTTACCCTTTTCATGATTATTAAATGCACAACATTGGTAATTGTACTTTTGTCATTTTTGCCTTTCTTTGCATTCTTTCTTTCTTTGCATTCTTTCTTTCTTTCTTTCTTTCTTTCTTTCTTTCTTTCTTTCTTTCTTTCTTTCTTTCTTTCTTTCTTTCTTTCTCCAGCTTTCCACGACCCAATCAGAAAAGAGCACTCAGTTTTAAAGAAAAACTTTGTCAAAAAGATTCTATATACAGAGAAATGTCTTAAATTTTTGCATATTATTACATATTATTGCAATGTTTAACAGGTTATTTAAATTTTTCCAGAAATAAAGTATGTTTACGAGCTGTTTAGTTCATAAAATGTAATTAAAAAATAAAATTGAATTAAAACAAAATTAATGAATTAAAACTAAATCCATAAAGTGATCCCTTTATGGGAATCCCTAAAAGATGATATATATGAAGCGCCTGACAGAACCCTCGATATAGAAGCGTTTCTTCTGAGAGTTTGAGTCTGTGGAGTTTGACAGAGGAACTGAGATTACCCGAGGCAGTGTGAGTGAGATTACCCGAGGCAGTGTGAGTGAGATTACCCGAGGCAGTGAGTGAGATTACCCGAGGCAGTGAGTGAGATTACCCGAGGCAGTGTGAGTGAGATTACCCGAGGCAGTGTGAGTGAGATTACCCGAGGCAGTGTGAGTGAGATTACCCGAGGCAGTGAGTGAGATTACCCGAGGCAGTGTGAGTGAGATTACCCGAGGCAGTGTGAGTGAGATTACCCGAGGCAGTGTGAGTGAGATTACCCGAGGCAGTGAGTGAGATTACCCGAGGCAGTGAGTGAGATTACCCGAGGCAGTGTGAGTGAGATTACCCGAGGCAGTGTGAGTGAGATTACCCGAGGCAGTGTGTGAGATTACCCGAGGCAGTGAGTGAGATTACCCGAGGCAGTGAGTGAGATTACCCGAGGCAGTGTGAGTGAGATTACCCGAGGCAGTGTGAGTGAGATTACCCGAGGCAGTGTGAGTGAGATTACCCGAGGCAGTGTGAGTGAGATTACCAGAGGCAGTGTGAGTGAGATTACCCGAGGCAGTGTGAGTGAGATTACCCGAGGCAGTGCGAGTGAGATTACCCGAGGCAGTGTGAGTGTTATTACCCGAGGCAGTGTGAGTGAGATTACCCGAGGCAGTGCGAGTGAGATTACCCGAGGCAGTGCGAGTGAGATTACCCGAGGCAGTGTGAGTGAGATTACCCGAGGCAGTGTGTGAGATTACCCGAGGCAGTGAGTGAGATTACCCGAGGCAGTGTGAGTGAGATTACCCGAGGCAGTGAGTGAGATTACCCGAGGCAGTGTGAGTGAGATTACCCGAGGCAGTGAGTGAGATTACCCGAGGCAGTGAGTGAGATTACCCGAGGCAGTGTGAGTGAGATTACCCGAGGCAGTGAGTGAGATTACCCGAGGCAGTGTGAGTGAGATTACCCGAGGCAGTGTGAGTGAGATTACCCGAGGCAGTGAGTGAGATTACCCGAGGCAGTGTGAGTGAGATTACCCGAGGCAGTGTGAGTGAGATTACCCGAGGCAGTGTGAGTGAGATTACCCGAGGCAGTGTGAGTGAGATTACCTGAGTCCTGCTGGATCGCAGCGCTGCCCGAGCGAAGAACGTCATGGTTATAAGCAGACTCCCTCCTATCAAGCTGTGACAGAAGAACACTTGCTCTATCTTTTCGACGGCCATCTGTGAAAATAGATAGAGTCTTTATTGTCCCATAGGGATAATCATTTCCACACATCCTTTTTTCCTTCTTCCATAGCACAGAAATATCACATATGAGGAACACATAGAACATGTAACACATATCCAAATACATATACCCATGAAAAAGAAACCAGAGTTTCTGTTCATATAGTAACTTTTTTTAATTTATTAAAACTGCACATGCATAATCGCTCATTCATTAAACTCTTAAAAATAAAGGTTGCAAAAGGGAGTTTTCACAGCAATGCAATAGAAGAATAAAACCTCGGCGGACGGAGACGGCGGACTTAATTAATAACATCTGCCTCATTCTGTATACTCACTCAATGCACTCTTAAAAATAAAGGGGCTTTTCACAGCAATGCAATAAAACAACCATTTTTGGTCCACAAAGAACGTTTCAGTGATCAGTTCTTCTTAGTGTGACCATCGATGCCATTAAAGCACCTTTATTTGTGAGAGTGCGGTTGAACATACAGCCCTCTATCACTGGGTTTGCGTATGCAGTCCGTGACGTCACATGTGGAGAGCCCGCGAGTACAAAAGGCTGGCTTAGTTACACGTCATCAACTCTTTTGTCTAAAGGAGACTCGCAGGCAAGCCCAAGGGAGACGTTCCCTTTCGAAGTGGAACTTCGACGGTGTGTCATAGAGTTGATGCTATGGGAAACCAATTCCCACTACGCCATGCTGAAGAAGTGCCTGTGATGCACACACATAGTGGCCATAGCATAAATTGACCCTACGGATACTCATCCAGAGTCAGAAGCGCTTCAACCCCATGGGCGCATCCCATGTATCTCGTATAGTGGCACGACTTCCTAAGCCAATATCCCCAGATACTAGGAGAAAATCCCCAAGCTTCTATTCTCTATAGTCAGGGAATTCCCAGCTGATATACAGTACCTCCCTCCCACCCTTCACTCTCAGAAAAAAAGGTACGAAAGCTGTCACTGGGGCTGTACCTTTTCAAAAAGTACACTTTTGTTCCTTTTAGGTACTAATATATACCATTAAGGTACCAATATGCACCCTTTAGGTACAAAAATGTACCTTTTAAAAAGGTACAGCCCCAGTGACAGCTTTCGTACCTTTTTTTCTGAGAGTGTTGTGGGACAGACCTCAGCCTTATTAGACCCCAGGAGCAGATCTCTAAGGGAAAAATACCCAACATAGCCTCAGCTACGCTCGGTATATCTCACCAGTATTTCAACAGGGCTCTTAGGGAACATTCCCAACTACATATCTTCAGTATTACCACTCATTCAAGGGGGAGCATACAACCGTTCGCTTCTGAGGAAGGAGGCAAACAAGAGAAGGCATATAATAGTTTGGCCAAAACTCTTGTCACCCAAACTTAAAGCCATAAGGAAACCACGGGGAAGATTCTGCTCTACTTGAAGACCCTAGTATAATTAGGGGAGAGCAGCTCATACCCTGACTAGAGTAAAGGATCTTCTCCAGGACCCACTATTGTTAACGGCTAAACTATAGAATGCAACAATAACAACGAGGGACACCTTAGGTAATCTATCTCTACTCGATTTTTGAACACTGATCATACTGAGGAGACCTATAGAAGAACCCATCCAAAGGTGAGCTTGCACCCCTACTTCAAGACAGAACAGTAGTTGGGGAGGGAAACTAAGTGGAGGGAATCTATACAATACCTGCAATTCTACTTTAAATCCTAACATGGGGAGAATATAGCTCAACCTTGGAAAAAGATAATTTCAGGATATCCGATCAGAGAAAGAGAGACGTAAACCTCCGCTCATAGCCACTGACCAACGCCACTCACCTTGGGGGCCAGGAGAAGGGGGTCCTCAGACATATGCCCATCCTATAACCTAATCTGAAGGTATCTTTACTGGAAACACGCCGGCATGCCTGTTTGTCTCGACAGAACCTCCGGCAGCACTGCAGAGCAGAGGTGGGCTTTAGGGCTGTCACTTTACGTTCGAAAACCGATTGCACAATCGATCGGACCAACCAACGCAAGTTTCGGAAACGAAAATAGGGAATCGATTTTAACGGCCTTCTCTCGGAGCGCGTCCAGCTCGTCACGATACGCCGCAGCGAACGAGCGTCACACAGCGACTGCAGGCTCTGACACACACACATAACAGCAGATTATACTTCTGTGTCTTTTTTTACTACAAAACTGTGAATTCTGCCGGTTTTCAGACAGTCTCATGCATACAGATACAGATTCGGGCTATGGGCTACAATCGCCTACGTAGGCAAAATTTGTTTGACATTTCTAATTGTAAACACAGGCATGTTGAAGCCTGTAGTAAAGTTTTTCATTTATGTTATGGCTTATTGTTTTTTGAAAATGTTGCACTCCTGTTTGTCATTGTGCACGAAACTTCACACCAATAAATCATCAGGAATATTGACACTGACTTGTGTGCGTCTCAAGCGCCCTCTTTACGTTCGTCCTAATGCCTGTTAGTTGTCTGTGGATTTGCCTATATTTGGCGTTTAAAATGGAAACGTCTTTAGACATGGAAAATCGATTTTACAATCGATTCAATGAACACTTATGTCTCAAAAATCGAACAGGATTTTTTCACAAAAGTGACAGCTCTAGTGGGTTTCATGGTGTGCAGGGACACACAGGCCTGTCTCGCCTCCACATATGCCTTGCCAAGAGCCGCAAGGTGGTGAACAGAGACGGCGGACTTAATTGTAAATAATAAATATCTTCCTCTACTCTGCCCACCGGCAACCCACAATCAAAGCTGCCGTCCTGCTTCAGCAGACTCTGGCCTGAACTTTCATCCCACTAGAAAAAAAGTCAAGTGGTTTTTGTGAAGTTTTGGATAGTAATGGCTTCTGACAGATTTGGTAATACTTGAGTCATTAATAGTGGGTTACCGTGATCTTCACTTTAGAATAGTGTTCCAAATAATTAGTAATTCCTTCTGAAGGATTTGGTTATCCTTGACTAATTATTCTTAGGTTACCATGACTTTACTTTAGAATTAATTATACGTTGTGCTTTACTCTCATTAATTATGAACCTGTACATAGTACTTCTTAGTAATCCTCTGGGAGGTATGAAAAAAATAGATTTTTTTTAACTGAGTGCTATTACTTACAAGTTCTTTAATCAGAGTTTCTTGTTAGTTAATCGCAGTTACTAGAATGTTAATATGGTGTTAATCATTTGTTCCTGTGTAGTTATTCATTAATGACAGAGCAGTATTAAATCCATAAAGACCCTCACATAATGTTGTTCGAGATATCGGCTCTCCTCCGCTGTTTGATTTTTAGTCAAATGATTCCAATATATGTGATCGATCCCAGCGATGGCTCTGACGAACTCCACACAAGCACAGAACACTCCAATGGTTGAGATGATGCTCAGAGCAAGGCTGGCTGTGATCTGAGAGCAATCAGTTCAGAAAACATCAACGTGTCGTAAACAAAATATCAAACACATTTAAGAATATTAATATTACACTTTAAATAGAGAAAATTGTGTAGTTTGGACCCAAGCATTCTCAAAATTATTCATGAGTACAAACAGTGAAACACAAAGGTTAAACGGACACTTACGATCTTTTTGGAGGGGTTGCGTTCACTCAGTATATACAAAATGCCACAGATAAAGAACTGCAAAAAAGTAAGACATTTAGTGTTCAACTATTGCTAAATACTATTATAATACACACAGATTCACTCAGTTCATCTCTTAATTTGAACGAATTACTTAAAGTGCATGAAGCATGAATTCAAAACAGTAACATAAAATGTAGATAATTTTATATTCAGGTTTACACATTTTGTATTTGAATTTGTACAATGCATACCCATTTTAATTAATGTTTAGATTTTTTTTTTTAAATTGGTTAACGTTTGTGTTAAATGACTGACATGTTTTTGCATTTGCACATTGCATTTGAGTGAAATGTTTTTTTACTAAAGTGAAATGATATACCATTTCAGTTAAATTGTAAAATGAACTAAAATGAATCAAAAGGGCATGGTACTTGCCAACTAAACTTAAAGGACAAAAAAAAAAAAAGTGGTTCAATGCAAGTTGTACCTGATGTAGCAGATCTGCATTTGGTCAGTCTAAAAGTAATATTACGATTGGAACATTTTTGACTTTTATGAGTGGAATAATCTCATGTTTAATCTGTAGACCAGTGATTTTCAAATGTGGGGATCCAATCCAATGATCTTGTTTTGAAACATGAGGCCAGTTTTGTAGAGGTGTAGTTCATTAGTGTAGTTGGTTGTGGCCTTAGAAGTTTTCTTAGAAGTAATGAAAGATCTTTCAAGGCAAAGCATGCTAATATAGTCAGAAGAGAACATACCAGGGTCCCGAGCCAGAAGGGGGTGTACATGTCTGCCGAGGTCATCGCATCGGACTGCATAGTCATGGTGATTCCAAACATGATCATGGATACGGCCATCATCACCAGCACAGTCTTACACCGGACACACGGAAACGGACAATCACATGTGAAACGTCTCTCAGAAGACTGCTTCTCAGTAATATTGTTCATCTTCATCAGTAATATTGCTCATCTTCATCAGTAATATTGCTCATCTTCATCAGTAATGGGAGGGAAACAGCAGTGGACAAATAGTTGAAAATAAAAAAGGTTTTGCATGCAGATGTTATGACAAGGTCATGCTACCTTGTGCCATGTTTGCTAATTCATGTGTTGTTTTGCGTTTAATAAATGTTATGAATCTATGTTACTTTTGCACATTTGTGTAATGCAATCAGATAATATTAATTTTAAACAGATATATATTGTGGAAGAAGATATCCTTATAAGTGCCAATAATCAGGTTTCCATTGTGAAGACTCACACATCCTGCTGCTATTATAATAGCACTGTGAGTTCAATTAATATGTTGAACTCAGTATTGCTGAAAACAGTATTGCTGTGAGTTCAATTAATATGTTTGATTACACTTTATATTAGGTGTCTTTAACTACTATGTACTTACATAAAAAATGTTTAGAGAATCAGTGAAATTGGTAACACTTTATTTTGATGGTCCTCTTTGAACATTCTGTTGATTATAAGTAACTTTGCATCTTTGCAGTAATTAGTAGACTACCTGCTTAAAGGAGTAGTTCACTTCAGAATTAATATCTCCTGATAATTTACTCTCCCCCACGTCATCCAAGATGTTCATGTCTTTCTTTCTTCAGTGGAAAAGAAATGACGGTTTTTGAGGAAAACATTCCAGGATGTTTCTCCATATAGTGTCTTCAATGGGGTCCAACGGGTCGAAGGTCCAGATGTGAGTTTCAGTGCAGCTTCAAAGTCTCGACACGATCCAGCCGAGGAATAAGAGTCTTATCTAGACAAACCAGCCGACATTTTAGAACAAAATAAACATTTATATACTTTTAACCACGAATGCTGGTCTTGCACTAGCTGTGATGCGACACACATTACATAATCAGGTTGGAAACCTGACGTAGACGGAAAATGTAGGGTAGGGCGAAAAACTGCAAAATCATCCGACATCGTTGTTTTACCTTTTATTTTATTTATTTTTTGTAAATGGCGTTTGACTCAGTCTTTGCACATTCACTTTGTAACACTAGGTCTGTACTTCTTCCTACGTCACATGTGACCTTTCAACCTGATTGCGTAATGTGTGGCGCATCACAGCTAGTGATTTTATTAATTTTTTAATCATTTTTATTTATTTCATTTTCTTAATTTGTTTTCGACTGAAGTAAGAAATACATGGACATCCTGGATGACGAGGGGGAGAGTAAATCATCAGGAGATTTTAATTCTGAAGTGAACTAATCCTTTAATATCTGCTAACTCTTTATTGTGATGTTCCTCCTACAGACATTCTACTGACTATAAGTAACTTTGCAACTACATGTCAACTTATTCTACAAATCCCCAGTCTACTAACACTCTAATGACAGTTAGTAGACATGTAGGTGCAACTTTACTTATAGTCAACAGAATGTGTTAAAGGGACCATCAAAATAAAGTGAAACCATGATTTTAGTGAGTATTTGCTTAAAATAAGGAAACAAAATAATCTTGTTTCCCCTTTGAATTTGGTTTATTTATTTGGATGATTCCTCATTGATCTGTGCTTGAATAGTTTTCTTCATCTGAAAGGATGGTGTTGTGTGTCTCACTCCGATACACTTGGGTTGTCCTTTGAGGAAGCGGTGCACAGGTTTACTGCCGCCCGTCACCATGCTGATCGGCTCCGGAGCTCCTGCGGCAACTGGACCCTCCACCATCACTGCAGCACAGTTATAACAACAGCTTTACTCAAGCCTTTCCACAACTGGACCCTCCACCATCACTGCAACATAGTTACAACAACAGCTTTACTCAAGCCTTTCCACAACTGGACCCTCCACCATCACTGCATCATAGTTACAACAACAGCTTTACTCAAGCCTTTCCACAACTGGACCCTCCACCATCACTGCAGACCAGTTACAACAACAGCTTTACTCAAGGCCTTTCCACAACTGGACCCTCCACCATCACTGCAACATAGTTACAACAACAGCTTTACTCAAGCCTTTCCACAACTGGACCCTCCACCATCACTGCATCATAGTTACAACAACAGCTTTACTCAAGCCTTTCCACAACTGGACCCTCCACCATCACTGCAGCACAGTTACAACAACAGCTTTACTCAAGCCTTTCCACAACTGGACCCTCCACCATCACTGCAGCACAGTTACAACAACAGCTTTACTCAAGCCTTTCCACAACTGGACCCTCCACCATCACTGCAGACCAGTTACAACAACAGCTTTACTCAAGCCTTTCCACAACTGGACCCTCCACCATCACTGCAGACCAGTTACAACAACAGCTTTACTCAAGGCCTTTCCACAACTGGACCCTCCACCATCACTGCAGACCAGTTACAACAACAGCTTTACTCAAGCCTTTCCACAACTGGACCCTCCACCATCACTGCAGACCAGTTACAACAACAGCTTTACTCAAGCCTTTCCACAACTGGACCCTCCACCATCACTGCAGCACAGTTACAACAACAGCTTTACTCAAGGCCTTTCCACAACTGGACCCTCCACCATCACTGCAGACCAGTTACAACAACAGCTTTACTCAAGGCCTTTCCACAACTGGACCCTCCACCATCACTGCAGACCAGTTACAACAACAGCTTTACTCAAGCCTTTCCACAACTGGACCCTCCACCATCACTGCAGCACAGTTACAACAACAGCTTTACTCAAGGCCTTTCCACAACTGGACCCTCCACCATCACTGCAGACCAGTTACAACAACAGCTTTACTCAAGGCCTTTCCACAACTGGACCCTCCACCATCACTGCAGACCAGTTACAACAACAGCTTTACTCAAGCCTTTCCACAACTGGACCCTCCACCATCACTGCAGACCAGTTACAACAACAGCTTTACTCAAGCCTTTCCACAACTGGACCCTCCACCATCACTGCAGCACAGTTACAACAACAGCTTTACTCAAGGCCTTTCCACAACTGGACCCTCCACCATCACTGCAGCACAGTTACAACAACAGCTTTACTCAAGGCCTTTCCACAACTGGACCCTCCACCATCACTGCAGACCAGTTACAACAACAGCTTTACTCAAGCCTTTCCACAACTGGACCCTCCACCATCACTGCAGCACAGTTACAACAACAGCTTTACTCAAGGCCTTTCCACAACTGGACCCTCCACCATCACTGCAGCACAGTTACAACAACAGCTTTACTCAAGGCCTTTCCACAACTGGACCCTCCACCATCACTGCAGACCAGTTACAACAACAGCTTTACTCAAGCCTTTCCACAACTGGACCCTCCACCATCACTGCAGCACAGTTACAACAACAGCTTTACTCAAGCCTTTCCACAACTGGACCCTCCACCATCACTGCAGACCAGTTACAACAACAGCTTTACTCAAGGCCTTTCCACAACTGGACCCTCCACCATCACTGCAGACCAGTTACAACAACAGCTTTACTCAAGCCTTTCCACAACTGGACCCTCCACCATCACTGCAGCACAGTTACAACAACAGCTTTACTCAAGGCCTTTCCACAACTGGACCCTCCACCATCACTGCAGACCAGTTACAACAACAGCTTTACTCAAGGCCTTTCCACAACTGGACCCTCCACCATCACTGCAGACCAGTTACAACAACAGCTTTACTCAAGGCCTTTCCACAACTGGACCCTCCACCATCACTGCAGACCAGTTACAACAACAGCTTTACTCAAGGCCTTTCCACAACTGGACCCTCCACCATCACTGCAGCACAGTTACAACAACAGCTTTACTCAAGGCCTTTCCACAACTGGACCCTCCACCATCACTGCAGCACAGTTACAACACAGCTTTACTCAAGGCCTTTCCACAACTGGACCCTCCACCATCACTGCAGACCAGTTACAACAACAGCTTTACTCAAGCCTTTCCACAACTGGACCCTCCACCATCACTGCAGACCAGTTACAACAACAGCTTTACTCAAGGCCTTTCCACAACTGGACCCTCCACCATCACTGCAGACCAGTTACAACAACAGCTTTACTCAAGCCTTTCCACAACTGGACCCTCCACCATCACTGCAGCACAGTTACAACAACAGCTTTACTCAAGGCCTTTCCACAACTGGACCCTCCACCATCACTGCAGACCAGTTACAACAACAGCTATACTCAAGCCTTTCCACAACTGGACCCTCCACCATCACTGCAGCACAGTTACAACAACAGCTTTACTCAAGGCCTTTCCACAACTGGACCCTCCACCATCACTGCAGCACAGTTACAACAACAGCTTTACTCAAGGCCTTTCCACAACTGGACCCTCCACCATCACTGCAGCACAGTTACAACAACAGCTTTACTCAAGGCCTTTCCACAACTGGACCCTCCACCATCACTGCAGACCAGTTACAACAACAGCTATACTCAAGCCTTTCCACAACTGGACCCTCCACCATCACTGCAGCACAGTTACAACAACAGCTTTACTCAAGGCCTTTCCACAACTGGACCCTCCACCATCACTGCAGCACAGTTACAACACAGCTTTACTCAAGGCCTTTCCACAACTGGACCCTCCACCATCACTGCAGACCAGTTACAACAACAGCTTTACTCAAGCCTTTCCACAACTGGACCCTCCACCATCACTGCAGACCAGTTACAACAACAGCTTTACTCAAGGCCTTTCCACAACTGGACCCTCCACCATCACTGCAGACCAGTTACAACAACAGCTTTACTCAAGCCTTTCCACAACTGGACCCTCCACCATCACTGCAGACCAGTTACAACAACAGCTTTACTCAAGCCTTTCCACAACTGGACCCTCCACCATCACTGCAGACCAGTTACAACAACAGCTTTACTCAAGGCCTTTCCACAACTGGACCCTCCACCATCACTGCAGACCAGTTACAACAACAGCTTTACTCAAGCCTTTCCACAACTGGACCCTCCACCATCACTGCAGCACAGTTACAACAACAGCTTTACTCAAGGCCTTTCCACAACTGGACCCTCCACCATCACTGCAGCACAGTTACAACAACAGCTTTACTCAAGCCTTTCCACAACTGGACCCTCCACCATCACTGCAACACAGTTACAACAACAGCTTTACTCAAGGCCTTTCCACAACTGGACCCTCCACCATCACTGCAGCACAGTTACAACAACAGCTTTACTCAAGGCCTTTCCACAACTGGACCCTCCACCATCACTGCAGCACAGTTACAACAACAGCTTTACTCAAGGCCTTTCCACAACTGGACCCTCCACCATCACTGCAACACAGTTACAACAACAGCTTTACTCAAGGCCTTTCCACAACTGGACCCTCCACCATCACTGCAACACAGTTACAACAACAGCTTTACTCAAGGCCTTTCCACAACTGGACCCTCCACCATCACTGCAGCACAGTTACAACAACAGCTTTACTCAAGCCTTTCCACAACTGGACCCTCCACCATCACTGCAGACCAGTTACAACAACAGCTTTACTCAAGGCCTTTCCACAACTGGACCCTCCACCATCACTGCAGACCAGTTACAACAACAGCTTTACTCAAGGCCTTTCCACAACTGGACCCTCCACCATCACAAATATTTTCAAATAAGTAATGCAAGTTACTTTGTTTTCCCATGTATTGACCGCAGGGCCAGTGCGGGTAAGTGAAGGTAGTTCTACTTCTATACTAAGGGCCCTATATTAACGATCTAAGCGCATGGTCTAAAGCGCATGGTGCAAGTTCACTTAGGGCGTGTCCACTTTTGCTAGTTTAACGACGGCAAGGCCAGGCGCATGGTCTAAAAGGGTTGTACCTATTCTCTTAATGAGTAATGGGTGTGTTTGGGGATTTACGTGCGTTAAACCAATCAAAGTCTCATCTCCAATTCCCTTTAAATGCCAGTTGCGCTCACACCATGGCAGATTCACTATTTACATGACGGAATTTGATAGTGGAAAGACCGAAGCCATCTCCAGAGTTCAAACGGAACTGCTCGTGCGCGAGGTCAAAGTGGGCAAGCAGAACATCTACGGGACAAGCCGGATTCACCATATCTTTATGTACACAATAATAATCTTTTACATTGTAATCCTTTTATTTTAAATATTTGGCATGTTTGTGTGCTGCTGTGCGTCCCTGTGTGTTTAATAAGCAGAGTGTGTGTGCTGCTGTGCGTCCCTGTGTGTGTAATAAGCAGAGTGTGTGTGCTGCTGTGCGTCCCTGTGTGTTTAATAAGCAGAGTGTGTGTGCTGCTGTGCGTCCCTGTGTGTGTAATAAGCAGAGTGTGTGTGTTGCTGTGCGTCCCTGTGTGTTTAATAAGCAGAGTGTGTGTGCTGCTGTGCGTCCCTGTGTGTTTAATAAGCAGAGTGTGTGTGCTGCTGTGCGTCCCTGTGTGTTTAATAAGCAGAGTGTGTGTGCTGCTGTGCGTCCCTGTGTGTTTAATAAGCAGAGTGTGTGTGCTGCTGTGCGTCCCTGTGTGTTTAATAAGCAGAGTGTGTGTGCTGCTGTGCGTCCCTGTGTGTGTAATAAGCAGAGTGTGTGTGCTGCTGTGCGTCCCTGTGTGTTTAATAAGCAGAGTGTGTGTGCTGCTGTGCGTCCCTGTGTGTTTAATAAGCAGAGTGTGTGTGCTGCTGTGCGTCCCTGTGTTTAATAAGCAGAGTGTGTGTGCTGCTGTGCGTCCCTGTGTGTTTAATAAGCAGAGTGTGTGTGCTGCTGTGCGTCCCTGTGTGTTTAATAAGCAGAGTGTGTGTGCTGCTGTGCGTCCCTGTGTGTTTAATAAGCAGAGTGTGTGTGCTGCTGTGCGTCCCTGTGTGTTTAATAAGCAGAGTGTGTGTGCTGCTGTGCGTCCCTGTGTGTTTAATAAGCAGAGTGTACCTGCGTTGTGGATAATTAAATTATAATTAAATAACAAAAAAAAAATATTGCACCATTGACTTTAGACCAGGGTTCAGTTGGTCAATGGCTCAGTCTATTTCTGTTGCCTCAAAATAGCAACGCTCCAACAATGCGCCAGAACACACACTCATTCTCAGACTAGCAGCCCATGGGC
Organism: Abramis brama; assembly: GCF_963993115.1. Classification (NCBI taxonomy): domain Eukaryota; kingdom Metazoa; phylum Chordata; class Actinopteri; order Cypriniformes; family Leuciscidae; genus Abramis; species Abramis brama. Next base: position 34,654,306 of record NC_139981.1, on the reverse strand, counting down.
GCACAAATGGGCGCAAATGCATTTGCTATTTAAACAACCTGGCGCAGGACGTGAAAATGATAATTGCGTCGGACTGAAACTAGCAAAAAACACTTGCATCGTGCTTGGCACTGCATTGCGCCGGGTGTAAGATAGGGCCCCTAATTGTGCGCAGGCATTTACTCATCTCACTTGCACAAAAACAGATTCAGTATTCCTCAAAATGAATAAAAACAGTGAAATACAAACAGAATATTACGGAAACCTACAATAATTAAATATGCTAAATAACCCAAATGTACTTTGTTTATTTAATCTAGCTTTATAAACCGATGTTTCTGCTGCTGACCTTTGATGATCCAATTCAACCATACAAATTAGCAAAAATTACTTTTAAACGTCACATTTTTGTGTTTATTGCTGAAGTAAGAGTGTTGAACTTCTCCTGCGTCCTGTTCTTCTGCGGTCCAGAACGGCAGAACCGCTGAACGGTTTGTTTGTGTGGCGCCCTTTACTGTACAAAAGTGAATTTGCATTTCACCTTATTCAGTTCACCTCTGGTGTGAAAGGGACTTTACATTTGCCAAATCAATTTTTTATTAAAAAACATACTAGCCAGTCCTGCCAAGATGAGAAAAAGCAATGCAAAAGTAACAAAACACATTACTTTCAATAAAAAGTAACTAACACAATTAGTTTCTTTAGGGAGTAATGCAATGTTATAACTCATCACTTTTAAAAGTAACTTACCACAGTATTGTCTGCATAGTGACCGCCTGCCAATGTTTTAACAACCTCCCTGAACACACTAGCAACCGATTATGAAGCAACTATAACAACTTGTCATTGATGCTGCGCAAGCACTGAAGTATCCTAATGCTTTAAACCTTCAAACTTCAAGACTTTACACTGGACTGCCTCGTGGACTGTATACCAACCTTAAAGCCTTTTCTTTTTCTGTCTGCCAGTCAATTTGTATCAAGTCTCCTATTTTTGACATTCATTCACAAAGAAATGTACATTTCAGCAAACTATAACTGAAGTTCATGAGCATGTTGTGAGTATCAAAAACAAGCAACTAATCAAACAGTGAAAGAGAGAGTTTGTCAATTACCTGCATGAGTCTGTAATGAACCACCAAGATGAAAACAAGGAAGTTGTGCAAGAGCTGAAGAGAAAGAAAAAAGAGAAGAAAACAGAGGGAGGGAAGGACGGGGCGTCACTACGGGATGTTTGGGAAAAGAGGTCAAATCTGTGCTCAGAAAACAGAAACAATGGCCAACTTCATGAAGAGTAGAGAAGAACACATTTCAGTGCAGTAAGGCATTCAGCTACACATAAAACTATACAAATGGTCTGGCAAAGAAGAAGCATGAGGAGAGAGAATGAGAGATTGTAAGTCAGCCTGAGAAAGAAGGGAATGGAGTGTCGAAAGCAGCTCCCAAAAGATAACAGCTGCTTCCTATGACAAACTAACCGGATCCAGATGTATCATACTCAACTTCCCATTTAAATGTATATAAATTCAGCATTTTAAGTAGCCTACTTTTAAACATATGACTCTTTTTTCTTTTCTTCTTATTGTCATCCAAACATGTAGGAACTATCAAATAAAATAAAAACTCTATAAAACTTATTTATATTCCCCAATATTTTTATTTGAATAAAAATCTCTTACAATATCAAATAAATAAAATATCTATGAATAAAATAAATACAAAGTGATACTGCTGAAGGAAAATCATGTACACGGTAAATGCAGTAAATTCGTTCCAAACCTGTATGACTTACTTCTGTGAAACACAAAAGATTATATTTTAAAGAATGTTGTAACCAAACCATTTGGGTTAACCTTGACTTCTAATGTATGGACAAAAAGCAAAACAAAAACACAGATATTTTTCAATTTATATTCTTTTATGTTCCACAATAGAAAGAAATTCATACAGGTTTGCAATGACATGATGATGAGTAAATGATGACAATTTTCATTTTTGGGTGAACTATCCCTTTAAGAACTATAATATTTGTAAATATTTAACACCTAATTTATATAAGACACTGATATTTATCTTTAAGTCTCTTATTGAATTAATATATTACTTAAATAAAAATTCATTACAATTAAACATATTTAAAGAGAAGAAAGCTTTGTCCTTAATTCGTGGGATCCAGGCTTTAAAGTTGTTTTGTGAAATTATCATTTGTAGTTGTTGTCATGTGACGTGAGTGCACGGAGAAAGAGAAATCTGAATAAAAGTCTTTAATAAGTCCAGGAGAGTCCAGAGAGGCCTTCAGTCCCCGAGCTCACTCCAGAGACAAATTTTGGGACGGGGGCTACCCATCCACAAAGGCAATCCCTGAGACACTCTACCCTGGTCCCCCCTGAACTGCCGGCTCCGCCCTGGTCCCCCTTGAACTGCCCCCTTGAACTGCCGGCTCCGCCCTGGTCCCCCTTGAACTGCCGGCTTCGCCATGGTCCCCCTTGAACTGCCGGCTCCGCCCTGGTCCCCCTTGAACTGCCCCCTTGAACTGCCGGCTCCGCCCTGGTCCCCCTTGAACTGCCGGCTCCGCCATGGTCCCTCTTGAACTGCCGGCACCGCCCTGGTCCCCCTTGAACTGCCGGCTCCGCCCTGGTCCCCCTTTAACTTCCGGCTCCGCCCTGGTCCCCCTTGAACTGCCGGCTCCGCCCTGGTCCCCCTTGAACTGCCGGCTCCGCCCTGGTCCCCCTTGAACTGCCGGCTCCGCCCTGGGCCCCCTGAACTGCCGGCTCCGCCCTGGACCCCTGAACTGCCAATTCCGCCCTGGTCCCCCTTTAACTTCCGGCGCCGCCCTGGTCCCCCTTGAACTGCCGGCTCCGCCCTGGTCCCCCTTGAACTGCCGGCTCCGCCCTGGGCCCCCTGAACTGCCGGCTCCGCCCTGGGCCCCTGAACTGCCAATTCTGCCCTGGACCCCTTGAACTGCCGGCTCCGCCCTGGGCCCCCTGAACTGCCGGCTCCGCCCTGGGCCCCCTGAACTGCCGGCTCCGCCCTGGGCCCCTGAACTGCCGGCTCCGCCCTGGGCCCCCTGAACTGCCGGCTCCGCCCTGGGCCCCTGAACTGCCGGCTCCGCCCTGGGCCCCCTGAACTGCCGGCTCCGCCCTGGGCCCCCTGAACTGCCGGCTCCGCCCTGGGCCCCTGAACTGCCAATTCCGCCCTGGTCCTCCTGAACTGCCGGCTCAGCTTTGCCCCTGTTCCTTGTCTTGCATTATTTTAGTTATCCGTGATATGTGGTTGTATGTTTCTTGGTTTAGGTTTTGTATTAAAAGTCTCCTATATTATCTCCTTGGTCGTGCGCTTGATTACAGCCACCTCACCCGTAACAACGAGACAAGAAACTTTTTGTTTCTCTGTGTTTTCGGCATATTAGACAACAAAAAATATGTATATTATTTGCAAATAGCTTAAATCATGAGTGTAGCTTGTGGGAAAGTTGCAACTAGTTTTACAAATAAATGATATTTTCAGCTCGAAAGTAAAATTTTGTGATTTTAATACATTTTGAATTGGTTTGGTCGCCTCAACGTTCAAGACATGGATACGGTTCTTCTAAAACCTTTGTCGCATTCTTTTAAGATCTTAGAAGTAAGAATGAAATGAAGAATGTTTTATTACATGGCATTAATTCTCTCATTCTCATTCTCTGTCCTTCCCTGCTGTCTTTCTTATTGCTGTACAAATGATTTCAGCTACATTGGTGTAAATATTTGGTCCAAACACACTGAATTTGCCACATATAATACACATGGGAATGATGATGATTATTTTACTTTTTAATAAAAGTATATATTAAAATTAGTAATAATTGTTCATAAATAAAAAGCTGTGAAAACACTGGCAATTAATTTTTTTAACGAAGTCTAGGAAATAATATTAACCTGTATGTGTTTTTTGTTTTTTGTTTGTTTCTGACGTTTAGAGAAATACAATGATATATGACATATTTACATGTAACTACTTAGTTAAAAAGTCAGAAAAAGAAAGAGAGCCACAGCATTAGAACAACAATGAATTACAATGACTATCCCTTTCAAGAACATCAGGATTGTAACACAACTTTTGTCCACCAGGGGGCGCTATAAACCGTGTGTAAACGAGATTAGGGATGATGGGAGATTCTTTAATTCCATACGAAAAACATCACATGTACTCCATTGTTTGTCTAATTTCATCAGGATTTGTTGCTTCAGTCAGCTTCTAATGCACTAGCCTTCACCTTTCCAGGAGACAAACTCAATCTTTGTGTGATCATGTTTGTGTATTATGTGAAACTCGTTTAGTGCCTTTTTCCAGTGTTTGAATCCACTACTCACAAATACATCATGCTTCACATATTACCAAAGATATGCAAAGCAGTATGCAGAATCTTTCTTCTGTGAGTATTTGAGCCATTATCCTGGGGATGACGATGATGGTGATGATGATGATGATGTGATTTTGGTTATTTTTGGATCTTTTCACCCAAATCAAACTGTTGCCTGTACTTCATCTGTGTCTGTCTTTTTCTAAGGCTGCAAATCTATTCTGTCTTCATGACAATCAGCAAACACAACGGTTTTCCCAGCACAATAAACTTCTCAGTATACAGTAATGTGAGAATTCCTTTCATATACTGCATTTCCAAACATCTTGCACAAGTGACATTTGGTAACTATATTTGTTGGTCCATTGGTAACTATATCTTGAGATATTATAGATGTCCCTGCTATTTCAGGTATCTTAACTCATTGACAGAATTTCGCTCTTTCTTTCTTTTGATATATTGAATGTTCAGATATTCATGCAACAAAATATTCTGGGGGCCATGAAAGTTCTGTGAAAATGATCAAAAATGCTGGTGGTGGCTGGAAACATTTATTTTAAAATGCTGGCAGGGGAAGAGTTAACTACATTTCTTTTTATATATTCATTGACAGACACTTTGTCCAAACCTGCTCTCTGTTCACTTTCTCACCTGGATCGTGATCTTGCCCTTCTTCATTCTACTCTGCCTCAACTTCACTATCTTTCTGCACAGACCTTTCTGAGAAACCGAAAAAAAAAAAATTCCAATAATTTTCAACATGAAAGAGTTAATCGTTTGTTTTTGAGTGCGAGTAATGTCAGGACATTAATCTCTTTACCCTTTGACAATACCATGGCTTTTTATTGTAAAATGTAGGTGGAAACTATAGCAGACAATTAATGTGAAAAAGGGAATAATCATAGGAGCTCATCAGAGGTCCATGTTCTGTCCTCTCACCAATCACATGACAAGTATTTCTCACAAATATCCTTTATACCTGTGACAAGAACATAGACGAACCCTTCATTGTCGTATTCACTGGATTCATCTTTCATCAATGCTACTACATGAATTATACAGGGCTCCTGTGGACATACAAGCATAAGCATGTGCTGAATATATGTACAAATATCGTCCCTAAGGGTCAGAGCAGTTCAGCTTCCAGGCCACCAGAGGACTGTCACGTCCTGAGATTACGTGTCCAGCAGAGCCTGATCTCTTACATGCTTTTTATGTTCCCCAATTATTCTATTCTATTCTATTCTATTCTATTCTATTCTATTCTATTGTCAATTGCACAGCTTATTGAAGAAATGTGAATTGTGAAGAGGTAAATAATATAGGTAAATATAGGTAAATTGATGTTGCCTAATTATTCTATTCTCAATAGCACAGTAAAACTAACTTTATCAGTATATAAGTTGTTACCCAACCATTCTATTCTATTCTATTCTATTCTATTCTATTCTATTCTATTCTATTCTATTCTATTCTATTCTATTCTATTCTATTCTATTCTCAATAGCATGGCAAAATGAACCAATGTTAATTGTGAAAGCACTAAATAAAATTGACTTTAACTTTCATAAAAAAAACATGAATGGCATTTTAAAATGATACAGCAAGACATTATTTATCTTATATTTTAAAAAAAGTAAGCCTATGCTACATCTTGTGCTTTTACATTGTTTCTAAGACTTTTACTAATTGTTCTGTAAGTATAATCAGTATAGAATTTTGTTGCCCAACTATTCTATTCTATTCTCAATAGCACAGCTTATTGAGACAATGTGAATTGTGAAAGCGCAAATTAAAATTGACTTAATGTTGACTCTCTGATGGCTGGAGAGGGAGGTTACGGAGTCTGTGTTTGTGACACTTAAACTTTCATTAAAAATGAATGGCATTAAAAACTCTACAGCAAGACAACAAGACATCTTATTATTTATCTTATATTAAAATATAAAGCAAATGTAATAAAGTAAAACTATGATGAAGTAAAGTAAGACTAGGTTACGACAAACAACAAGATAATTAACAAGAATCTCCATAGAAACAAACAGGCAGGGGACAGAGGATGACATAACTAAATAACAACTAATGAGCTAACTTAGAAACACAGAAAAGAACTGAACAGATCAAAAACAAACTTGAAATATGACAGTACAGCCCCCTCCCAGAAGGTGTCCACAGAGGTGAGAGTGTACACTGAGTTTCGTTAAATTAGGATGAGATGTTCTCCCGTTCACGAGCAATGCAAGTGACCGCGCGGGCGCCTGCATGATTAGGCCTATCGTCTGCTATATTTGCTGCTTATTTATTAAATACAGGCAATTGGTTGATAAAAAAATTATTAAAATTAAGATACAATTTATACCAAACGAAATTCACTTCAAAAAAGTCTTTCTACAAAACCAAACTTAATTAAGTGGTCAAAATCATGTCTGACCCGCTCCATGTCTCTCGATATTGCGCATCCTATCCTACTCGTGCGGTTCACTTTTCATAATCAACATAAAATAAAAAATAACATTATAATATTTTAACAAATATTAAACTAAATGAGCTTATTTAATGGCTACAACACGTATAGTAGACCTAGACTCTCTATTTGTACAAATTGCTGCACATTCTTTTTATTCAGAATTTTGCACACATAAGTTGAAAGGCATACATAGCATGCCTTTTAAAGTTTGTGCATGCATAGCAAAACATATCTGCAACATTTATCAAGTTCACTGATAATTATGCGCGCATTTATTAATTATTATCTTAATGAATAATGAAGCAAGGACGAACCATATAAACTGCGTTGTTTGTTTAGAATGAAATGGATCGCAAATAGATCCGAATGAAGAAACGTACAAAACCATAGTAGAAAATGGGTCTCGAGTGTTCCTGCAGAGAGGGGGTTCTCGCTGCAGAATCGGATCAAGGCGAAGCAGCGAAGTCGCCTAACAAGGTTACGCGGCTTATGCGCATTGCAGGTTGTGGAGAGACACTGGGAAGTTCGCTTGAGTAAAAACAATAGGCTTCAGATATTCTATGTGGGGAAGGGGGATTGGTTTGTTAAACTGTTGATTGACGCCAATCGGACGTTCATGTTTTTTTCCGTTTTTTTATTTGAAAGTTAGGCTAATAAACATGTTGCATTCGGCCTGATTATGTCATTTTTTAAGTTACATAGCCTTCCTCCAGTTTTCCTCAACTTGACTAATTAAGAGGCGATATTTGACCGGCATATCATCTAAATGTCCGGAAAACGAAACCTCTGCCGGTCACTTTGACCGGCACCATTTTTTTCTAGCGGAAACTCTGCTTAGAAGGCTTCAGTGGCCTTGTCTGGGAGAGCAGGCAGCTCTGAGAAGGCTTCAGTGGCCTTGTCTGGGAGAGCAGGCAGCTCTGAGAAGGCTTCAGTGGCCCTGTCTCGGACAGCAGGCAGCTCTGGGATGGCCTCCATGGCTGTGGACAGGTAGCCCTCCCACCCCCAAAATTTCTTGGGAGGAACTACACCCCTGTGAGCAGCCAGCACACACAAAATAGCTGTAGCCATGATGGACAGTGCTGCACTCTCTGGAGTGGACTCAGGGGCTGGAGCTATCACTGGACTCTTGTCGGGGCTGGAGCCAACACTGGAGCGGATTCTGGAATATCTCTCATAGGAACGGATTCAGGGATTTCACTATATGGAGCAGACTCAGGAATTTCACACACTGGAACAAACTTGGGAATTTTACTCACTGGAGCGGACTCGGGAAGATCCCTTACTGAAAGCATTGTGACCCTTGGAATTGGCAATGCTGTAATCCTTGGAGCAGGAATTTCTCACACTAGAACGCACTCAAGGGTTTCAATCTCTGGAGCGGATTCGAGGGTTTCACCCTCTGGAGTGGACTTGGGAGCGGACTCTGGATCTGGGGACCTGAGAGGGGAAGATTTCTTCAGGGCCTTCCAGATAGAAATAACCGACAAGAACTGAAAAGATCTAAAAACTAGAAATGTGACGATTCTATTCTTTTCTCAATAGCAATGTGAACTGTGAAAAGCGCTAAATAATATTGACATAAGCAGTATAGAATTTATGTTGCCCAATTATTCTATTCTATTCTATTCTATTCTATTCTATTCTATTCTATTCTATTCTATTCTATTCTATTCTATTCTCAATAGCACAGCTTATTGAAGCAATGTGAATTGTGAAAAGTGCTAAATAAAATGGACTTAAGTAGTATAGAATTTGTTACCCACCCATTCTATTCAATTACCAATAGCACAGATTATTTAAGGTACTTAACTTGACATTCACTAGTTCGCCCGTTCATCCGCTTGCTGTCCTTGGAGGAGGCTCGAACCCGAGGCTCGGATTGAGCTTGAATTAACCTCCCCCCCCCATGATGGAATTGCACATAAGAGGATAGAAATAATTTACTGGAGGAGAAGGGGAGAGGAGGAAGAATTTGTCAATGAGATAACGTGGTGTCTGCTGCTTAAACAGTGTGCTCGTAATGATGATTGACTGGACTGAATGTTTAGGCTACTCCCGAACCTATGTTTTGAACTTCATCTAACTTACCATATTGGCCATGATTTACATTAATGTTTTGACTTTATTCTTTGGAATAAATCTCAGCATATAAATCTACTCGTCATGTGTGCCTGCAATGTAAAGAACAACAACAACAGAAACAAACAAACACATTTGCTTGCATACTATGGCTTGACAGATTTATTACCCAAAATAATTATCAAGATTTTGGCAGAGTTTAAAGATATTCTCTCCCAGACACTTAACATTTCAGTCCAAATCAATGAATTTGCTGGTTTTCAATAATCATTTTATTAAAAATTACATTAAAATATTGGACAAATTGTGTCATCTTAAAAAAAAAAAAAAAAAATACAAGCATTTTTATATACAAATACAAAAATTTCAATATATGAATTTAAAATGACAAGTAAAAAACTTTTTAGGTCTATGATCAACATCTGTTCAAATGGATAAGAGTCATCAAACCACACAACCGGAGCTTTCTGAATGTTGCCTTTCTTCTTGTATTTTCTGTAACTTCTCTTAGAAACAGTCATAATACTCCAATACTGGTCACCTTTGTGCCTTGACAAATATCTTGTACATTACAGTAACATCAGTCAGTTCATGCATGCATTAACAATCCTGTCTTCTGAACATATGCAAAATCCCATTTGTTTAGCACATTATTTAAAAAGATTTTTCATTTACAATTAACAAACATTTTCTTTGCTTGGCACTTCTATCTTATGCAGACAGTTAACTTTCCATATGAAAAAAAGATATTATTATTATTATGTAATTTTTCATATTATTGTGTTTAGCATGTAAAATATAAATAATCTTTAACTGAAACTGAAATCTTTAACTGAATGCAAAAACTGTAAGCTTGTGTTTTCTCTCATACCAATACAAGTCCGTCACACTAATCCAAAGTCACTGAACACACATTCACTGCCATCGTTAAATGACCATTTCCACACTGTATTTTGTTTAAATAGCAAAATATCACAGCTGGAAACATCTTGCCCGCTTCTAACTGCACTAAACCTGTAACACTGTAATTGTAACTGTGTGGAAATGCACTTGCTCCTTGGATTTTTGGTGATATTCCACAATGGTTCAGTTACGTGGTTGGGAGTTGAATTCATTGCAGATGTTGTGAATAATTTTTGATACATACTTGTAGAGGTTGTCAAACTCATCCACAAAGAAAGAGTGCTCTCTGTCCGGGTCAGTGGCGATGTATTCCAGCTCGTCCTGCGCTGCCCAGGCGATCCCGATGGAGTACGCGATCACACCTGGAGCGTGAGAGACAGCAGAGAAAAAAACTTCAACTTCCATCACATCACACCGCAAATACATGCTCAAAAATGGGCACTTTTATTATTCAGGGTCAAAAAGTTCTAGCTACAGCCTGTGAATTATGACGTTTAATGTGATTCTAGATCTATATCCTTGGCTGGTCATGGTACAACATTCCCAATAATCAGCCAGATGTTAGACTCAGGGCTTGACTAACTCTTTTGCTCACCAGCCACTGTGGCTAGTGGTTTTCCAAAGTTACTAGCCACTTAGCATTTTCACTCGCCACAATTTTGACATCGATACCATGGGGAAAAACTGCCATATAGATATTTTTATTATTATCTCATAATTTGGCAGCAGCAGGTATATTAGGCTGCTCTCACTTTAAGACATGACGCACAAATCCATTATACTGTTACACATGCGTTTCCTTTCTCAAATGTTTACGTTCACTTAAAACAGAATGACCCAGGTTACTTGACTGTAACCCTGTTCTCTGAAAAAGCTACAATCGATGCTGCGCTGCTTGGCACATTGGGAACTGGAATACCCACGCCGCCGTGCTTGAAGGTGTCTGGACCCCTTACGATTGTGTAGGTGTGCTCACAAGAACGCAAGAAGGCCTCAGACATTAGCTTGTGATGTGATGTGTGACTCAAGGACATGAGAGCCCGGAGTAGCATGAACATCCAAACTATGAAATCTTATGAATGTGTGCAGAGAGGACCAGCCTGCCGCATCACAAACAAGTTGTAAGGGGGCACCTCTTGCCAGAGCACTAGAGGAGGCGACCCCTCTGGTGGAGTGAGCCCTTAGACCCATTGGCGAAGCTTGACCACACGCCTCATAGGCAAAAGCAAAAGCATCCCTGACCCAATGTGACATGGTCTGCTTGGTGGAACCTGTCCCCAATCCCTGCGAGGGGGAGTGCGGTTCGCCACACTCTGCTTTTTAACCTCCCTGGCTTTTGAAGGACCGGGGAGAGGTTGGGTGGCCGACGGCCCCTGCCCTTGAGTGCGGCGGGGAAGGAACTGCACAATTGCTTCTTCATGTTTTTTCACCTCTCTGAACCTGGTGACGACCGTATTTACAGGCCAGAGTCGCCAAACATAGCCTGGTTCTACCAGACTCTCGTACATTTCATTTGTACAGAGAGTCTGGCCTCTCTCCATTGAGAAACGTTTACTTCCTTGTAGGCGGGTTCTCTGTTAAAGTTCAAAACTATTGGATCTGCCCAGAGTCACTCAGGATCTGCCATAGCCAATCGCTAACGTGTGGTCGTGACGTATGTCCTGGCCGAAACCAAACCGGCCGGAAACAACAAGTCAGAATGATCAGAGGATTATGTTTAGAAAAAGATGTCTGTCAACGAGAGCTGCAGGTTTTGTTCATCGAATTTAAGAGTTCAAGGAACAATTGTAAATTCTAAATGTATATTTGACACTAAGGACAGTGATGTATCCAGTCAACTAACAACTAACAACAGTCGAAGCTGGGTCTAATCATTAGGGATAGTTCACTTTGAAATAAAATTTTGGTATGTTTTAGCTTACCTCAAGGGCATCCAAGATGTAGGTGTCTTTTTTTCCGCAGTAGTTTCAATTTTGATATTTTTAGGTCAAACCGTTCTTGTCTGTCAGTCATTTAATGCAGGTCTGTGGTCACTGTCTAAGAGCATGCACAGAGTCCAAATTAAACAATTCCCCATCGTAAGTACACATTGATGGCCTAAGACACGAAACGAGCGGTTTGTGTGAGAAAACTAACAGTATTTATATCGTTTTTACCTCTTATACACAACCACGTCCAAGTGATCTGAGGGCGCGCACGCATCCTGGTGTGTGACGTGTACGCAGACTGTTGCATAGATATATACACTAGAAGTCGCCTTGTCTACGGCAGTTCATTGGAACGAATGTCTTTAAGGCGACATCTAGTGTATATATCTATGCCGCTGCGGTCGTTTCGGATCTGCCGCAAATGCTGTGATCACCGTCCAAAAGGTCACGGTCATCGTGCACGCCGAGCTGCCCAGCACGAACTCCTAACTTTTCTGCCTCCTTCACTTGGTCCTCCATTAGTGCAACAAGAGGGGAGACGACAACAACTATCGGCTTTGCATCCCTATCGTTCGCCACTAGCGGAGTGAGCTGGAAAATCAAACTTTTCCCGAACCCCGTGGGGAGGACGGCCACAACATCATGGACACCAACAAAACTTAGCAAACATTGTTCTAGCTCCGGCTTTAACTTCTATATATTCGGCAGTTTTGCAACAACGGACCGAATAGCTTTTCTCACGTCTTTCTCCGCTGCCATTACTGAACTCCAACTCAAACTGACGCACTACATCAACGTCATCGTTCTCAGCCACTCCCTCTGTTCGCTGATTGGTCCTACAAAAAATTGGTTTCTGGAAACCTAAGAATATACAGCAGTCCCAGACGTAGTACTGAAGGAAAATAAAATTGAGCGGAAGTGTGTAGGAGGGCGCAGCCAGGCTAGCCAAACAGGCCATAGGGTGAAATCGGAGAATCGAGAAGAAAAACTCTATCTTTATCTTTGATACACGTGAGGTTGAGCCACAGGTGCCTCTCTGTGCTGACGAAAGTAGACACTGAACAGCCGATGGTACGGGCCATTTGCTTAGAGGCACTGAGAGACAGGCCTCGTGTCGCGGGTGCGCGCTGATGAAGTCACCGACCGAGGCTATAATACCTCCGGGTCAATTCTATTGACGTGTAACACAAAATTCACAGCTGGTCACGATTAAAGACGTTCCCAATGCGCTAAGCAGCGCAGCATCGATTGTAGCTTTTGAAAGGGAACTGACTGTGTTTACGTGAATACTCGCCATGGCCGGCATTTTGACATTATTTTGTGTGCATGTTTAAGCGCAATAAGCTGAGAAAAAGAACTCAATTTAGTACTGAGAGGCGGCGTTATGCACACATCTATGGGAATGAGTAAAATGCGCAATCCCACGCCGAAATTCAAGCCCTGAGACACCAACAATATTCATCCAGAGCAAATGAAAGGAGTGAGTGAGGAGAGGTGGGTTTGTGTGTCACTCGCTGTCAGAGAGATGAGAGAGAGAAAGAGAAAGAGACACCGGTGTAGTGTGTCTATTCTGCGGTAAATGAGTATTGAAACGTTTCAGATCTTTCAGTATTAAAAGGAAAAATCAATATTTTTTACAACACTACATTGCACTTATTATTTGAGATGCCTTTTTAAAAAAATACAATTGAAAAATGTATATGTTATATATAAAATTCAACCCGCCGAAGTGTCTAGTAGGAGTGACTGCGTTACACACCACTGCTGAAATACACAAGCATCTGGCGGGTTTGCGTGTGTTAATGTCAAGCCCTGGTTAGGCTTAAGCCTGGTTTGCACCATACCGCGACCGTCCGCTTGCCTGCGTGCAATTCAGAAAGAACGTGTTCATTTTTGTGATGAATTGTTTCTGCTTAAAGCGTTACAAATATTTAACGCAGCACCTGTTGTTTTTCTGGAGTCCTTTGGACCAGCTCCGCAAAGCGAGAGAGGGCATCTGACCGAGGATGGTTTGAATGTAGGCCTGTCCTATGATCAACCAATCATTCATTAAAGTGCTTTTACGACATTCAAGCGCGATCAGACGCAAAAGAGAATTCAATCAGGTACTGGTGCTCTGGCTCACACACCCGTCGTGAATAGACAGCGCAACAGTTCCCAATTGAGTTCTCTTTTGCATCTTTTGATTTCCAGTGCTGCAGAGACCTTAAGGAGCTGGAAGGCCTGAAAATGGACACCGAGGTTGCTTTATTTCTTCTCGATACGTGAGTAACGTTGGTTTTGCAGTGTTTTACAGAACTAAGATATGCTGTCTTTTGCTTGAAAATATACTCGTGTGTCATCTACGCTTGTTTGTTCATTTGCAGTATTATTATTATTATTATTATAAGACAGGAACTAGCCTCTAAACCTCCTCCACCTCCCGTTTCAAGCAATGTACAATAAAACGGTGTTTGTTTTTTGGGATGGAAGGGATGACTTTGCATTCAAAGCTAAACAACAATTAGACATTCGACCAGTATTATCATAGTAACACAAATTGCTTCCCCTTATTGATGACATCATACCCTCGGGCAGCGGGCACAGCAGTCGTTCCGCCAGAGTCATTTCCTGTGTATCATAGCGAATAGCTGAATGTGGAGGCGGAGCTATGACAGATAGGGGTGTGGTCCTGTTGGGTCGGGGTTGTTTGTTTTGGTGATTTCAAATATCAACAGCGTTTATCAGAAATCGCTTTCTGCACCTTTTTGGTCTATAAACTCGATAATGATGTCAACCCACTGCGTCCTACCTCACGTTAGGTGTTTCGCCGCACTCACCTTTCCGATGTACCGCCAGCGCCGGGGCCCTCACGTCATCGTAGGAGCGTCCGTCCGTGATGACAATCATGATCTTACGCTTGTTGGGTTTGGATTTGCTGAAGAGCTGGTCCGCGGCGTACGTGATGGCGGCCCCCGTACTGGTTCCTCCGCTCCAGTAGTTTATGCGCTTGATAGCGTTCAGCAAGTCGGCTTTGTTGTTGTGCTGTCCGAAAGCGAACTCCAGCCTCTGCTCATACGTGTATTGTACGATTCCTACACGCGTGTCCGTGTCCGAGATCTCGAACTCCCGCGTGACGTTGGCGACGAACTGGAGCACGGTGCGGAAGTTCCCGGTCCCCACGCTGCTGGAGCCGTCGATGACGAAGGCGATGTCGTTGGCGTTCAGGCAGGTCTTGCTGCACATCAGGCGGTCGGTGTCACACACACGCTTCACCAGAGGCTGAACGGCTTTACGCAGAGCGAACCAGCTCGTGATCGGGAGCGAGTAGAAGCCGTTGGTTCTGCACACAGCCTGCAGCACAAAACAAGAAATAAAGTGTTCCTTAACCCTCTGGTTTTGTTCAGTAATTTCAGAACAAAAATTCTGGAATGGTACGAAACTTGATGACTTTTGTGGTACTTGTTATGTAAACACAAAAACAAATCATGGACATGATTCATAAAGGCTAAAAGGTCGTAAAAAATAGTACCACTTGAATTGTACACTTGCCCTGTATGTATTTATAGGCATCCAGTGGCGACATCATGGCATTAAGGCCTATTCACATTCAAGGACGATAACATAATTATATAGTTTAAAAATCATTCCAAATACAAAAGCAGAGTCCACATCACAACTATAACAATAAATACGAGCTCAAGTATTTAAAGCGGCAGCGTAAACAGGCTTTTACAGAATATTTTCTTTATTTCTATCCACCAGATGGCCTTTATAATTTGGACTTTATAATTTGTAATTGTGAGTTTACATCTCACAATTTGGACTTTATAACTTGCAATTGTGATTTCATGTCATGTCTTTTTTCTCAGAATTGGAAAATATAAATTCTCAATTGTGAGTTATAAAGTATAAAGTCACAATTACCTTTTTATTCTTTTTTTATTCTGTGGCTTCCATACCAATCTGCCTCCATTCAATGGATTTTAAATACTTTTGCTCCATTTCTAACTTAAAGTCCCCCTGTGGTGAAAATCCAGCTTTTTATGTTGTTTATATGTCTGTGTGGTGTGTCTTTTAATATGCTTTAAGACAAACCATGTGCAAATTCATAAGTCAACACCATTGCTGAGTATAAGTATCAAATGTGTTTTTTCTCATAATTTAACATTTTTAAATAGAAATAAATGGTCCATAATTTAGACCTTTTTTATTTTATCGCTTAGTAACATGAAATACAAAATATTAAAGAAAGAATGTTGATTTGAAACATTAATTTAATGAAAATAAAATTATGTTCTCTGGTCTGTTTTGACCGTGAACAATACAATACTAACCCTAACCCTAACCCTAACCCTAAATGAACACTACCAGAGGGATAACTGTGTTCATTTCTCACGGCACTTACACACACTGAAATCGGACACCCCACCTCTCTCGATATTAATACCTTGTCAACAAAGTTGGGCTCCACCACATTCTGTTTCTCATTCTCGTCGGGGCCCTCGATGGTGACGAAGAAGATGTTGATGCCGGACTCTCGAGCGAGCCTCGAGGCCTCCTCCACCCGGTCAGTGGGCCAGCCGTCCACCAGCACCACCGCCACGTTGGGCGCCCCGCCTCGGTTCCCATTAGCATCGCTGAAGAAGTGCTTGTTGATGTAGGAGAGGGCCTTCCCTTAAAGAGCACAGAGCCAGAGTCAGCACAAAACATCTACAGTTCTGTGTTTCAATCGCAGCTCTGTTTCGCCTCCAGTCTCGGCCCTCAAACGCTTTCCTTAAATGCTTCCAGGACTCAGGGAAAGGCAGGGTGTTGCACGCCACTGCTGAAACTATCAATGCAGCTGTTAGTAAAACCTCGTTCCGCTAAGTTTAATTGAATATTCAAACTTTGAGCTAATGGATTTAAAAATAAATATTTTTAGAAATGCTGCCCTCAGTGGACCTTAAAAGCATCGAGGCACGTCAAGCACACCTAAACATGTTGCTGCATTAAAGTCACCATGAAATCCAAATGGACAATTCTTGTGTTTTATGGAATATTGCAGTGTTTATTCTAAATTATTTATCTGCGTTTTAAATTCATGTCCCTGGTAATCTTGAATCAGAATAACTTCCTCTTGCAGCATCTCTTCTCTTCTCTGATGATGTGGGCGGGGCAACCTGTCACTCACATGAGATCAGCCAATAGCAAACCACAGCCATCCAATCATCCAATCAATTCCCCACAGACACAATCAAGCCCCGCCCACATTTGTTCTTCTTCCAGAAGCCGTGTCACTCGGATATACGACACAATAGAAGAAAAGACCAGCAAATCTTTTAGGGGTGAGTCCAGGATTTCAATATTAGGGGAGCTCATTAGGAAGGGCACGATTAAAAAACAACAACAACAACAACAACAAACATTTAATATGTGTTGAATATTAACGCCATATTTCTTAACAACACATGACACTTGCTTTGACATTTTGTCATTTAAAATTCATACATTGTGTGTGCTTTAAGTGTCCAGAGAGTTTTCATGGTCACTGCAGTCCTCAGGGGTTTCAGAGTCCAAACAAGTGTGTTTGTGTAAATCATATAGAGAAGATGAAGGGCTACGGCTCTGATTAAACATCATCCAACCAGATTCTTCAAAGCAGATGATGCTGTGTCCTCAGGCTATCTTTGACTTTACAGGCAGCTGCTGTTTTACAGAATTCATCTGTTTTATTAAAGTGAGACACTATCTATAACACAAACCATACAACCAAATCTCTAGGTTGGATAAACCTCAGGCATTTGGTCAGCTTACACAGGAACACCACAGAGTGGCACCAGCCCTGTAATTTCACCACTGTTCCCAGCTCAGATTTAGATCTTATTTGGAGCTGAGATGTGAAACCACGTGATAACTCCAGCTCAGAACGGTTCAGTGTTATTCACTCACCTACATGTGACAGACCTCCCTTCTGGACGATTTTACTGATGGCTGGTTTCACGTCATTGGAGCTGGAGAACTGTTTCAGACTGAATTCTGTGACCGCATCATCCCTGGATCAGAAATTAAATGCCAGTTATATTTTGGTACATTTGTATATGACAGCATGTAAGTTCATTTAGAGATGTACAAATCTGCAAATCTCCTGATTACTGGTCAGAACTGAAACTCAAAGAACCGCTGACTTCAATAAATGATACATACAAAGCAGAAATGGCTGTATTTTGTTTTCCAAATGTATTGTTGTCATCAAATAATAGTATTATAAATGATAAATGATAAATTATAAATAGTATAATAAAATTGGACGACATTTCCGATCGTTTTTTAATTTGTAATATTTATTTGTACATTTATTGTATTTCATCTGACTGATCCCTATCTTTACCCGGAAGTAAATTACACCGTCGTGCGAAGTCATAGATATCTACACTAGATGTCGCCTTGGCTACGGCAGTTCATTGGAACGAATGCGTCAATAGAGCCGCCATCTTGGAACAGGGGAGCCCCTCCTCTTTAATGCATCAGCGTCAATGTAGACAAAGGTCTAACGGAAATAAAATCACCATAAATCATCATGAATGCAATTTTCTAGTTTTTTTGGTTTGTTCCAACAGGTCAGACATGTATTTATCATTGAGTCCAGAGAAAATTTAAGGTTTTGATATTAAGATAATCTACTTTTTTCAAAATATACCTTTTTCAAAATATAATGCATAGTGCTAGTAGGCCTAAGTTTATTAGTCACATTCTTCCACTTGAGTAAACTTAGAATGAACTATCGCTACTATATATATATATATATATATATATATATATATATATATATATATATATATATATATATATATATATATATATGAGCAAAACTTGGCCACTAAATATTTAATATTCAATTATTTTAATGATCACAATTAAAGTTTTAATTTTATTAAATTGAACAAGTAAACGTTGCATTCATATTCTGGGCTCATCTGATTTTTTGTATATAGCATAGCCTACTTTGTTATGATTTTAGTATCATAATGATTAATAAATGCATATACAATTATCCGTGAACTTGATTTGAACAAATGCCTTTCAACTTGTGTGCAAAATTCTGAATTAAATGAATGTGCAGCAATTTGTACAAACAGACAGTCTGTAGGCCTACTATACTGTTGTAGCCATTAAAATCTGCGCATTTAGTTTCATATTTGTTAAAATATTATAATGTTATTTTTTTCCATTTATGTTGATTTATGAAAAGTGAACAGCACGAGTAAGAGGATGCGCAATATATCGAGAGACATGGAGCGGGGCAGACATGATTTTGACCACTTAATTAAGTTTTGTTTTGTAGAAAACCTTTTTTTAAGTGAATTTCGTTTTGTATAAATTGTATCTTAATTTTAATCAGTTTTTCATCAACCAATTGCCTGGATTTAATAAATAAGAAGCAAATATAAAGACAATATAATCATGGAGGCGCCGGCGCGGTCACTTGCATTGCACGTGAACTGGAGCGCATCTCATCCTAACTTAACGAAACTCAGTGTATGCCTCACACAGACATGAGAAATACATCAAATACACAAAGCTTGAAATGTCTTTAAACGAAATAATTCAAACGAAAAGAAAAAGGCTACTCTCTGATTATGTAATCCATTATGTACATTTCTCTCTATAGGCGCATTCACTACGAATATGGCGATCGTCAACTTCATCTTTGCAGCCGACACTGACAGAAAACACTAGTTTATTAATAAAAATCAATGCACGCGTCACCGGATTTACAAATGCACATCTTGCTTGTTGCATGCAAATAACGAGATATTATGTTGAAATAACATTATTATTAATAATGCATCTTTTAGAATATTTGATTGAATGCTGAATGTTGCGCTTGTTCAATTTAATAAAATTAAAACTTTAATTGTGATCATTAAAATAATTGAATATTAAATATTTAGTGGCCAAGTTTTGCTCATTTATATTTATATATATATATATATATATATATATATATATATATATATATAACGCATTCGTTCCAATGAACTGCCGTAGCCAAGGCGACATCTAGTGTAGATATCTATGACTTCGCACGACGGTGTAATTTACTTCCGGGTAAAGATAGGATCAGTCAAATGAAATACAATAAACGTACAAATAAATATTACAAATTAAAAAATGAACAGAAATGTCGTCCAATTTTCTAATACTATTATTTGATAACAACAATACATTTGGAAAACAAAAATACAGCCATTTCTGCTTTTTTTCTTTTAAACAAAAAACCAAGCTGTACCCTTTTTTAAATTTCATCTTTCATTCCGAAATGGAATAATGAATGAACAAAAAAGTACACGGACCGTTTGGGATCAGTAAGGTTTTTTTAAAAAAGAGATTAATATTTAAGTGTTCAAAAGTTACAGTAAAGACATTTATAATGTTGCAAAAAAATTGTACTTCAAATAAATGCGGTTTGTTTGATTTTTCTATTCATCAAAGAATCCTAAAAAATAAAATGTTTGACGGTTTCCACCGAAATCTGAAGCAGCACAATTGTTTTCAACACTGATAATAATCATAAATGTTTCTTGAGCATCAAATCATCATATTAGAGTGATTTCTGAAGGATCATGTGACACTGAAGACTGGAGTAATGATGCTGAAAATTCAGCTTTGATCACAGGAATAAATTATTTTTAAGAAAAATGCCTTGAGTACGCGAGCAGAATTGGCAATAAAGCTCTTTCTTATTGTCAGTATTGTGTTTGTCTTTGTCATTATTAGTTCAGTTGTTTCACCTGTCTAGTTAATTATCATCACATTCATCACCTGTGTTCATTCATTATCTTCATCAGTATCACCTGTTTTGAGTTCATCTGTGTATGTATTTAAGTCCCCTTTGTTCAGTCTGTCCTTGTCGGCTGTTAGTTGTGTATTATAGATATCCTGATACTTTGTATTCCTGAAGTTATATTATTGTGAGTAAACTATTTGTATTTGAGCCTACCGTCTACTTCGTCTTCTTCTGCCTGCACACGCCCTGACACTTATTCTGATTCTGAGGGGAAATTAATGTATGCTAAAACCACATTTTATTCGTAATTTTGCGAATACTAACGGGATCATGTTAGTTGTAGATTATTCTTATTAATAATCCTCCAGCATCTGTCTGTTTTCTGGCACAGGGACACATTATTACCCGTATTGAATGATGCCCATCATGGCTCCTTCTACGCCCACATTGAGAGCCTGGGAAACCTCCACAAGGAAGTCTTTCTGAATCTTGAATCGTCGTTTCCCAATACTCCAGCTGCCATCCATGAGGAACGCAATATCAACTTTACAACCTACAGAGATGGATGAGAATCCAATGAGAGCCATGAAAGGAAGCGAGTATTAGTCTATTATTATAATATTAATGTACTTGGATCTCCGTGTGTCCGAACGCTGATTTCAGGAGCTCCGACTGTTGATTCGTGTCCTCGAGGGTTGAATCCTGGGAAATCAGAGGATGTTGCTATTACACTTCAACCCTGTACCTTATCTATAGTACTGTGAAGAACTAAGTGTATGACCATATTATCAAGTCCCAATTTAAAATCAAATAGTTTGCCTACATAAGAAGAAAGGCCACTAGAACCTGGTACTGGATTTTGCTGATCAAGTTACTTAACTTTTTAATGCAAAACATGTAATAAAGCAACATCATGCAAAAACATTTCTGCAAAATTATTTTTTTAAAGTGCACTTTTAAAGTGAAATGTCCAATGAGTGGCACCAAAAGCGTGTTTAATTTTCACGGAAACAGATGAATGTGAATGTTGTAACTTATTATTATGTTGATTGTTCGAAAATGAAATGTCCAGTGAGCGGCGTTAGAAGATTAATGCTCTATCGCGCTTGAAAATAACATTGCACCTACACTTAACCCTAACCGATAGTGTGTACAAAAACAAACATGAGATAAAAACACATTTGCTGAAGCAACCGTGCCATTTTAAAGCTTCTTTGAGCTCTTTTATCGTGTACCCGAGTGATCCTGCACTGCTGTATCAGGTGAGCTACTGAGCAAGTTTACTTTGTTGAAAAAGCCACACAAATTGAGCTATTTATGTGATGCAAACATCAAAATGTATTAGTTTACAAATCATGCACTATGATAAATGTGTTTCAGCTCATAACATAGTATTGTGTAAGGAACAGCGTGAAAATAAGTTTATATTAATCAATAATATTTTCCCTGTAATCATAATTTTTGTCAAAAAGAATACAATTTGTTGGTGTTTTACTGCATTTAGTGTTCATTTCAGCTGGAAACTGCAGTGAAGTGTGTGTATAGGCAAGTTTTTCCAATGAGCTTGTGTTGCATTGAAGGCTTTTATCTGCCTCCATAAATACTTCAGTTAGTCGTTAGTTTCCTCACCTGACTCAAATGGGTTTGACTCCGCAATCACCTCTGTGACAGTAATCACACACTAATTAATGATTAATCACACAATCATTAAAAAAAACATCCAATATCCAATCACAGTTTCTTAAAGTGCCCCATTATGCTTTTTCTGATATTCCCTTTCATGTAGTGTGTAATAGAGATGTTTGTGAGTGTAAAAGATCTGCAAAGTTTCGTAGATCAAAGTACATATAAATGAGTTTTCGTCTTCCAAAAGAAAGAAGTGATTCTGAAATGAAAAGAGTCGTCAGTAATTCTAATAAATTAGTAATAAAGTCTCACTTCCTGCTGAATCTATTTAGGTTTATAACTAATTTGCATAATGCCCGCCTCTGGTCTTGATTGGCTGAGCAGTGTCTCTTAGCCCCGCCCTCAAACACTGTAGTTTATCTGAGAGTTTGGTTCATGTTGTTCGTGTCGAGAAGACGCTGTTTTCTGCTGACAAAGCAAATCTACTTTGATGAGATTGATACGGTAAAACCCTCGCCATCGTTACTGTTCGTATCACTGTGAATCAAGAGCTGTGTCACATATGATAATGAGCGTTTGCTTTCTGACCAATTACAGCAGACTGAATCATCTGACCAATCAGAGCAGAGCAGCTCTCAGAGAGGCGGGGTTTAGAGAGACTGAATCTTTGATGGAAGCGTTTCAGACACTGAGAGAAAAGAGCTGATGTGCAGTGGAGATTATGAGGACATTAAAGTGTTTTTTTGATCTTGGATGCATGTAAACGTATTGTAAGAGATTCCAAAACAACATTAGGAACCTCTAAAATAGCATAATAGGAGCACTTTAAGCAGACACTGGACTATATTGTGCATTGTGAACGAACTGTGGGCTTTTGTATATAAACGTGCTTGTGTTTGTGACACACCTCTGCTGGGGCTCGTCTCAGGCGAAGGCTTGTGGTCTACTGGCTCAGAAGCTGGAAACAGAAATCATGTACACATGAGTCTGGCCTCCAGTTTCACAAAGACACAGTGACTCACAGTGATGGTGACCCTCCTCACTACAGTAACACCAGTAACAGATTTCAGATCAGCCACGGGCCCTGTGGTTTTAAACATATACAGTAAAGCCGAGGGCCATACACTTCTTCTCATGAAACCGACCCTGTGGTACAAACCCAGAATCCAGCAGCAGAAGACTGAAGTTCCCAGCAAAGACTCCTCTGGATCCAGACATTATCGTGATAAGGAGTGTGCAGTCCAACACTGCCATCAGAGACTCAAGCCTCCTACCATTTCTATACTCACTTGTTTTCTCGAAGATGCATTTATTTGTTCTGTTCTCTATATACTATTTTATTTTGCTTCATGAGTATAATTTATTATTATTAACCTTTATTTAACCAGGCAAGATCTTATTTTCAACATCAGGAGAGTTAAAATCTCCTGAAAGTCGTGCAAAAATACATTACCATACACACACATAAACACTCATTTAAAACATTTAAGGCTGTGATAAAAACACTCCCTAGGAGTTTTTTAAATGTCTACAAGTCTTAGTTGTCACGCTTATTTCTATAGCACTTTATATAATACGGATTGGTTCAAGGCAGCTTCACCAGTCATAAACAGGAAAATAAAGAATCAATGATGCAATTTTTTGCTTCATTAAATATGAGACAACTTCTGTGAGACGCACTA
This sequence comes from Abramis brama, assembly GCF_963993115.1. Taxonomy (NCBI): domain Eukaryota; kingdom Metazoa; phylum Chordata; class Actinopteri; order Cypriniformes; family Leuciscidae; genus Abramis; species Abramis brama. The sequence continues at coordinate 34,630,552 of NC_139981.1, read as the reverse complement.
AACCAGATCATCTCGGCCATGTTGGAAGACCGGCTTAAACCAACTAAGACCAGCGAACCAGCTTTTATTTCAATAGGAAACCCTTGTTTTAACACATATAGAACATTGCATATGTGTTATAGCACATGTAAACAGTAACATATACTCTTCACATAGACTTTTATGCTTTATTTTGCATTACTCCAAAATAAAATAAGAGAATACTTACAAAACTGTCCAAAGTTATAGGGGTGCTCATACTCTGTGTTATCAGGCCTTGGGTCGAGAACTGCAGAAGAGAGGCAGCATGTGCAGGAACTGTTAGTTCAGCGTAGTGCATTATGGAAAACATACCCATAATACCTGTGTGAATGTGTTAGCAACAAAAGCCAGACAATCGAAAGCTGTAAAGAAAATCGTAGCTTACCACCTGTTCTCTGACATGGATGATAAAGCCAAAGTCATAGAGCAGAAACACATGCTCTGAATGTTTTGATATCATATGGGCCGCACATTGGCATGGATTTATTAAACGGCCTTGAAAGCTTGTGTCATGGTCTATTTAAACCACATGAAGGAAGTGAGTGCAGTGTACAAATCAGTAGCAGACTTTGTAGGAACATCATACATTGATATGATGCTGTGGTGATCAAAACAGACATGTGCTATGCACACTATGAAGCCATAATGCAGATTTATGTGTTTCTTTTTTATTCTCCTCTGGTACTGTAGTGGATTTACAGTATAACAACATTTATACATTTATCCTTACCTGCGGGGTCAGCAATGCTCGTCCTGCTCCATTTATAGCCTGTGTTTGGCACTGAGTGGCTACTATCTGAACACAGAAAGTGATGGTTGGGCCTCATGTCAGATTTAGACATGATGGAGTAAGGATTAGCATGAATTATTATGAGTTTATGGATATTCACTCGGAATTTAAAAGCATGTTTAGCCTTCGTTTATGTCTTCTTTAATGTTTGCTTATGGAGGGTTACGTTATTGGACTGGATGGGCCTGCAGATACCTGTTGGCCTTCTGGTGCCAGAGAACCAATCAGGTCGTGCGTACGCAGGGTGCGTCCAATCACGTCGTGCCAATGCTAGACAGGGAGATTTAGAAACTGCTTACAATACATCACCAACATACAAGACATGAAATGGACTTGAACTGATTCTCTCTAGACGAGAGACAAAACACGCTAAAGGTTATGAAGCATGGAAATATTAATTAAATTACAGGTGAAATATAAAAGGAGGCATTGAGCAAGAAAAACTTAATATTTTTTATTACTTTTACAAATGTTCTTAGAAATTGTTGACAAAAAAAAAAAACTAGAGACACAAAAAGTATGAAGTTATGGTCTGGGCACAGGTGGTTTTAAAATAATGAACTGGTACTTTTGGGTTAACATTTTAGTATTCATCTTTGATCACAGAACAGTTAGATCCGGTCCTCAAATTAGACTGGCTGAACACAATTTCAAGATCTCTGATATTTAGTCCAGATATTTAGACTTTTCGTTGTTTGTTTCACTCTGTCAGGGTTCTGCCCTGGCAACCTTGTCTGTGTTGTCTTTGTTTCATGTTTCTATGTTTGTTGTGTTTGAGCACATGACTCTGTGTGTTTGTGTTGGTCATGTGCTCCTCTTGTCTCGCCCCCTTGTTTCCTGTAACCATGCCCCCTTGTTTCCTGTTACCACGCCCCTGGTGTCCTGTTACCACGCCCCCTTGTTTCCTGTAACCACGCCCCCTTGTTTCATGTAACCACGCCCCCTTGTTTCCTGTTACCACGCCCCCTTGTTTCCTGTTACCCCGCCCCTTGTTTAGTCCACGTCTTGTCCTCTTTCACTAATCGTGCTCTCCTGATCCTCATGTGCTCTGGTCCCTTTATATTGTGCCTCTTTCCCTCATGTCTTTGCTGATTTGTTTTGTGCATTGTCTGCGTTCATCGTGTGTAGTGTAACAGTCAGTGCTACTGTAGATTTAGTTTTCCTTATTTGATTATTTCTGTTTTGTTAACTTCTAGTTTCTTTGTCCCTGTGTGTTTAGTCTAGTTCTCGTCTTTATTTACTTCTCCTTGTTTTTACTGCTCTTTATTTTTTGTCAAGTAATCTTTTATTTATTTTTCTCTAGTTCTCTGCAAGGTTGCAGTCTTGTTTAATTTCTTTTTGTTTGTAAGTACTAGTTACTTATTTTGAGAAATTATTTATTTACCTTATTTTCTCCTTTGCTGCCTCCAGTTATTAATTAGTCGATTTTGTTTTTCTAGTCATAGTTGTCAGTTTTTAGTTTCTGTTATCTCTTGTTGTGTGTTCGTCTTGTGTGGTTCCTGTCCTGGCAAGCCGCTCTAGTGCTGATTCATCTCCCCTATGCCAAGCCTCTGGTTCCTTGAGCTGCTGTCAACTTTCAACTGTTGCCAAAGAGCCTGGGTTTGTCTCATCCCAGCCTGTTCTCCAGTGTGTGCCCTGCCCTATTGTTTGGACTGTTCCTGCCTGTGTTTTGTCTTTGTCAATAAATATCACTCCCTGTTCATTCTGCGCCTGGGTCCTACTTTCTCTGAATCCTGACACACTCCAATTATCTGTGTTAGTTCCAGATAGACAGTCAGTAGTCAGTGGGGGGGGGGGGGACTTTTTTTACTGTGACTCTTTCAACAGGAGAGTGAGTCGTAGAATCATTCACTCAACCGATTTGCTCAAAAACACATTATTTATAATTTAATGTTAAAGTCCCCCTGTGGTGAAAATCCAGCTTTTAATGTTGTTTATGTGTCTATGTGGTGTTTTTAATATGCTTTAAGACAAACCATGTGTAAACTCATAAGTCGACTCCATTGCTGAGTATTTCCTCCTTAAAACTGCAGTGAACCAAAGACAGTCTCAAACACACGCTTTGAAATCGCTGGTGTTTCTGACGTCACAAACTACCTTGTAACCAATCAGATCAACGTGTGATCGTCAACCAGTGGATCTCTGAGCTGAGTGAGTGAGTGGAGGCGGGGCTCATTTGCATATTCATAGAACTGTGCATACTAATTGAGGCAAGGGTGTCGAGTTACATTCAAGCTATTTTAAGCTATTTTAATTTTAAAGTTTTTTGTTTTTTTTCAAAGAAAAAACATTTAAATATGTCATTTTGGTGATCAAACAAACTCATTAACAAACATTACAACTGTGTTGCTCAGAGACACAAGTGTCGATTCAGGTTTGACTTTGTTTCTGAAATATTGTCTTATTTGACAAGAGAGCAAAGTTAGTGGCAAAATCAAGTTAAATATTAACATCCTGTTTATTGATCTGTAGTATAAAATCATCAGATATTTTGTGCCAGAGATCTCTCAGGAATCAGTGACAAATCAACTGAAAGATCCTTGTTCATGCCTTAGGAACAAATGACAGGGCTAGTACACTAGCATCTAGTTTATTACTGGTCTTTAACTTAATTGACACCAATGACACTGGTGAAGTAGAAAGCTCAATATTTGTTTACTGGCATGTATGATTTGTTCATTGGAGAGGCTTACTTATGTATAAAGGTGCTTTACCTGATCCCTCTAGATGCAAAAGAGAGCAATGGACTTCTTTAATTGTGTTGTTTGATGTGTATCAATCAGCACACATTCAAAGACACGCACATGCTAATAAATGGCATCTGCAGATACTTACTGGGATTAGACTGCGGCGTGTGTTGCTTTCTCTCAGACTGCGGCTGCACCCGACTCAAAGCTGCTTATCAATGTGAAACAGATGGAACGATATCCAAGAGAGAAGAAAGCAAGAGTTCATGCCTGCACCGCAGCTGCTACTGAGTGATGTCTGAACCGAGTGAACGAGTCATGCAAACCTGAAGCTGAGGGAACATGCGGCTGTCTTCGGATGGTGGAGATCACGTCTTGCCTGTGCACACCTGCCGTCAAAACACAAACATGTTTCAGACCAGCACATCTAAAGCTGCACTCACTGAAAAAATGAACAATGGAAACCTGTCAAAGCCAACTAGACCAAGAACATTCATGCTTACAGGTTAATTACTAACCAGCCTGAATAGTGTCTGGAATTAAAATGTATTGGCTCGTTTACTATGCTGGTTCATGCCCTGAGTCACCAAACTCTGACACCAGATATCATTTTTTATATTTTTTTACTAGTGGGTGCAGGACACTATAGTTCATTTATGCAAAATAAAGTAAACTGTGACATATTATACCCAAAAATTCTTCATACAGTGACTACCAGTGACATTTATACACATTTGGTACCAAAAATTATTCAGACTCTTTGAGCTGATCATGTTTTGTTGAAGTGTTTGTTCTTTAATTGCTAATGCTCTTTTTACACACAGACTGAACAAAATGAAGCATTGCTTGGTGATTGGTTGAGCTAAACTGGTATTATCTAATTGTGTAGTTAAATTTAACAGCTGACAGATATTCAACATAATTCATTTGTGGACAAAACCAGTGAAATATCAACTGATAACTCTGAGTTCTTGTCACATTTTATTACCATTTTCTAAACTATAGCGAATAAACTGTGATAATGTGTGAAATGTTGAAGGTGTTTGAATAAATTTTGGTTTGACATTTTTCATTAGCTCACACCAAGTCGGCCATCTTGGATTTAAATGAGAATCCTTTGAAAATTGCAGAATTAGATTTTTTCTCCCTCAATTTGAACTCCTCCAAGGAGATTAATACAATTCTCACCAAACATGGTAAAGATGATGCCAAGACATTAAAGATCATCAATTGCGAGTGGATTTTTGATATCTTGAATGATGTTGCCATGGCAAGGGAATTAATGGCAAAAAAGAGAAACAGGAAGAGTCTCATATACTCGTGCATTTTCTGATTTAGATTAAATTGTATGTTTGCTCATGAGGGCTGATCACATGAATGTTGCTATTGTTGTTCACAGTCATAGCGCCACCAGCTGGCAGCAGGAAGTGACACATACAACAGATTTTGGAACACATTCACATTTGGATTAAAGAGACATAGACGTACAATAGAAAAAAAACAGCAAGATCAACACAACTCATCCAGCTCAGGACACAAACAATCACCAGTAAAACTCAATAAAGCTATTTACTTTGAGAAAGTATTAGAGTACAAAGTACTTAAAAACAAAGCACAACAGCCAAACATCACAATAAAAGGAAACACAGACAGAGTAATAGGAGAGTGGTTTACCTGTGTTTGTGCGTGGTAAAAACCTATTGGCATAGACTGAGCTGCCTCTAAATGCTTAAGACAAATGTTACGGTTAGAGTTTAGGGCTTGTGTTACTGACAGGAAGTGAAGACTACACAGTGTTAAAGCAGGACATACCTTGCGTAGGACCCTTTCCTTGGGCACTCTGTGATTGTCCTACATGCCGCATTTAGAGAGAACATAGATATTGAAGCAGTAGATATATTCTGTTTCTTTTTCAGCTGTAATAGTAACCTTAAAGTCAACATGAACTGTACAGGATTCATCAGTGCATTTTATTCTAAAGAAAAACATATCTTTAACCTTTATCAAAATGTTAGTATTAATACACTTTGCCTTTGACACAACTGGTGCTCAAACCAGTGTTGGAGTAAAGCATTACAAGTAACGTGCATTATGTAATCAGATTACTTTTTGTAAAGTAACGCATTAGAAGTAGTGTATTATGTTATCAGATTACTTTTATATATAATGAATAATTTATTAGAAGTAATGTATTATGTAATCAGATGACTTTACTAGTAAAGTAACTTTTTAAAAAGTCATTTGTATTACTTAATCAGAATTTTTAATATAATTAGTAAAGTAACCTGTATTACGTAATCAGATTACTTTTTGATATAACAAGTAAAGTAACGCATTAGAAGTAGTGTGTATTATGTAATCAGATTACTTTTATATATAATGAATAATTTATTAGAAGTAATGTATTATGTAATCAGATTACTTTTTGATATAACGAGTAAAGTAACGCATTACAATATGCATTATGTAATCAGATGACTTTACTAGTAAAGTAACTTTTTAAAAAGTAATTTGTATTACTTAATCAGAATTTTTAATATAATTAGTAAAGTAACCTGTATTACGCAATCAGATTACTTTTTTTGATGTAACAAGTAAAGTAACACATTACAAATAACATGCATTACAAAATCAGATTACCTTTTGATATAACAAGTAACGCATTAAAAGTAATGTGTATTATGTAATCAGATTACTTTTTGATGCAACTAGTAAAGTAACTTTTTACAAGTAGTGTGTATTACGTAATCATATTTTTTTATATAATGTGTAAAGTAACAGCAGGTGAGAAAAAGGAACGCAAAAGTAACGTAATGCATTCCTCTGCATAAAATGTACATTTCCTTTAAATTACTTCAAAAAGTTATGTAATTAGTTCATTTTTAGGGAGTAATGTAATATTGTAACATTACTTTTAAAAAGTAACTTTCCCCAACACTGGCTTCAACTACAATTGTCACTGGTATGGTAATCAGTGGATAACATAAAACTCCACCTTACAAATTTCTTCTTATTGAATATCTTTGTCCCTCGTCATGTTGTGGAAAGTAAATGCTGTTACATGCGTACTTTAAAGTGGATTAGATTTTAAAAAAAGGATTTCAGAGGCCAACACCATCTACACCACAAAAGTCACAGACGGTTACTACAATAACAAGAATCAAAGGAAAACTGCAAGAGACCATTAGTTCTGTAAATCACCAAAAAAAAAAAAAAAAAAAAAAAAACACCCAAAGATCTCTGAATAAAATGATATGACAGCAGAAAGCAGAGAACACAAGTCCCACATGAGGGAGGTTTCAACATGCCCGCTCGACTTACGTGCAACAGAGCTGAAATACGGGTGACTGCTGCCTAGATCAGAAAGAAAGATTTTGCTTTAGAAACAGAGAGAGGAAAAGGATGGATTGAAAGGGAACCTGATCCATATTGTCCAGTCAGGGTGTTCATTTTAAGAGGGTACTGAAAAACTGACCCAAGAACAAATGGATAAAAGCAGAGGATTGATTTTACTATAAGGGACTATGATTCATTCAAGGCATTAAATGAAAGACTTAAACAGGCATTGAACAGATTGGCTCACCTGCCTCGCGGACTTTATGAACGGTGGCCCTTGGCTTGGCTGATGTGGTTGTGGGTGGAGCTGTGGATGTGGGCGTGGTCACAGGAGTGGTTGTGGGCGGAGCTGTGGTGGTGCTCGGCTCCGCCTCTGGAGCCTCTGTCACTGGTGACACTGTGGAGTACGACAGGTCTTTGGATTCACCTTAGGAAACATGAATGGATGATGAGCTGCTACTGGACACTGACATTCATCATGAAAGAGCTACTGTGAACAAGATTCTGACCATGGATCCACACTCTATCAGGTTCTGCCAAAGGGGAGTTTGCTGGGAGTTTAGCAGTCCCATGATCTTGGCATTGTTAGCGCCATGCATTATTGTTTGAGCTAAAGACTTAAAGACATAGAAATATGACAAACTAGCATTACTATCTGGCTCAAACACTTACCTGTTTTCACTATGGTGGGTCTTGAGTGTACAAAGACCAGAGTGGATGGATATATCACTCCCTTCTTTGGTTTACCCACTGACACATAAAACCAAAGGTTATAAATACAACATTCAAAACATAAGTTAAATGTGAGAAAGTAAGTTTCTTACGAAATTAGTGTGTCTTTCCATGTTTCTCATTTCATTTTGATTGCTATAGCGAGCCTACATGTAGGAGTGTTTTCTCAGAGTAAAGTTCACTCTACCTGAGACAGAAAATGATTCTCTCCAGTTGGGTAAGGACAGGGATCGGACGCCGTGGGCAAAGCTGCCCTTGTAGATCGCCTGTCCTGCCATCTTCATCACAATTACCTTTCCTCCAGAGTTTGTGATGACTCCACTGAAAACAACAAACAGCAAAACACCATGCATGTGAGATCTAGTAAATTCGGTAGCTTTAAGCAAATATCTAGACAAAACATTAAATTTAATTTACAGCTAATTATAGAATGCTATGCAAATGCATTTACTTAATTAGATGTGCAATTCAATTGAGATCTTGCCACTTAAATTTGACTGAGATCCAATGGCAAAGAGGATTTGATCACTTCTGGAGATAATCCAAACTCAAAGCATGCAGTCTGCCTTATACTGCTGTTTACAAAATGTGTACCAAAGCATAAGAGGGAAAGGAGATCAAGGAGAGAGCAGGGAATGAATCCTAGACATGATGCAGACCAGCAGCCCACATGTGCACTAACCGATACAGCACAGCAAGCAATAAGAAACAGTATTTGTTGAAGAGGCATTTTGTGCAACCTGATCCACCTGTGTAATTCTGCTCATTTATCAAGTTTCATAGTGTCAGAACTTGACCACTGAGGCCATAATATAAATTCATGTACTCTCCAAACCTCTCAGGAGCCCCTCTAAAGAGACGCCTGAGGATCAGATGCTACCAGATGCTCGCAAAGCAGGGAAGGCCTTAAGCGATCTCTAAAGACATCTTCTCCCTGCTTGAGGTACATGCACAGCCTCATATACAGGGTTCGGACAGGTAAGGAATGCTATAAAAAGCTTAATTTCCCCCACACCACAACTACTAAGGACAACAAGAACTACAGCAAGTGTTGAGCTGCTATCATGTGGGGTAAAACATGAATGAGGTCATATTATGCCCTTGTACAAAGTCTTGATGTTGTTTTTGGTATCTACTAGGTTTCCATGCTCAAATGTTGATTATTTTCCTCATATTCTCCATTGTTGCAGCTCCTCTCTTCCCAGTCTGTCAGTAACGCTCTGTTTAGTTCCTGTCTCTATGAAGCCCCTCCTTCTTGCAAAGCACACTGTGCTCTGATTGGTCGGCTGGATCAGTGTGTTATGATTGGTCGAGCGCTTCGAGTGTGTTTGGGAAATGTCCCGCCCCTTACCATATCCACCAGTTTAAAACACTACTAACTAACTCAACCAGGCCCCGCCCCTTTATTCTGCGTATTAATTATTTAAATGAGGAATATTGAAACACTGACTCTGATATAGAGAATAACCGGAGCATTTTCATGCTCAAACAGCAACATTACACACTAAAGAAAGACGAACATGGAAAACAGCACCATAGGACTCCTTTAAAGAACTTTTATTAATAAAATAGCATTGAAAACTTCTTACTCAACAAAGAACAGACTGATAGTATGTATTTTTTTAATGTGTTAGTTAAAAAAAATAAACTTGTGTTAGTTTCTTTTCGATTAGATTAGCAACTTGTAATTTGGTCAAGGCAGTCCAAGCTTTTGCATAGTATTGTGTTTTACCCTAATACTGATCAAACTTTAACATCTCATTAAACTAGCACAGGCTAGTCTCATAACATCGGGTCTCATTAAACACAAGCTGTTTGAGCTCACCTGTGAATAGCAGCATTGCAGATACTGGATATTGAGGCAAACACACCCGTCCCATAGACCTTCTCCTTGGTCTCCCTGCAGTTCCCTGGACACTTCACAATAAACTCTTGGAGATTGATCTTTCCAGCCCGCATTTCACATTCAATTGCTGGAACGACTGGAGAAGCAGAATCAGTGTCAGAAGAATGTGGAAAACATGCAAATTACTATTAGCATAGACTCTCAAAAAAAAAAGTAAAAAAAAAAAAAAAAGTTGTCACTGTCACTCTTTCAGTAGCTACTAATATATACCATTTAGGTACTAAGGTGTACATTTGAGATACTAATATGCACCATTTAGGTGTAAATAAGGTAAAAAGGAGTACATTTTGAAAGGGTCCCACCCGTTGAAGCTACCTTGTTTTTGCTTTTTGTTCTTTCCACTTGGCTTTGCTCCACTGGAAGTCAGCAGAAATGCTAGGAACATACAGAACATAATGCAAAAGCAAATTACGAGACAACATTATCCAAGTTATTACGTTCTCTGAAATCAAATAAGACCAATGTAAGACTATTCCTGGCATATTTTCAGAACTCAGAGTAGTAGTAAAACTGTAATCCGAAATAAAGCGTAAGGGCTTTATCTCCCTAATACTCGTTTCTTCCACCTCTCTGATGTTGAACGGGCTGTAAATTCAGCTAGTGTTTTGTCTTGTGGACGTAATGTACACATGTGAAACCGCTTATAGTAGCGTAGAACATCACAGAGACTCTAAAATGAATACTTTTCTTTATATTTACTGTTTATGAAAGTATATAAATACATATAAAGCCTGTGTCAGATTTATATTTAACAGTGAAATCAGTGACAATAACAATAGGAAACCACAGAATTGATGCTAAAAATTCAGCTTTGATCACAGAATAAATTACACTTTACTATATTTCTGTCAAGACCACTATCGTCAAATACAATTGGCCATTAGCATATAGTTTGGATTGGCGGTATGGTTCTGTTCTAGGCAAGAACTCCCTGCGCATCAGTGCAGTCTAGCATGAACAAGAGCAGCAATAACCCCCCTTAGGGGAAACAGAACAGAACCAACATGAATGTATTGCAGATATCATTAATTCAAGATTTTAAGTATAACATAATTTGAGAATTTATTCTGATTCAAAGGACACTCAGAAGGCCAAATCCTGACTGGAGACAGGAGGAGCTGGGGAGGGAGGAGGCTAATTCGCTCCTGAGAAACGCGATAGCTGCTGATAATACTGAAGGAGCTTATATATGAATACAGTGATAGGCCTCGTATTCCTACAGGTAGATGTGGATCAGCTGAGAGTCAGCTGATGCAAGCTTGACTAACGTGACCTGGCAGAACTAACGCTACACTTAATATTCACATAGAAATCATTTAGGAATAATAGACTTTTGGGTAGACTTGGCCACACTTGTTTTTTAAATGACCCTGCTATAGCTATCCAGAGGCCAAAGTTTATTTTTAAAGTATATTTAGTATTTTTTTGATAACTGTTGACCTAGAGAGTCCTGAGAATTGTGCCGCAGAGGTTTTAATCGAAGTTGAGCCAAAAACCTAGGACTAGCTCACCAAAGTTGTTTTTTGAAATAATCTCCAATATTTGAAGAACGATTCGATGGATGGCGGCAGTCCTAGAGGCAAAGTTGCTCAGAAAGAGGAGTTCTACCATGCGGTATGATGTGAATGAATGTCAGTCGTGGGTGTGTGTGAAAAATGACACGATACACAATACTTTACACACGTGAAAAACGTGAAGGCGCAAACCCCTAACCTTGTCTGAAAGCTGCTCAAATTTCAAAGACACTGGATGCCAATTTTCAAGTCAATCGGACGAACGGTGAAGTAGTTATAGCCATTTTATGTTTTTTCCTGTTTTAGCGCCACCAAGTGGCCAGTCGCCACGTCCTTTTCAACGCGACCACAAAATGAGCTCTTACATAGGTGCGCTGAGTTTGGTGAAAATTTCTCATTCCGTTTACGAGTTATAGCCATTTTTAGTAAAAGTGGCTCCTCCCACTTCGAACGTTTTGGCGGCCCCTAGGGGGAAGTTTTATTGAGAACTATTGACAATCAGACTTCAGAGAATCTTGCTGCACTGGTTTGATTCCGATCGGGCCAAAAACCCAGAACTCGCAAATACCTGAAAATTTGGTTTAGGAGTTATGAGCCATTTTGTACTTTTGACCGCTGTAGCGCCCCCGTCAGGCCGTTCGGGGCGAGCATTGGTGACGTTGTAGGCGGTGAGAGTACTACCAGCCCTCAAAGTTTCAAGTCTCTACGACTTACGGTTTGGTCTGCCCACTCACTTTTAGGGGAGAATGCTGATCCTTCAAAAATGTAACAATTACAATAGGGTTACAGGGCTACGCGCTTGAACCCCTAATAAAAGGTCATGTCATTACACCTTTAAGTAAATATACCTGTTTTCAGAAATACAATTTTATATATATAAAAAAAGAAAATCGTAAAAAAAACACCTACCGATAAAGACAGCAGTGAGAGTCGATTTACTCATCTTGAGCTCCACAGTGTAAATCTGCTCAAATGTTTTCTTCAGCCTCCGTATTTCTTCCTGTAATCCAACAAAGGAAAGGCTTTGGAAATTTTGACAAATACAAAAATGAAATGTGTGAATGAATGCAAAAGTCAGGTTGAAGCAAAGCGTGGTGTCAAACTGGAACACGATGACGAGTATGAAGTTAAAACAATACTTATGTAAAGTACCCCTGTGTTGGAACCCAGTGAGTGGAGGCGGGGCTCATTTGCATATTCATAGACCCTAAATGAGGCAAGGGTGTCGAGTTACATTCAAGATATTTTAAGGCATGAAGAAATTTAAAAAAAGGTTAAATATGTCATTTTGGTGATCAAAGATGAGTTTTAAGGGATATAAGGATTGACTACAGGGGGACTTTAATAGAACGAAAGCATTACCAAACTCAACATAAGTGTTAACAACAACCGACAAAGAGAACTGAAAACATAGGCAGAAAAATACACAGCCAAACTAGGAATATTAACGACACACAGCAGAATAACAGAATCATATACCATGACAACTAAAGACCGGCGGGACTAGAACAAAGGAGACTGAGTAGAAACAGTAGAACAGCAGTAGAATAACAGGTTTTACAGTAATCATTGGTGTCAAAAAATATGATCTACTATTTTTAAGAGTTTAAAGCCTTGTATTGGCAATGAAGCTAGCAGAATGTTAAGATGGCTTTCTCTAAACCAGTAAACCAGTCTGGTTACAGGAAATGTGATGATAACTCATCAGACCATGTTATATTTTAAGTTCCCCATCTCAGGGATCCAGATTTCGTGCTGCATTCATGGTGTATTTTTGTGCACTAGTCTTGGACACAACTGTTTTTTTAATGGCAGCCCTTTCAAAAACCCTAGCTTTATGAAGCCCTGTGGATATTCTGCGGCTCAACACACACGCTGCCAACCTCATCAGGGTAACAAAGACTGCGAAATGAAAAGCCAGATCAGTCATTTCTCATCTCAGTGATGGCATTATCTCTGAACTCAACCCCACTGCCTGAGACACACCCTCACGAAGAAGAGCTTTATTCAAGTGTTCTATTAGTATACTTCTTTTAAACTAAAAATAAGAAAGTATACTTTCAGTCTACATTTTATATACTTCTCAGAATATACTTTTTTGTACTTCTCAGAAATATACTTTATGAACTTCTCAGAAATACACTTTAAATTCCACTTAAGTGTACTTGACTTATACTGAGAGAAAAGTGCAAGTATATTTGGCCTGTACTTATACTCAATCTTTTGATCGAGATATACTTAAAGTATAATTAAGTATTCAAAGTATACTTGGCTTGTAGTTGTGTTAACTCTTTTGATCGAGTAGCTTATTAAATATACTTTCTTTTACATAGTTTTTCATATACAGTCTAATGAAACTTACATTGTTTGAAAATATTGATTAGAATATTGAATTTACTTTAATTCTACTTTACTCTTTCCCCATTATTGACGGAATTTTCCAGCTATCCATGTTTTCACTGTTATACAATAGGGGGAATCCCCGGATCAAAACACAGGAGAAGAAGAAGCTGAAACCAGTGATAGAAGATTGCTCACTCAAATGTAAAATAATGTGATCATCAAACATTAAACAGCGTGTAAATCAAAACTGCTTAATGTTACCAAATGAAATGTCGAACCCATGAAGAGAAAACGACTGTGAAGCTTCATCAGTTCAGATCTCCTCCATCTGTGTTTGATCATCGTTCTGAATCTGATCAAGGCGTAGTCTTTGACAATTTTTCTCAATTTTCTAAATTTTTTTTGTTGTGATTTTCTAATTTTTTTGTGATTTTCTCAATTTTTTTGTTTAAAATGTTGCCTTTATTTATGAAACTTACCGACATTCAAGTGTTGATAAAAAAGGATGCATGAAGCTAATAAAATGTTTTTAAAATTAAAGTACATTTAAAGGTATTTTTCAAGTATAAAAAATAATAATATCTACATTTGAACATAGTAGTATACTGCAAATGCAAAAATAATATATAAATAGTAAACTATAAGTATAATGTTATGTTCACTTAAAGAAATCGTACAAGTATACTTGGAGTGTAAACTACTAAACTACTAAACTAGTAGTTTACTGCGAGTACACTTCAGTGTGTACTTTCATAAACTAAAACATGTACTACTTGTATTAAAATGGTAAACTACAGGTACTAGTATACTTATTTAGTTCACTTGTATTACAGATGCATTACAAATGAGAAACCTTGTTGTGTACTTAAAGTTTACTACTGTTACACTTATAGTACACTTAAACGTATACTTTTGTATACTAAAAGTGGGCCAATTTAGTCCCAAGCAGTATTAAAATAGTACACTTACAAGTTTACTACAAGTACACATTGATATTAGTAGACTTACTACATAAAGTATACTTAAAAATATACTTGAACATTACTTAAGTATACTTCATAAAATTAACTTGAAGTATACTTCTTTTTCGTAAGGGCGGGCCTGATTTACTATAAGTTTGCATGTACAAAATTTTTTTATAAAAAGAAAACATACTGTAATTAACAGTACAGGTAGAGATATTGGGTCATGGGTTGTAAAAATCTTGTGGTTTCCGTGAATGAAACTGTAATTTCAGAAGCCGCTCCAAACATGCATCAAATAAAGGGATGCCAGATGGGTTATATATATATTGAACCCAGAGGTCGCGATAACAGGACATTTTTCCGTCATTGACAGAATTTGTTTAGCAGTGATGTAAAAATCTAAAATCGGTCCGTCATTTTGAAAGATTACACGGAGAATGATGTATTGTAACGTGTAAGTGTAATTCTAACCCCTGTCCACTCAGTGGCGAGTGGCTCTTGTGGACTATAAGGTTAATGTTAAAGGTAGGGTGACCAGACGTCCCGAAAAATTCGGGACAGTCCCGAAATCTAAGCTGTTGTCCCGAATCCCGAATCCGGCCCTAATTGTCCCGAAAATTATACTAAAGCAAATTCTTGAGTAGTTATTGTCTGATAAAACATTAAAAACTGTCCGTGGAGGTTGAGTCGTCCTGCAGCCAGCCGCCGCCGGCTGCTCATTGGCTGCAGCATCTTTTTTTTTGTGTCTTTTTTTAAAGTTCTACAAAGATACCGTAGGCGCGAATTATAATGCATTGATAAGCGAGCGCGAGTTGTCGCAGCCGCGAGTACAGTGAATGTGCAGGCAGCCAGTAAAGGAGTGATTGATTGGTCGCGGCACTGTGTGCAAAAAAAAACTTCGGCCTAATGTCTGATGTTGGGTTACACAAAGCAAATCATATACACAATTATTTAGTTTTCTTATTTAATGACCGACAATTTCGTCATAATAATAATTTTGGCATAAGGCTTATTAGACTATAGCCTGAAATGTCTGATTTACGCACTGTTACAACAGTCTTTTTTTTTTTTTTGGTCATAATGACATTTGAGTTCATGATTTTAATGTTGTTTTTTTGTGGCAGACTAAATATTAATGACAGACTGTTGATCTTTGAATAAAAATATGTTTGGTTCAGGTGTGAAAATTCATTTTATTATAGGCTATGTAGTCTAATATCATAGTAGGAAATGTGTGTTGGCAGTGCCTGTACACAACCATCATAAAATGATAAAAATCCATCCAGTGTTTTCCATCTCCTTATATGTTTTCCCATCTCAAATCAAGCCGTTCGATCTTGTGACGTCACACGGTCAGACGCCCCTCCCACGATTGTTGATTGACAGCAGCGTTTCAACACAGACCCGCCCTCGCTCGTGAGCGAGCTGTCAATCATAGTCCGCGCGGTCATTGTTGATACGCTGGAGCACTGTCTATGAGCAGAATGGCGTCTAAGCGATTGTGGTGTACTGTTCTTGGGTGTAATAACGAACACGGCATCATTTTGATGTTCATAAATCCAAACCGCTGAAGACACAGTGGCTGAGTTTGTTTTCGAAGGGAATATTCCCCACGATCAACGTCAATGCTTTCATGTTTGCGCGAATCATTTCACACACCAGACTGCTTTACACACGAGGGTCAGTAACGTTATAAAGCTGCTCCTGAAAAAAGGATCGGTACCAACTATTCGTGTTCATGCTGCACCTCCAGAAGAAGTGAGTGTCACGTTTCATTAACCTTTATATTAATATTTATATTAATCTTTGCAAAAGCGCTTGCATGCTTCACGATGAATGTGGCTGTTTACACTCAGGGTACATTACGTCATGTTTTCTATGTACGACGTTCTCAATATAATTCATAATCCCACGTTTATAATGAACAACGCGTTATGGTTATTGTGTTATTGTGTTACGGTGTCCGCACAGAACAGAGGGGCGGGGTGAGCAAAGCTCATTATCATTTAAAGACACATGCACTGAAACGGCGTGCTGAAAACAGAGCTGTTTTTGATTGAGAAAACAGAGTGTTTTCTTACAATACTAATGAGAATTTTTAATTAAAGTATATTACAAACTTTTAATTTAGACCCTAAAGAATCATATTAGCTTGTACAAAAATGGCATTATATGACCCCTTTAAAGAAATCGTTAAAATAGTCCAAGTGACTACAGTGGCTCAACCACAAGTTTATCAAGCAACGAGAATACTTTTTGCGTGCAAAAAAACAGCAAAAATAACGACTTTATTCAACTCTTCATTTTCGTCTGTGTGTTTCTGAGTGAGTTGACGTAGTGTAACAGCGCAGCGCTTCTGGGTTGTACGTCAGAATGGAGGCTCACTATTGGCCGACGCTGATCATGTGTGTGATGCGTGTGACGTACAACACAGAAGCGCTGCGCTAAAACACTACGTGAACTCACTCAGGCCCACGTGTAACACGTTCAGCTGATTGGTTCTTATGATAATGAGCTTCCGTTTATCAGATATGCTGTGTGTGCTTCATCTCTGCTCATGTTACTTGAATGTGATTAGATTTAGAAGTATAAATTTAAACTGTTAAATTATATAGAGCGATCGTGTCAAGCGATTAAAATATCTGTTTTTCTTTCGAAGATGAACGAAAGTCTTAAATGGTTTGGAACTACTGAAGCGTGATGACAGGATTTAGAGTTTTTTGTGGGGAACTAATTAATAGACAATTTAAAAATGTTTTAATAATTTAAATTTAAATAATAAAAAATGTTAAAAAAAAAATGTATCCAGCTTCTTCAAGTTTGCATGGCGTGTGACATTTGGAATGTCATTATTTTGTGATTCTAGGTAAGATTTGTATTAAATCAACGTCTGTGCCAGTCTTATTTTTGACACAAAGTGTAACAGCACGTCTTTTTCAGTTCAGCTACATTCAATTTGACCAATCAGAGTCAAGCTTTTCAAGTCAAAATTGAAGTAGACTCGAAGAGTTGAAGATCTGCCTCAGAAGTTACTGGTAAGTCTTAGTTGCTGTTTGCATAAATAAATCGCTCACCGTTTAGTTTTTCCTAGGTGGACAGGTCTAAAGACTGATAAATCTGTTTAAAATCTATGTGGAGACATTTGTCTGTCTTAAAACAACTATAAAACATTGTCCAATGCTTCCAAAACACAATTAGTTATTATAACATGTACAACATTACATAAACATTCGTTTTATTTGCAAAATGAAGCTGTGTATTTATTTATGATTTCCTGAACAATTTGGATTCATTGTTATGATGTAAATGAAAGTTTGAAAAAAACATGATATATATATAAAATGTATATATTACAATTTTTTTGTGAAATATTAATGTTTGTTGTTTTTCAGAGCAGCTGCTATAGAAGAAAAACTGAAGTCTGAGTGCAGAGACAGTGAAGAAGAGAGTAGTAATATGGTTTAATCTCATATCAACTCTGTTATAGAGATCTTTGAGGCCTATTGAAAGGGGATTGAGGAAAATGTTAGCAACGTCTCCATTTCAGGGGTCCAGTTGTGCTTCCTTTGAGTCATTCATGTAAAAATCGGATTATTTAATTGTTTTTTAGTAAAGCTGGAAGTCACTTGTCCTAGTTGTCCTGGCAAACAATATTTTGCACAACTTCTAATTTCCTTAAATCTTTGCAACAGAGGTGAAGAGAGAGCATGTTAGCATGATATTTAGTTTAAATAAACCACAATTATCAATATACACCCTCTAATACTCACAGCTTGCTTTATTGCTGATAATAACTATATCAGTGAGTTTTTGATTGAACTCTGCTCACTGTAAGTTGTGTTGGGCTTCTTCTAATCTCATGTTCAGTGTAACTCATAGAGTTCTGTATAGTGACGACAGACAAGAGGATAAAAGACACTCATGTCCAGCTTGATGAGGATATAGCCAAAGCTTTTAAAGGTAAACTGAGAAGACAACACAATTCTAATGCATATCTATGCAAATTATAATACACATATTCAAACATGGATACAAAAATGTTAATCATTGGTTAATTCTATATAAACTCTTCTTCCCTTTCGCAGACCCTGTGATAAAGTTCCTGTGATTGAAGATGAAGATGTGACCTTCGAACTCTTCTGTTTCTTTGGTTCAGACGTTTGTAGGCCTGAGTTTGTACATAATGCATTATTCACTTCTGCACATTGTTTTTCTATAACTTTGTGATGCTTTACTTTTCAGTAATACAGGTAAAACAGAAATGTTCTACAAAAAAAAAAAATATATAAAAATATCTCTGCCATAGCATTTCACTGATCTTTCATGTATTATAATACATTTTGTTCAAGAGATTATATATGCTGCTGTACTTTTTTAATGTACTCTAAGTATTTACTTTGCAATGTACACAACAAGATAGTATACTAAAGTGTTCTTAATTTCAAAGTGTGTGTCTTAACATTTATTTTAAATTATTTTTGCACTTTTAATATACCATTTTGAATGCTGAAAAAAAAAAAAAAAACAGCTTTATAATTGGAACAAATTCACTGGAGGCGAGTTGAGATGAGGACCCAAACGCAAATTTAATCATCAAACATAAAACAAACATAAAAGAAAAGCATAACCAGGCATGGAAAACTCTAAACTAAAACAAGAACACAAAACCAAGACTAGAAAACAAGAAACCGGATACGGGACAGAGAACAAACAATACTGGACCAGGACACAGGGCAAACATGAGACCTTGAATACACAGACTAATTACAAGACAACACCTGTGAACAATGATCAGATTAACCAATGACCAGACACATGGCAGGATCACATGACAAACAGGGAATCACATGACAAGACACAGAAACATGACCTAACCCACACCGTGACAATAATAAGCTAGTAGTGTAATGCTAATACATTTCTATTGAGCTGAAATGCTATTGAAATGTTCTTGAAGCACATTAAAATTAAGCTTCAAATATATTCTAACTGTAGTTTAAGACAGATGAAAGTATATTTTAAATGAACTGAACAGAAATACACTTAAATTGCACTAAATGTACTTGAAGTGGTTCCATTTTAGCACAATTTAATATACAGTATTAAAATATATTGCGAATAGCTTAAAATTGATCCGAAGCGTAACTTGAAATACACTTAATATACTTGAAGTTGTTTCAAAGTAATAAATTTAATATGCACTTTGTATAGTATCATTTAAATAGATTAAGTGTCTTCAAAAAAGCACAATTTAAATATACTGTATTTCCCTTTCACCGGGGTAGCTTGTCCAGTAAGTTTGTGAATAAAAATGAAAATGTGAACGAAAACAGAGCCTATTAAATGTCTTATTATCATTAAAATGTGAAAATTAAAATGACAGGTAATAATAGATTATGACGAAATATTTACGACCCTGTCCGTTGACGAGCGATGTGAAAGTCGTAGGCGACCTCTGGTTGACCCTGCGGATCTGGGCTGAGTTTCCCATACGTCATAAATCACTGCTGAATACCGTAGTATGACGCATCATTGAAGACGTGAACTAGTTAATGCACAGCAGACTGGTAATACACATGCGCACTCTTCAAAAACAGTGCTTTAAATCTCTTGACAAACTAAAAGACGTGACATTTGTATGTATTTGAAATGAAAGATATGGATTGTACTGAATGTCTTGATTATTTTGCTCAAGATAAAGATTTATTAAGTCAAACAAGAAACTCTGCTTCTGACCACAGGTCGAGATCTGTCTTTCCAAACACACACAACTCTGCGATGCCGTTTGCGAATGTTCGTTTGAACTATGTTTTCGGGAAACACCGACTGGTTGAACTGCTAATGATGATTTTGGGAAACACACCTTCGTAAAAGTGTCCTCGAAAGGGATCCCTGGTTATATATGGAAAATACTTTAAAAGGCTAAGCATTTGGCTTTACACATAGGCTAGTTTTTGTGTCAAAAGTATACTTCTAACCATATGACCTGCACACGTCACAGTAACTGGTTTGGTGGGCATTGGCGCAGACCCTGACCACTATTACTGTTCACATATGGGTTTCTTTCTTAAAATCTGCATGAAAGTGAAGTTGTGCTTGTCTTTTCTCCTCTATTGTGTCGTATATCCAGGCGAAACGCTTCTGGAACAAGAACAAATGTGGGCGGGGCTTGATTGTGTCTGTGGGGAATTGATTGGATGGTTGTGGTTTGCTATTGGCTGATCTCATGTGAGTGACAGGTTGCCCCGCCCACATCATCAGAGAAGAGAAGAGATGCTGCAAGAGGAACTTATTCTGATTCAAGATTATTAAAACAATAATGATGTGCACCGATAAATCATTTATAATAAACACTGCAATATTCCATTAAAAAATTTAAATTGTCAATTTTGATTTCATGGAGACTCAACTGGTGAGCGGAGCTAATGTAAATAGCCTTTGCCAACATCATGAACATCATTGAAAAGTTCAGGTTCAGTGTGGTTTGTGCCGTTCACACTGTCATGAGAAACACCAGATCTGAGTCACATGTGAGCAAAACCATCGGATCTGGGCCACATTTACCTGCAGTCTAAGTGTCCCGCAGAGACTCTGATAACACACACTCATGTGATATTCAATTATCTATTGTGATCAACCATTTTAATAAAACGCTGAACATGATGCGCTTTTGTCTCGTTCAAACGAATACTCAATTCATCACAGGTGTGCTAGATAAGACAGACCTAGGTTTATCTTCAGATCTGCTTTTCTCAGCTCCTGTGGTTCTGGTCTCCTTCAGCGAGTGCTTCATGATCTGTGAGAGCTGTCAGTCATGGACACGACAACACAATTACCACAGCCTGTTTTGGAGAGTACGTCTGGCCTAATTATTTGTGTAATTAGTGAAATTCACAACGTAATTTTCGGGAGGAGTGAACCCATCTAATCTTTCAATGAACTGGCGGAGCCGATAAGCAGCCGCTCACCTCGCTCCGGCATCGGCTGTCCTGGCGTCCCTCCTCCTCCCCAGCTCCACCTGCTTCATTTAGGCATCTCGCTACTAGTGGTTTTTTGATGGCCGATGCCGATGCCGATATCTTAGAGAGCAGGGTGGCCGATGGCCGATGGCCGATATATATATATATTTAATCAATTAGAAATAAATTAGAAAACAAATCTTTAAAATAAACATGCTTATACTTTAGATGGCAACTTCTTGAATCTGCAATCCTATTACAGTTTTTTTCACAAATAAAGTAATTGTTTAAAAATATATGAATATGTGAATAAAAAGGACGTAAACACTGTAAGATTGCACTCAGTAATCTGGTGCGCATTTGCTGAATGTTGACGGTAAATGAGATTTTAGCCTGATTGTTTGCCTTTTCTGTTACAAATAATATAAAAGCAAACGCTTTTCTTTTTCACATACCATTTACTTTCTTTGTTTACCAGTTCTGTCTAACAAAGTATTAGACTGACAGAGATCTTAAACTAATGAAGACGGAGAATGTGAGTGAGCGCTGTGTGATCAGGCGCTGCCGTTCTCTTCTCAGGCCTGATGTTCTCAGCGCCACCCGTCAAAATAAAAGTCCGGAGCACAGTCAAAATAAAAGTCCTGCTTCTAACACATCAGCAAATCAGAAAAACTTATCGGCCGATGCCGATATTTTAAAAAGGGCAAATATCGGTCGACCACTACTTGCTACCATACTCATCATCCGAGCATTAGTGTTCCCACGGGGGGGTTTATCTGAGCTCGAGTTGAAGCTGCCCCTCCACTGCGGACAGCAAGCCAAATACTCTGAACCTTATTAGCTTAAAGATTATATGGGCAAAGGATCTCGTGAATTCTTAGTAAATCACCTTGAATACACTCATGAAGTGTACCTGTCATTTGAAAGACTATACAAGCAAATCAGTACAACCTTAACAACCTGAAGCCCTATTCGGACGGTAACTGTTTCTCAGGGGGGCGTAAGGTATTTTCACCTTTTACAGGAGTTAGTCTGTGATTTTATTGCCGTCTGAATCCAGAATGTCAGTGTTTTTCTCCCACTAACTGCATAAAAAATCCCTGGCCGAATTACCTACTGTTTTTTGACAAACACCAAGATCGTGTGGGGATTTAATTGCCGTCCGAATCCACATCTCTGAGTTTACATGAAGAGATCACTTCAAAATCCTTTTTGATCCTTTTTGTTATTTGCATGCATTTTAAAGATGATTATGATTATTATTATTATTTATTAGTGAAATGCTGGAACGTTTTTACAAGAACAATATTTCATCAACACTCCACCTCAGCGAACAAAAAGGAGAAAGAGAAAAAAGCACGTAAACATTTGAAATGGGGAGTTATTGTGACCGCAATATATATGATACAATTTTAAAATATGTAGGCTATTATGCACAACATTAAAAATACAAACCAAGCAGCTTTATGTTCACCTCATGTAAATAAGAGACAAAATTCATTTGTTTCCGCTAATTTCCATATTTTTAAAATAACATCATTTTGAGATAAAATGTAAGGATATCAGAACCATTTTGAATATAGCGTACACACGACTAGCTTCCTATTTTTAAAAATGAGAATTAAATAATAAATAGAACATTATTTTCCTATTATTAAATTAAATAGGAATTTATTCGTATTATTCCAAGCATTTGACATTTTATTTAAAGCAGACAATCATGTGACTGACCACGTGATCAGCGGGTTCGTGGAATTACAAAACTCGCTCCTTCACCGTCAATAAATCCCAATGCATGAGTTTTATCACTGAGGTGCCATGCTAATTTATTTTTACAGACGTCCACATGAGAAACATTTATCATGCGAATAGGGCTACGGCGTATTTGTGGATCAGACGGGTGAGAAGTGTTATCCCAAATCCACCGTTCTTCATCATTTAATTCATGCATGTCAAAGTCATGGACATGAATAATGACATGTACAGTTAAACTGGTGCCGCACGCAGTAGATTACTGTACACTGCACATCATCTTCACCATAGTGAGTGTTAAATACTGTAGTATTTAAAGAGCAGTATCTGCTTACCCTGTTAAAACCCCTGCGTAACCAAACTGCACCACTTTGTGACACGCAAAGGCCTTTCTGCCCCAAAACAGACCGAGTCCGTCTCCATTAACCACCTCAATGCATCTCGCTGTGATTGAGGCACTTGCTGAACTCAAGCTGAACTCGTGTGAACTCACGTTGTGTTTCAGGCGCTTCACCACATACAGCTTTATTTTCTCTGTGTCTGTAATCATTGAGTGCAATCATAACACACAGATTATGGAGGAATTCTGAGATCAATGAGCTTCAGCTCTTCTTAAAGCCCAGGATGAGCAGAGAGAACCAATGACCACACATGAAAGAAAACCTGTGACACACTCAAACATCATAAAAGGAAACTATACACATTATTCATCCATCCATTCTCAGAAGCGCTTGTCCTCTGTAGAGACACTGTGGATTTGAATTTACACCACATAAAGACAAAAAATAAGGAACAAATAGCAAAATGGTAAAAAGGTTTTTTGAGTCACAAGACTAGTGTTCAGATCAGGGGCAGCTGGTACCTTGAGCCGAGAAATCTCCTGAACAATCACGTCTAGGAAACAGACTAATATCCCATAATCCCCATCTAACTGAAAGCATTACTGCAGGAAAAGCAGAACAGCTCAAAGAATAAAAATACATTGAACCCACTTTATATTAAGAGTCTTTAACATTTAAAGGGATACTCCACTTTTTTTGGAAATAGGCTCATTTTACAACTCCCCCAGAGTTAAACAGTTGAGTTTTACCGTTTTCGAATCCATTCAGCCGATCTCCGCGTCTGGCGGTACCACTTTTAGCATAGCTTAGCATAGATCATTGAATCGGACAAGACCATTAGCATCTCTCTAAAAAAACTGACCAAAGAGTTTCGATATTTTTCCTATTTAAAACTTCTATTTAAACTCTTCTGTAGTTACATCGTGTACCAAGACCGACCGAAAATGAAAAGTTGCGATTTTCTAGGCTGATTTGGCTAGGAACTATACTCTCATTCCTGCGTAATAATCAAGAAACTTTGCTGCCGTACCATGAGTCCAGCAGGCGTAATGATATGACACAGCGCCTGAAAATAGTCCCCAGCTTGGTAACTTCCAACGTGACCGGGATTAAGTTTGTCTAACCTATTAGACCTATTTTCAGGCACACAAAAAAAAAGCTATGCTAAGCTATGCTAAAAGTGGTACCGCCAGACCCAGAGATCGGCTGAATGGATTAGAAAACGGTAAAACTCAACTGTTTAACTCTGGGGGAGTTGTAAAATGAGCCTATTTCCAAAAAAGTGGAGTATCCCTTTAAATTGATAATTTGATACAGTTACTATCGTCACAAGTTCCGTCATTGCCAACATAGTTCAACAATTCTATGTTTCCCCCCAAAAAATGTTCCAAGAGACATGTGCTTCAAACAACAGAGGTGTGAACATGTTAATATGGTTTCGCAAAAGTCGTCACTCGTTGGTTAGTTTCTCCAACGATGCGACGTACTATGGTAGTTAATCAGCGAGTCACAAACGCATGCTTGACACAACTCACCTTAACAATGTAGGGTTGCTATGGAGTTCTGAGTGTTTTAGTGTGTTGTTATGAGGTTTATCTCTTGCGTATGAGTGTTCAATTAAATTAGGGGGAGGGCCATTCTCATTACACACAGCATTTGATTGGACAAACATTTCTAAGCACATGTTGAGTTATAGTCATCTTTCTTTCCAGATGAGGAAGACTTCATTTTAAATGTGTACTCAAGCAAAAAAAAAATATTTTCTCAACTTTTTTGGAGTTTACTAGCATATATATATATATAGGCCCTATCATATATTCTTCAACATTGATGGAATGGAAATAAATGTTATGATGTTATTTCCACCAATGTTTGGTCCAGATCTTGATTTGTCAATGCAAGAGTCCAGCACTCTGTGAAGTCTCCTCCAGCACATCCCAAACACTCTCACCGAAACTAAGATCTGGACTCTGAGGTGAACATGATTCTTCATTCTTCTCACAACCATTCTCTCTCAGTCTGAGCCTTATGAATCTTCACATTATCATGCTGGAATATCACCATGATGGTTGCTTAAGAGATGAAAATCTACACACTCAATCAATTAGAGTTAGAAGAACTGTTGCCAAACATATAAGAAACATAATAATCACTGCAATACTGATCCAATCATAGACTCTTAGGTATTTGCCTATTTAAATCCAAACAGTGACCTTTTTGACCGGGCAGTGATGATATAGATATATATATGTATGGTAATAATAAAAGTTGACACATATCATCCAGACTGTTGGGACAGCTGAACAAACAGCAGCAGGAGAAACACAGCAGTCCTCAAACTGCAGACATGTCTCTACAGAGCTTCCCTTCACATCTTCACACACACACACACACACACACACACACACTCAATACAAGCCTGATCAAGCTCACAGCGATTCCTCACATACTGCTGCTGTAAACACACACACACACACACACGCGCGCGGATGAGAGAGATTGTTCTTCTCTTCTGCATGATGGCTTTAGGCTGCAGGTTCAGCATGTCACACATCTACCCGAGAGTGAACTTATCCTTATCCGAGCCCAAATAAACACTACAATTCCCAACAGAGCACACACACACTGACTCTATGTGATGCGACACTGTCTCTATATTTACTTGGAAAAAAAGTATCGGATGAAAACATGTGGAGAAAAGACTGAACCACAAACCTGCAGGTAATTCAAACTAATATAAAAGTGTTTGCGTTTTTCCTCTCAGAGAAACCGAGTCCACATGAAAGTGTGTGAAATGAGCGTCGATCTTACCTTTACAGCTACTCGGCTCACGCGCACAGAAACTCCAGTCGCGCGCGCTGCTGTCAGTGTGTGTGTGTGTGTGATGCTGGAGGGGGGAAAGTCACTGCCTCCTTCAGTCCCACCCTAAACACACGCACAGCTGTGAACAGTCATCAAGGTCACGATCAAAACTCTCCATAATATACAGTATGTGACTCATTCTTGCTGTACAGAACATCAGCATGTTTTACTCTCCAGCCTGTTTGCTGGCCAATCAGAAATTCAGAAAAAATATATATTTTGGGAAATTAAACCAAATTAAGATTTAGATTTAAATATATTTATTATAAATAGCTCAATGAATCAATTTCAGTTTTATGACAGTCAATTAAGAGTAGTGACACAAACTAACACAATATGTTCCAAAAAGATTTTTCTAACATTTCCATAAAGTTATGAAAACGTTATATTCGAATGTTCAGTGAAAAGTTCTTAATTTTATTTAAAAAAACGTTTTTATTGGTTATCGAACGTCGAATCAAACATCAAACAAATATCATTCTTCAAACATTATGTGAACGTTACTTTTGAATAGAACGATCTGAAACAAATAGTAATATTAAAAAATTGTTAGGCGAACATCCAACTAAAACATTTCATGAATGATGTATAAATAATGTTTTTGTGTGTTAACGTTTTGAGAACATTATTAAAGACAAGATAATTTTTAACAAACGTTGTATTAACGTTGTCAGTGATTCAAAAAAGCCAAACCCGTTTCACTCTCAAGGAGTCCAATAATACAATATCATGATGTCGCAGAGAGACATAAGCGCTTTCAGCTCTTTTATCATCGGTACAATGATGCGCAAAAGTCTTGGATATGCAGGAGTGAAAACAGATTGAAAAAGTGGTCTGTAGTTTCCTCACCAGTCTAATCAAAACCCAACAAAGTGGTGATAGAAGTTTTTTACACTAAGTTAAAATAGCAATAGATTTTATTTAAACAATGTAAAAATAGGATTTTCTTTGCAATAAGTGTAAATAGTAGTTAGATGCTATTTACACTTATAAATAGTTGGAGATACTATTTACACCTCTGTGTTGTTGTACATTAAATGGTTTGCAATAATAACAGTTATGGTGTAAATTATTATATTTATTAAAATAATTAAATGGATGCCGCCTTATTGGAACAATAAAGCCTTCCCTACACCTACCCCTAACCAATAAAACACTTTATTTTTTAAGATACTTTATTTTCACTGTTCGAATATTTTCTTAATGTTTATTGAAAATAAATGCCTTTCCAGTCTGATATTTGATGGGAAAAGGGAGTAGAGCGAGTTCGGCAGATTCAAATCTCGGGATGATTGAGTTAAAACTTCTACACTATTGCTACTGTTGACATTTCAGCGTCTTCCGTAATTTTGTCTGGCCCAATCAGACGTCAGTGGGCGGAGTTAGTGTAAATAGCCTCTGCCAACAAGGCACATCAGTACAATTTTTACCCTTAAATGGGTTTGGGAGTTTTTTGTATTTCCTGGTTCGGATAACAGACACAGTCTCTATATGATGATATCTAGGTGAAAGAGTCTCTATGGCCATTGAAATGTGACCCAATTCCGATTTTTTGACACATATCGGATGTGTTCTATGACCGAGTAAACAGAAAAAAACGCATGCATTTCGGATATTTCGAGATCGGTTTCAGGACTCGTTCATATGTGGAAATAAATCAGATATAAATCAGATATGTGCCAATGCGACTGTCATGTAAACAGGCAGATCGGGTTTTCTGAGGCATTAGGCGACGTCTCCACGGTTTAATGACGAGAGAATCTGCAAAGGGACGAAAGGCCTGACGAAACGTCGTGTCGTCGTAGGAGAGGAATGTGGACAAACGTTGACACAACATATCAAAGGTTGGCTTGCTCATCATAAGATTTCGGACCCACTGCTCCTCGTTAAAGCCCGCCACAATCTGCTCCCGCCAGTCCTGAGATCTCTCTCGCACACAGTAACTGAAGCACATGCGCAGCTGCAATGATGGCCCTTTTCCTTCTCCGCCTCAAAATCATGGTGATGTTTGGCGAACTTCGCATATATCGCAGAGTTAGCATTAAGCATATTTCACGTTTGTCCATCTGTGCTAGAGAATTGAACCCTTTAAGCATGCGCTATGTTTCAGATAGTATGTCGAGTGTAAATACATGAATCGGATATGGGTCACAATTGAAAGAACGTGTAAACGGACGGTGAAAAAAATCAGATATAGGCAACAAATCAGAATTGGGCATCAAGACCTGCAGTGTAAACGAGGCCTATGTGATGGGATTTATCTGACCTTGGTGACGCGAGGCCGCTAGCAGACGGTGGGTTTAGCCAGTCTGTCTGCTTCCTGACCTGAGCCCCAGATTGTCATGTTTGAGCTCTAAGACTATGTGCCATATTACTAGAGAGAAGAGCAGCACCATCCCAGGAGGGATGAATACCATCTCTTTTCAACAGGTCAGGTCTGCCCCAAAAACTTTTCCAATTGTCTATGAACCCTAAATTATTTTGCGGACACCACTTAGACAGCCAGCCATTGAGTGAGGACAGTCTACTAACTATCTCATCACTCCGGTGAACAGGAAGTGGGCCAGAGCAAATTACAGTGCTTGATGTCGTACTTGCGAGTTCACACACCTCTTTAATGAATGAATGAATGAATGAATGAATGAATGAATGAGGCATTTATATAACACTTTCATATGTACTACTGTACACCCAAAGCGCTTTACAGTCATATGAGGGGATATCTCCTCAACACCACCAGTGTGCAGCATCCTCTTTAATGCTAATTTCAGTGATCTCCGACAGGCGAAGTCGAACATCGTAAGTGCCAACATGAATAATAATCTTAGAGAATTTACGATTAGTATTAGCCAGCACTTGCTTTCAACAGGATTCTCAGTGGGTGCTTCACTGAGTGCGGAGAACCTGTTTAATGTTGTAATCGGAACAGAAGAGCGGTGTTCTGTCCCGCGACTACAGCGCCTCACCGTCACCCAGTTGCCCTGATGCACGGGACGCAGAATGCATTAGACTGCACGAATCTGACCAGATCAGAAGCACACTAGGTCCATTGTTTAATAAGGTCCATTAGTTAAGTAAGGGATAATGTACATCCGGCTGGTTGTTCTCTCAAAATAAGCCCTGACAGGGTGATCAGGATCAGGTCTTCATCAGCCTGAGGGGGTTTATTCTGAGATAACAACCGGCTGGATGTACATTATCCCGCTTATTACACGGCTACTTGCCACACAAGTAAAAAATTAGACACAAAATATTGGTCTGAGTTGACATATTTTATTAAATGTTTAAACGCAAAGCTTCCGCAGAGAGAGCAGTTTCAGCGGCGAGTTCGAACTAGACAGACATTTAAGAGATACGGTATACAGTCATAACACTTATTACACAGCATTTCAACACATAAATAATTATGGAGATAAGAGATATTGATTTCAGATTAAACTATTTTAAAATCGTACCTGTTTGTATCTTATAATCCAACAGTGTACAAAACAATAGTCACAAAATGGCAGCAGCGTTTGTATGAAACAAGAGAGAGCAAGTCCATGATACTGGATGGCATAATTAAATAACTGTACACTAAATTTTGATTCGACTGAGTTTTAATAATTTATTAGCTCACCAAACACAAAACTTCCATGAAGAAAAAACGTTCCTAGCGAGCGTATAGCGCTGCTGTCACGATTAGATCCAAGGAAGACGGAGATGATTGAAAGGTAACAAGTTTAATAAATAACTCAGAGACATAGCGAGCAGACGAGACAGCGTGTTCAATACCGGACACTAGACAGAACACAGCCAGGAACTAAAACACACAGTGGCAATTAACTAAATGATCAGCGGCTGAGATGAGTGTGATTAGTGTTCATGGTGACTCTGATAGGTGGCGGGAAACACAGACAAGGAAACACATGTGAGGAATGAAAACAAACTAATAGTCCATGAACTGAATATAACTGAACATAATGGTGACAGCTGCTGACTTCAGTGACCCGGATCAGCCTGTGTTTCTGTTTTCTGTTGTTATCTGGGAATAATATACCGCTGGATGGAGCGATTGACCAATCAGAGTCAAGTATTCCACAGAGCTGTGTAATAACTTTAGCTAATGCATTACCTAACATTAACTCACAATGAGAAATGTATTTGTTACAGTATTAATTCATCTTTCTTGATGTTAGATAATAAAATTATAACTTTTCATTGTTAGTTCATGTCAGCTCAGGTCCATTAAATAATATTAAGAGATGCAAATTTTGATTTCAATAATGTATAAATAAATGTTGAAATATGTTTTATTGTTAGTTCATGTTAACTAATGGATTTAACAAATGGATTCTTATTGTAAAGTGTTACCATGATTTATTATGCCTCACCTGTCTCATCAGGAGGGGTTTTCCATGGCACACAATTCATTATATAGTGCATATCCAATGCATGTCCTCAAGAAACCCCATCAAACAGGAGTTGCTGCTTCACTGATGTAATGACTATAATTGCATTGCTGTTGTACAAAATTAAAACTTCAAGCAGTTGCCAATGTTCAGGAAATTGCACAGGGGAAATAATAGAGGACATGATCACAGGTGTTTTGGGTCGCAGTGACAGAGCTTTACAGCGCTTTCACACAAAGCCCACTGTTGCTGTCTTTCCATCCACCTATTCTTATGCTAATTTTGGGATATTGTATAAAAAACGTTAGATGGAAGCACCAAGATGAGCATAAATTCTAAAAATGTAAATAAAATATTATCTGCTCAATTGAGGCGAATAATTTGTAAACGCACTAACTAACCAGTGGACCAATGGCATCACAGCATCTCAAATGTTGGTTTGGTGGTTCTGAGACGCCGGGCGTTGTGCCGAATTTCGACTCCCTGCCAAATTATTACCGTCCTCGTTGAAGTCAGTACCTGATTGCCTAATCCTA
Organism: Abramis brama; assembly: GCF_963993115.1. Taxonomy (NCBI): domain Eukaryota; kingdom Metazoa; phylum Chordata; class Actinopteri; order Cypriniformes; family Leuciscidae; genus Abramis; species Abramis brama. Next base: position 34,599,417 of record NC_139981.1, on the reverse strand, counting down.
ACCCCTCCCCCAATCCTAACCCCACCCCTAATCCTAACCCCTCCCCTAATCCTAACCCCTCCCCCACAACTAATCCTAAACCTACCAATACTAGGGGGTAATAATTTGGCGGCGGTCAGAATTCGGCGAACACCGGAGTCAAAATCTGTCATCAGAATGATTTAGAAGCGTCTCACATGCGAGTGTGTTCCCGATCACCAGC